>NW_021635481.1:0-491451 GCF_004799145.2 Neltuma alba
AAAAACAAGGCTGGATATTTCAAAAACTTTAAAAATGCCTCAAAAGAGATCAAGAGGTGTTCAACAAATCCATGAATAGGCAGTATACCACAGATAAATTCCTCAATCAAATTGAATCATATAATTCACTTAAAACACCAATTCATCAGGCATGAAACAAGATAGGAGAGAGATCAAAAACAACCAGGGGAGTTTTATTGAAATTAGCTATAACTACTCTACTTTCTACTGAGGGAGTCTCTCCCCCACACTCATTCAACATACAACACATGCAACATAACAAGATTAACAAATAAGCAAAAGCATGTAAATGAGTGAAGGAAAGAAACTACCAGGGAGCTAAGGAGGTTTCTGGTTCTCATGGTAGAGCTTCAACTGATGGCCATTAACTTTAAGGTTTGCTCCAGTTTTCTCATCGAGAAGCTCCACCATTCCAAAATTATGCACCTTTGTGACTGTGTAAGGCCCATCCCAACGGGTGTTGAACTTTCCATGCTTAAATTTGAATCTGGCCTTAAACATCAGCACTTTGTCTCCCACCTTGAAGTTCTTCCGTAGGAGACCCTTATCATGCACCAATTTTGTCTTTCCTTGTAAAGTCTAGCGCTCTCATAAGCCTCCAATCTCAGTTCCTCAAGCTCTTGCAGCTGCAACTTCCTCTCCACCCCAGAAGATTGTAAATCCATGTTGCATTGTTTGACTGCCCAATATGCCTTATGCTCCAACTCTACTGGTAGATGGCATGCTTTGCCAAAGACTAAACGATAAGGAGACATTCCAATTGGCGACTTATAGGCAGTTCTGTAGGCCCACAATGCTTCCTCTAATCTTAGGCTCCAATCTTTCTTGGATGGTTTGACTATCTTCTCCAGCACTTGTTTCACTTCTCGATTGGACACTTCAGCTTGGCCATTGGTTGGGGGGGGTGATATGCAGTGGAGACTTTGTGGGTGACACCAAATTTAGAAAATAAGTTATCTACCACTTTATTACAAAAAATGGGTACCTCTATCACTAACCACAGCCCTTGGAATCCCAAACCTACAGAAAATGTTGGACTTAAGAAAACTTAGAAACCGCTTGGGCATCATCTTTTCTAGTAGGTACAGCCTCTATCCATTTGGAAACATAATCAACAGCTAGAAGAATGTATATAAAACCAAAGGAAGGAGGAAGGGACCCATGAAATCAATCCCCAAACATCAAAAATTTCGCAAAACAGTAAAGGTTGTTGAGGCATTTCATGTCTTTTACCTAACCCCCCAAAACGTTGACATTTGTCACAGGACCGACAAAAATCATAAGAATCTTTAAAAAGGGTTGGCCAGTAAAAACCAGAATCTAGAATTTCCTAGATGTTCTCCTTGCACTGAAATGACCACCACAAACCATTGAATGGCAAGCTGTAATGACAGACTCAAACTCTTCACTAGGCACACACTTTCTGATAACTTGGTCACTACATATCCGCCATAAGTGAGGGGCATCCCAGATGTAGTGCCTCGATTCGCTTTGAAGTTTTTGTGCCTGAAATTTAGACATGAAAGGAGGGGTGAGTCCGGTTATAAGATAATTAACAATATGCGCATACCAAGGCTCTTTAACAGCTAGAGCACATAATACTGAATCAGGAAAGGAATCACAGGTGAGTTCAGAAGAGTCTACTCCCCGTGTATCATCAGGTAGCCTACTTAAGTGATCGGCTACATGGTTCTCAGCCCCGGCTCTATCCTTGATTTCAATGTCAAATTCCTGAAGAAGTAATGTCCACCTAATCAATCATGGCTTCGATTGTGGTTTCTTAAGAAGATAGCGAACAGCTGCATGATCAGTAAAAACAGTCACATGAGAATTTAACAAGTAAGGTCTAAACTTCTCTAAAGCGAAAACAACTGCAAATAGCTCTTTTTCTGTTGTGGTATAATTGACTTGAGCTGCATCCAGTGTTTTCGAAGCATAGGCAATGACTCTTGAGAGCTTCTCCTCCCTCTGGCCTAACATAGCTCCTACAGCAAAATTAGAAGCGTCACATGAAATTTCAAAGGGCATGGTCCAGTTGGGTGCAACAAGAATAGGAGGAGAAATGAGTTTAGATTTCAATTCACCAAAGGCAACTTTACAAGAATCATCGAAATCAAATTTCACATCTTTTTGTAAAAGCTTTGAGAGAGGTAAAGCAATCTTGCTAAAATCTTTTATAAATCGCCTATAGAATCCCGCATGACCCAAAAATGATCTAATATCTTTAACACAGGCAGGATAAGGCAAAGAAGATATAACCTCAATCTTAGCTTTATCAACTTCAATTCCCTTTTTAGAAATCAAATGTCCTAGAACTATCCCCTCATTGACCATGAAATGGCACTTTTCAAAGTTCAAAATCAAATTCTTTTCAATGCATCTTTTCAAAACCTTTTCAAGACTAGCAAGACAATCATCAAAAGAACCACCATAAACAGTAAAATCATCCATAAAGACTTCCATACATTCCTCTAAAAATTCACAGAATATAGCCATCATGCAACGTTGGAAAGTCCCTGGAGCGTTACATAACCCAAAAGGCATCCTACGATAGGCGAAGGTACCAAAAGGGCATGTAAAAGTGGTTTTATCTTGGTCCTCCGGTGCAATAGGTACTTGAAAGTACCCAGAGAAACCATCTAGAAAGCAGTAATGAGATTTGCCTGCAAGTCTCTCAAGCATCTGGTCTATGAAAGGAAGAGGGAAATGATCTTTCCGTGTGGCATCATTGAGTTTTCTATAATCTATGCACACACGCCAAGAATTCTGCACTCTTGTAGGAATAAGCTCATCCCTATCATTTCTAATAACAGTAACCCCACTCTTTTTTGGCACTACATGTATTGGACTAACCCACTCACTATCAGATATGGGATAGATGATCCCAGCACTTAGAAGTTTGGTAATTTCCTTTTTAACCACATCAAGAATCAGGGGGTTTAGTCTTCTCTGGGGTTGTCTCACTGATTTTGAACCTTCACTAAGCAAGATTCTATGTGTGCAAATGGCTGGACTAATTCCAGGAATGTCCGCTAAAGTCCACCCAATAGCCCTCTTATGCTCTCTCAAAACAGTAAGGAGTCTTTCTTCCTCAACCTTAGATAGGGAGTTAGCTATAATGACCGGTAATCGCTCATCAGACTCTAGAAAAGCATATTTCACAGTAGGGGGCAGGGGTTTCAACTCAAGAGTAGGTGGTTGCACAATAGATGGAATCAAATTATGAAGTTCAAGAGAGAAAAGATTACTCCCCTTTCCTTCAATCAGTGAAAATTCCTCAACCTTGCAGATAGCTTCCTCTCCAAGCGTTGAACCAACTTGTAGTTGATCTACAGCAACTGCCTTAGAGGGAATCTCTTCCATGACTTCGTCCTCCATATCTGAAATAGCAACAGAAAACCCTTCCCCAAGGGAATTATCGCTGACAATAGAGGGATCAAAGTCTAAATTGGGGTCAAGGGAGGAAATAGAGAATGCATGTGGGAGGGAGAGCATACAATTAAACACAGTGCAATCAAGGCATGTATCTTTATCACCACATGAGCAAGAAGAAGGTGTAGAGTAAAGGGATGAAAAAGAAGAAATAATGTCATCATCCTCATCATCAGAAATAACTGAATAAAGTTCAGAACTAGAGGAATCATCTAGCAATTCAAACTCAGAACAGATATCATCAACAGCAACATCAATCATATTTACACCCAAGAGAGAATAGTCTTCATAAGGATGCCTCATTGCTTCATACATGTTAAAACAAACCTTATGATCTCCTACTTCCATAGTGATGGTACCTTCTTTCATGCTAATCATAGTGTTAGCAGTCCTCAAGAAGGGTCTACCAAGAATCAGTGTGGTGTCATGGACAAGTCAGAGGACATATCAAGTACATAAAAATCAGCAGGAAAGACCAAATCCTTAACTTGAACCAAAATATCCTCTATGATGCCTTCCGGATACCTAATACTTCTATCAGCCAACTGGAGTACTACAGTGGTAGACTTAAGCGTCTTGACTCCTAGTGAAGTGTATACAGACTTAGGCATCACATTAATAGCTGCTCCTAGATCTAGTAAGGCTCCCCTTATAGAAACTTTTCCTATTGTGCAAGGGATGGTGAAGGATCCAGGGTCCTGGCATTTCACAGGGATTTGAGGCTTAAACAGGGCAGACACATTCGAGCTCACTTGGACTCTTTCATTTGGTCTAAACTTCCTCTTATGGGTACACAGGTCTTTAAGGTATTTAGCATAAGCAGGAACTCTCTTAACAAGATCAAGCAAAGGAATATTAACTTCCACTCTACTGAACAAATCAATCACATCTTTTTCAAATTTAGTTTCAGTCTTTCTTTTGCTTATCAAGTATGAATTAGGAAAAGGAAGGTCTTTGAGATTTACCTCTTTATCATTCAGCTTACCAGCTCCATGCTTAGATGACCCATCATGCTCCTTTGATGCTGCTTCCTCATAATTACTCTCAGATTTTGCTCCTTTGCTACTTAGAAGAGTTGACTTCTTTTCATCTAGCAATTCTCTCTCTTTTGCACTCTCAGAATTCTTAACTCTTGAATGTTTAGGAAGAGGCTTATCACACTCAATCTCCTCATCAACTGATTCCTCTTCCTCTTCACTGAATCTTACTTGCTTCCCACTTCGTAGCGCGATTGCATTCAAACCCTTTGGGTTTATGACGGTATTGGAAGGAATGGTGCCACTGCTTCTAGCTTGTTGCTCACTCATGTTGTTGGATAACTGAGTAACATAGGAGTTCATGTTCTCAGATTTAGTCTCCCATTGCTCCATTCTCTTTTCCAAAGCACTAAATCTAGCATCATTCTTGGATGAATCTTGTTGAATTAGTGAAGCTAAGGAGTTGAACTGAGTAGCGTTGGCAGCCCTTTCTTCCTTCATTAAAGCCATCATATTCTGTAGAAGTTGATTCGTTTCATCCTTAGGTGGGACCGCAAGGGCTTGAGACTGGTTTTGGAACTGGTTTGAAGATGGACCAGCTCCTCCACTCTTCTGAAATCTATTTGGAGGTCTACTATCATCATTCCTCCAGCCCAATCGAGGGTTTGATTTCCACCCCTCATTGTAAGTGTTGGAATAGGGGTCCCATTTTTGATTTGGGCGGCCTTGGAAGACTGCGGACACTTCCTCATAACGGCCCGGACAAACGCTAGATATATGCATGACTGATCCACATGTGTCACAACTAGGCGCTGTAATGTCCATAGGAGTGGATGGGCGATGCACACTCATATTCTTCAATTCAGCAGTGATCAAAGATAGTTGAGATGTCACTTGGCTTCCCAAAGAATCCACCTTTGATTCCAAAGCGTCCATTCTTCTGTTGTGCACCGAAGCAGCTCCCATCTCATGTACTCCTTTTGTATCTCTCACCCCATGTTGTTGATGATTCAGAGCCATCTTCTTTATCAAATCCCAAGCTTCTGCAGCAGTAGAGTCTATTAAAGATCCTCCCGATGCAGCATCCAACATACCCTTCTCTTGGTTCTTCAACCCATCATAGAAGTACTGCACCAGTTGCTCATCCGGAATTTGATGATGTGGGCATCTTGAAAGTAGGTCCTGAAATCTATTCCAGTAATCGTAGAGGGATTCATCGTAGTCTTGCTTGGCAGAATAAATCTCCTTCCTCATTGATGAAGTTCGAGAAGCCGGAAAGTATTTCTCCAAAAATGCCTTCCTTAAGTTCCCCCAGCTATGGTATGCATCAGCTACATGTCTTGGAAGGCTCATGTACCACTCCCTAGCCTTGCCTTCCAAGGATAGATGAAAAACCTTCCATAGCACTTGGTCCAACGATGCTCCCACAGGCTTCATACTCTGACAAATCATGGAAAGAGATTGCAAATGGAGGTATGGGTCTTCTCCTGTCAAGCCATGAAATTTAGGAAGAGAGTTAATCAATAAACCCTTAATCTCAAAATTAACTTCAAAATTTGGACATGCAGCAGTAAATGGGTCAAAGTTAACATCAGATGTGGTGGCTTCCCTAATTGTTCTTCTTCTAGGGTTCCCATTATTTTCTCCCACTCTCTCTTGCTCACCATTTCCTCCATTGCCTCCATTCCTTACTTGGTTGGCATTGGGGTTAGGATGAGGTTGGTTTTGTGGTAAATCAGCCATTATCTCTTGGTCAGTAGGTTCACTCTCACTACTGGATAGGCTAGATTCCACTGAAATATTCTCTTGCTCATCACCAACTCACTTGTCCCTCCGACTCTTTTCTCTCTTCTTATCTCTGTGAGTCTTCTCTCAATCTCAGGGTTATAGGGTACAAGCTTGGTTTTTCGTGGCATGCAAAATAAGTATCACAAGAGAAAAAGTAACAAAATTGACTTGCAGCACACAAAGTCAAATAAAAGTATGCAATGTGATGGATGCAAGTGTAAGTGTGAGTATGAAAGTATATGGATGAGTATTAGTATGTATGGATGAGTATGAGTATGTATGGGTGGGGTATGAGTAAGTATGCACAGATAAAGAAGCTGAATGCACGTGTTAAAAACTTTCAGAGAAGTTGGCCGCGGCAAAAGTTTGCAGAGAAGACCAGATGTCTGATTGTCGGGAGTTGGCCGCGGCGAAAACAGGGGTTGGCCGCGGCGAAAGTGTCCCGAGAGAAATTCCTTCGGTTTTTCAAAGAGTTGGCCGCGGCGAAATAACAGGTTGGCCGCGGCGAAAGTATCCCGAGGGAATTTCTTCAGTAATTCGAAAAGTTGGCCGCGGCGAAAGGTAATGTTGGCCGCGGCGAAAGTGGGCAGTATGCTTATCAGACACTGGACTTCACTGATGCAACGTGAGAAATGCTGAAAATCAAGAAAATCAGTATATTTGTTTGTATTTCCAAAAATTTTGATGCTATGCAAGATGAAAACCTATACTATGAACAAATATGCAACTAAACTACCCTAAATGCTACCCATAAAGATCAAAAACCTCAAAAGTCAATCAAATAGCACAAGCTAACCTAGAGAACCAATTTCTTGGCTCCCCGGCAACGGCGCCACTTGAAAGAGAGCCTTTCTGTCGTTCGCTTAGAGGTTCTCGCTCAAAAATTTATCCAAGCTATGCAGTAGAGCAAACTCGGGTCGTTCTCTTTTGGGAGCCTAAATTAGATGTCTAAGTTAGATTAATGCTATGCAGAGTAATGAAAAAGGGGTTTTTGGTGTTTTTAGCCATTAATGAAATGCCAAAACTAAATGCAATGAATACTGATCTAAGTTACTATGTTTTTGGATTTTTCTAAGATAGTGGTGATGAAGTGAAGTTAATGATATGAAATCTCTTGAATATAGCTTTGAAGCAATCATAGTTCAAAATAATTTTGGGAGTAGAAATCACCAAGTCTTCTAATGAAAACCTTAAAGAACCCTTTAAGTCTAGGATCTTAATCAATGTCACCCATTTCATAAGATCCTATTAAGCTCACTTGGTGTGTGTATTAAGATTAATTAATGCACTTGGTTAAATGCAAGCTCAGATCAACTCAACAATCACACATTACCATGCAAGACAGAGAGTATCAAAAGGGATGCATAGAAACATATATGTAACCACATATATTAAAGCTCAAATTCAACATTAACTAATCCAATACACAAAACAATCATCCAGAATTGATTACAACCATAATCAAAATAGCTCAGCTCAAATTTACAAATCCTAGACCTAGAAATTCATAAATAAAGAACTAGAACTCATAGATGAAGCTAACTCCCCTTTGAAGCTCTTGAACTCATGCTCCTTCCACCATATTCAAGAGTTGAGAGGCTTAGCTAGTCATAACTCTTGAACCAACTCCAACTAGATAATGTTCTTCAGCCATGGTAGCAGCAGATGGAAGAAATGGAAATGGGATTAGGGTTTCTGAGGTGAAAATGAGAGAAGAGATGAAAGATACGAAGGTGGAGGCTGAATCCTCGTCATCTGCTGTCATCATACCTAAAATAGGGTTTCTAACCCGAAACTTACGTGCATGGGTCGGTTTTTGGGGATGGGTAGGTCAAAATTTCCCGAAATGGTCGGGTTGGAATTTGCTGCTCCGAGGGGTTCGCCGCGGCGAAGAATAGGTTCGCCGCGGCGAAACATGGCAGAGACCTGCCTTCACGGATGGGATTTCGCCGCGGCGAAGTGAGATGTTGGCCGCGGCGAACCTAGGCAGAGGATCTTCTCTTGTTTCTTTTGCCTTGAGTTCTTCAATTCTGACCCCAAATCTTTAGTGTCCTACAATAAAAAGTAACAAATTGAAGTATCAATTGTCCTAGAGGTTAATTGAATCCAATTAACAACCAATTATGACAATTTAATCCTCAAAATGACACTAACTCAAAGTAAGAACCATAAATCTCAGTTAAGCACAATTTTCACTTAAAAGGACCAGAAAGTATGACAAAAATCATGGATAATGATATGAAAAGAAATTAATATTTTGAGCTCAATCACTTGCATTTTGATGGATTCAATTATGGATTGATATGAGGAGATGTATACTTGAGCTTGGGTGAAAAAAAAACTGAAAAGAAAACGAAAAGAAGAAACATGCGAAATGTAAAAGAAAAGGAAAAAAAACAGAGAAAGAGAATAGAAAAGTTGAAAAGAAATGAAAAGGCAAGAAAGGAAAAGAAAGTAGGAATAAAAGCACCTTTACAGCTTTAGAATTCAAGATCAAGAAATCAAACCTTAAATTGAACATTACTAATGCTATTGAATTCTACACATTGATTCACATATTATCTCCATCCTCATATGCATTCTTGTGCATTTCTTCCCCACCTTTACATTACAAGCCACAAAAGTCCTCTTGATGCTTGAGTACTTATGTATTTAAGTGGTGGAAAGGTAGAGCTATTACAAGCATATGGTAGAGCATTTGAATAAGTGAATTGAGTGAAAGAACCTTTAATACTTGTGAGTTGAGTGATACACTAATTCCCTTGTGTGGTCTTCTATATCTTATTCACTTAGATGAAATTACATATTATTGCTTGATTTCCTTGCATTAGAATGTTCCATGGATGGATGTTAGTTGAAGAATCATTGTTGGCTGTAATTGTAACCTGAACTTTCGAGCTTGCTTATTCCTTATCTATCATCCTTCTCTTTCACATTATGTTTAGACCTGATTTGCCCAGGAGTGCAAAAGCCAAGTGTGGGGGAGTTGATAAGTCTCATTATTTGCATATATTTCTAGCCCTAAACTCATGCTTTTGCCATTTATATTTGCATACTTTGGGTATAATTAGCTTTCATTGTGCATAAGAGTTGGTGAAAGGAATTATGAGGTTTTGTAGGTGTTTTTGCATGTTTTTATATGATTTTATATGTGTGTACTTTTGATCCCTGTCTTGGTGTGAATTTCAGGGAGTTTTACTAGCATTTTTCACCATTCTGTCTAAGGTGTCGCGGCGGATATCCAAAGGTACTCTCGGTCAAAGGCACCACGGTAGATGGACAGATGCGTCACGGCGGACTGAAATTTACATGAAGCTTAGGATCACTAATCGAAACGACACCGTACAGGCCAGGGGCCATGGCGGATGGACAAAGGCACCGCGGCGGATGACGAAAAATTTCAGATTTAAATATAGAGTCATGCGCTACAACGGGAGGACGCTAGATTCAGTTCTTCATTCTCTCCAGACACCGATTTCCTTGTTCTCTTCGCCTTCTCTCAATTCTCTCTTCCATTTTCGTCCAAATCCATCATTTTCCACCAATCATCTATGAATCTTTCATCAATTCTTGCTGTTTCTGCTCCAATTCAGAGTATGAGTAGCTGAATTTCCAAGTTCTCCTAGCAATGAAGCTGACCTGAGTTCATAGGGCTGAACAGGGAGTCGTTTCAAATCTATTTTCCACTTTCTATTCTAAGATTTTGAGTGATTAGATTTATGTTTCTTGGGATTTAGATCTGATTGAACATTCAGATGTGAGTTGTGTCTTTGATTGAGTTGAATAGAGGATTCTCTGTTGATTTGTAGATCTAATTCATTTTTACTTGGACTGTTGTTCTGTAATTCTGAATTTTGATTGAATGAATTGATGATTCACAGTTGTGATCATCCTTAGAGAATTGCAACTTGCTTCTCAAGTGTTCTTGTCAATTGATTTTCCTTCTCACCAGAGCAAGACAATGAATCTAGTAAGATAGTTGTTTCTGATATGTGTTTAGAGAGATTTGAGCAGTAGCTAAATCTATCCATTTAATTGACTTTGAGAGACTCCAAATTATAAGATTGAACAGGGAAGGTTGGATGAATTGCTAGGGGAACTACTATCTCTTATCTGAATCTCTTTTGCATTTTACCTTTCATTGGATTTATTTCTTGTTTCAATTTCTCTTTTTTGAAACTTAAGCTTTCATCTTGGTAATTTGATAATTAAAAGTGAATTGTTAAGAATTGAATTACAACTTACGGCTCCTTGAGAAGAATGACCTAGGTATTGCCTCACTTGCTGCATTTCCCTAGTAAAATTTTGATCACCTAGCAACAAGGTTTATCAATCATGATAAAACACACTTTTCTCTTAACCTCTGCTAGTCTCATAATGCTTCATTCATCGTACCATTGCCCGTATGGGCTTCCGTTACGAAGTTTAACTTTACTTTCGGATTTTACTCCATTTCTCTTAGGGGTAGGATTAGGGTTTTGTCCTTGCCATTATGGGACATAACCAATTCAATCCAATCACCTCATCAATTTCATATAAGACATACATATTAAGTTTAAGGCAGTAAACAGTGCTCACAACAACTATATAGTTTAAGCACACATCAGATGTAATTATCTTATAATGTGTTGGCGTAGACACATAGATCATACAGCAACATATTCATAACTACGCCAAGTCTTTTAGCTCAGGCATACAAAATAAGGGAACGACTAGCACCCTAATTAAACATTGCAATCACTGGGAGGTTGTTAATAATGATCATGCCTTAGATCATTTTTGGTGACTTCTGGGCTTCTTCCTGTGTGATGGCAAATACTCGTCCTTGGGTGTTTGGCCTTGCCTTTTCCGTGTTCTGTGGACATTCTCTCGAGAAGTGTCCGAGCTTGCCGCAAGTATAGGAAACATTCTGCCCGGCCATACACGGTCTATCACCATGACTCTTGCCGCAAGTTGGACATTCTTTGCCGTTCGAGGGCTTGCCTCCTTTCTTATTCTTTTGATTATCCCATGGCCTCCTTCTCTTCCTATTGGCATTTGAGGAGGTACCACCTTGACCTCCCTTCTCTGCTCTAGGAGTTGTCTTGACTATCAGGTGATGGTTTAAGCTGCTTTCTGTGATTCGGCAGGCCTCCACTGCCTTGTTGAATTGTTCAAATTGTCTGGGAGCAATCATCTCCCTCAAAGATGGCCTCAGTCCTCGAACCATCTTCTCCGTCATCCACTGCTCATCATCTCGGTAACATAGGTAACTGGAATAGTGGGAGAGACATATAAACTTAGCTAAATACTCGTCAAATGGCTCATTATCCTTCTGCTTTAGGGTCAGGAATTCTGCTTCCCTTTCATCCCTGACTAACCTTGGAAAATATTTCTCATAGAATTGCTCTAGAAACACTTCCCATGTCACCCTTGTGTTCCGAGCATCCAGGATAAGTTCAGTATTCTTCCACCAGCAGTCAGCATCTTTCTCTAATTTGTAAATTGCCATCTGAGCTTTCCACTTTGTCGGGCAGTCTAATACTTTAAAAATCTTCTCCAAGCGGTTAATCCAGTCTTCTGCCACTTGGACGTCAAACACTCCATCAAATGACAGTGGGTTGTGTTTACAGAAATGTGCCATCCCTTGCTGGATACTGTCAGGGTCTACTGCTGGCATTGCCATTCTAGGTAATGGTTCTGTTGCTTGCACCACTGAAGTTACTTCCTTTGGCTGCCTCCTATTAAGGTTAGCCATTACCGCTGCCACCGCTATAGCTATCGCGGCATCCCTCTCTTGTTCCTGGCGAGCCTGTGCTGCTCTCATCTCTTCGATGGTCTTCTGCTATTGCTTGAGATGATCCATAATTATTTGCAGTGGGTCAGGGGGGACCCTTGCATCTTGCACTAGGAGTCTTTCTAGCGAAGGGTTTTGTCAAGTTCTAACCATCATATTTAAATACTCGGATAGTATAATAAAGGAACAAGAAGTAAATATCATGCTTGGATTTCATTTACCAAAACATTCAGCATACAATACTTATGCATCAACCAAAGCAGCAAGTTCAGAACATATATATGAAAAGCAAACAATATTATAACCAAGCACTGCCAGTCTAACCTACTATTTGATCCAGGTGACAGGATTCCTTCACCCACAAGGGTAAATATGGAAGCATGTGCATTATCATATAATCCCAGTCCTCAGTATTTAGATAAAAGTTATCTAATCTATACGTCTAATACAACACCTTCACCCCCTGAAGGTAATCTAGGTAAATCTTACTAATCCTCATCTTTCCTGATATGATGACCGAAGAACTCTAACAGCTCTTTAGACTGCTCATGACCATGGATCCTAACCTCTGTTAAATCAGGTTCAGGCATTGCAAGTGCTGGGGGTTTCACTGGCCTGATAAGGATCTATCAAGTCACCAGGTCCAGGTAAGTACAGTAATTGTCCTATGAAAATCCCTACAAGGTTAGCCCAATGCTCTGGATAAATGTTGGACCCCTTTGTTGAATATCCTAGGCTATTGGTCTCTATGGTGGTCCATCTCACTGAATCCTCCTTAACCAACCCCGTTATCTAACGAGTAACTTAAGCAGAGCATTCTATCCTATGCCAAAACCTCTGCTCTGATACCAAAAATGTCACACCTTACTATTTGATTGACTTAGATTCCTTTTAAAATCATTTTTGACCATATTGGATGGTCTTGGGCTCACTTTTTACCACAAAAATGCTAAATTTCGGATTTTTACTGTTCATCAGGTAAAAATCCAGTTTTTCTTGCCCAACTTCAAAAATTCATAACTTATTCTAAAAAAATCCAATTGGCATGGTTCAAAATTCTACTTAAAGCTATTTGAGTCCTCTTTCAAGGAAAAATAATCTCATTGTCTAATTCCTTATGAAAAAGGGTAAGGTTTTTGAGAAAAGCAACACTATCCATTTGCCAAAAACCCTGATTCCCAGATTCTGACCATTAACTTTGAAAAATCATTATAAATCGTATACTGGGCCATTTTTAACGTATTAGCTATCAATTTGAAGCTCAGAACGTTATCTCTCATCATGAAAATTTTCATGACCAAATTTTATGACTAAACACATTCGGGAGCATAATCAAAAAGACACGTGAACCAGTCAGTGTCAGTGTACTTCCAGCACTGTTAGTTTAATATTTACATAACCAAAATGAGCTCACAAATTTTTATGGCTAAACCCCAAAAATTAGCCTTCAATCTGCAGCTTTTCCTTGGAGGATTCAGGCCCTAAAATGTTACATTATTTTTGGGGGATGAGATTTTTGAAAATCCCAGTAGCAAATTAACCAACTATAGCACCAAGCAAGCATCATTATTATACATGATCACATTAGCTACTATTGATGAACTAACATGCTTATCATTTGGCAAACTCAATCATGCAAAGGCCAAAGTAAGATACTATAAAGAGCAGCCACATAACAATCAAGAGAGCTCAACCACAATTATAGCAATTAACCATACAATAGTCAACAATGCTAGTTAGTGGTAGTAGCTAGGTTTAACTTGCTACCTTGATCCAAAGATTTGTGCTTTCTTTGATTCTCTTCTTTTTCTTCACAAAGGTCGAACCCTATCATGATAATCCATAAAAAGGACAACAAGAATCATTATCGATTTCAACCAAAAGCAAGAACATAACTCAAAAATACTCTTGCTTCATAAAGGTTCCATCTTCGCTCTTTGCTTTTGAACTTGTTTTCCATAGGGTTTGAAAATCCTTTCTTGCCTTGTCCCCACATGTTTTTCCATTTTAAACACCATGGAACCATCAAAACATTGAAAATCTCATCCTAGGGGCCATTTAGTGTCAAAACCGAAATGCTCCTTACAAAACACAATAAAGAACACACTTCCAAAACACCCTAAAATCACTTGTAACTACTTGGATCTTTTATGTTTTGAAGTATTTTATCATATTTGAGCAATATAACTCCTTCCCCTACACCATCATCATTTTGTCCAGCACCCAAAGAAGAGGAGAAACAAGATTTCCAACCATACAAAGCAAGAAAACAAGCAAAGGAACAACTTAGAACCAAAAACTAACCTTGAATCTCACTTGTGTGCTCCAAGATGCTATCTTTCTCCTTAGTACTACTTGAAACACTCTCTTTTCTCTCTTGGCTATGGCTTGCACGAAATGGAGGTCTGATTTTAGGGGAGGAAGTGCTCATTGAATGCTTTAAAATATCTCAACCATCACCATTAATGCTAATCCAAGTGTCACTACCCCCTTGATTCCTTTTTTCTCTTTCTTAATTAACTAAATCCAAATGAAATTGATTACCAAAAGTCAAAATCCTCTCCATTTAGAAAATGACACTTGGCAATTTCAAATCCTCTCCATTAAGGGCTTGACACTTGGCTCAATGAGGATCATTCAAAATGCAAAGCTCTTTATCGGTGCACTTTGACTCCGGGTTTGAATCCTTTTCTATAATTACAGTATTCTAACCTCTGTAATTATTTTCTATCAAAGCCCTATTTTATTCTCCTCATTTTTATCTTTCTAAATTGCCCTCTTTTGTCTTGAAATTAATTTCCCCATAATTAACGTATAAGGAAAAATTAATTTCCTTTTCTTACGGATTTTTCCACTTTTCAAAGAAATTAGGGAAAATCTTGGGTACTTGAGGGTTTTTTTTAATTTCATAATTTCTTATAATTCCTTGAGATATCATAGAAATTTTCTTGAACCTTTATTCTCCTTAAAATATTTATTTGGAATTTTCCAAATAAAAGCCCTTAAATTAGGCTAAATCACCCTTAAATTCCTTTGTAATTTCTCTAAGGGTAATTTGACCTTAAAAATAATTTTATAATCTCATATGATTCTCAAAGGATATTATCCTTATTTTTCTCTCAATTTCTATGACTTGGAATATTTTTCCCATAATTATTCTTGACCAATTTTCATTAATTAGTCAAACTTTTCACAATTGGCTTAGAAAATCATAATAATTATTTTCCACCAAAATCCTTCTATTTCTCCTTATTATTTTTGACCCTCAATTATTTAGGAATATTCCTTATTTCGAATTACCATAATACTAGATGTAACACTTCTTCCCTTTCCACATTCGGTTGTTTTACTCGTGCTATTTCTGAGAAATTGAATGGTTGAAATGGTGTGTTTTGAGCTCGGTGAAGGTCGAAAAGGTAGAAGCAATGGATTCGAGTAGAAGAGAGGTTGGAAATTTAATAGAACAGTGATTCTTGACCGTTGCGAGAAACAAGGGATAGGTAATGTTTGAGTTAGGGTTCGATAACTGACAGAGGGGTTTTAAAAATTTACTGTTATAAGCTTCATAATTATCGATCATGTTATCGATCAACTGATGATCGATCACGTGTTATCGATCAAGTTATCGATCAAGCAATTATCAAATATGTTATCGATAAAATTAGTAACAGAAGCGCGTACCTGGTTTTGTTTATCGATCATTTGATCGATAATCTATTTATCGATCAGCTTATCGATTAACGCTTACCAATTCTGAGAGAAATGTCTTAAAGCCTTGAGGTTCCTGATCGATGTTCTGATCGATAATGCATTTATCGAACAGCTTATCGATAATCATTGTGCTGAAATACTTTCTTTCCTCCACAAGCTGGATTTATCGATCAGGTGATCGATAAATTGTTTCCTCTTGTCTTCATAATTATCGATCATTTGTTCGATAATTTCACACTCTGTTTACCTCTGTTTTTCTTTGACAGAACAGAGCTTCTTGTAAAACAAATTTCTATCTACACCGATGCTTAAGTTAGTTGTCTAATCATCAAAACATTAAATTTAAATATTGAAATTTAAGAGATAATGTGAGATTTCTTACAACTCATTGGGATTTACCATTCCCAACTTTCTTCGAAAGAAGTTGAACTTCTGTTGATCTAGGGGTTTCATGAAGATGTCGGCTATTTGATATTCAGTGGGGATGAACTCAACCTTTACATCTTTCTTTTGAACATGGTCCCGAATGAAATGATGTTGAACATCGATATGTTTAGTTCGGGAATCATGAACTGGATTCTTGGACAGACTTATTGTTCTTGTGTTATCACATAGGATTGGAATCTCACGTAAGTTGATTCCTAAATCCTGTAGTTGTTGCTTTAACCATAAGATCTGAGCACAACAACAGGCAGTGGCTACATATTCTGATTCAGTTGAGGAGATTGCCACGTTATTCTGCTTTTTACTTGACCATAAGATGAGGCATCCTCCGAAAAATTGACATTGTCCACTGGTGCTTTTTCTGTCCGTCTTATATCCCCCATGATCTGCATCTGAGTATCCCATTAGATATTCTGCTCCTCTTTTTGGATACCAGATTCCTAAATTCTGAGTTCCTACAAGATATCTGAGAATTCTCTTGACAGCTTCTTCATGTGACTCTTTTGGAGCTGATTGATATCTTGCACACATTCCCACACTGAATTGAATATCTGGTCTACTAGCAGTGAGATATAGTAATGAGCCGATCATTCCTCTGTATCTAGTCAGATTTATGTCTTTGCCGTCTTCGTCTACATTAAGCGAGATAGTTGAGCTCATAGGAGTCTTTACAGTTTTGGCGTTCTCTGTAACATCTCGATTTTTAGGCCTAGAAGAATCAGAAATAGCCTGAATGAGATAGGCTACTAGACCCCTTTTTAGTAGAGGTCTTAAAGATGAGAAAGGAAGCTAAATCAGTTTTAGGGACTAAACTGCAAAGTGAAGGTTTTAAGGGGCTAAAGGGTAATCAAAGTTAGAGGCTCCAGTAAAGTCTCAAAGGCCTAGAAAGAGAAAAGAGGCTAGATGCAGACCAAAGGTTAAGTTAGAAGCCTCAAAGAGATGGTTTTATGAGGTTGAGCCTAAGTAGGGGTAAAACCGTAAATTCCGAAAGTTACGGCCATCAGGGGTAAAAATGGAAAGTACTTAGAAAATTCTAAGAAAATCCCAGAAAATGGGAAATAATATTCTAAGGCTCTTTTGTGAAGAGAGATGACGAAAATACCCTTGAGGTAACTTAAAAGGAATTTATAAGTTTATGGCTCAATTTGAGATGTAGAGGTAGATTTAATTGTTTGAGTCATAAGGAAACCTCAGAAAATTATGGTAAAATGGGGATGTATGATCTAAGAGACTATAGAAAATTATAAAATTAGTCTCATCCCCAGAAGACTAGCAAAATGGCTTTAAGAATACTTAAAAGCCAGTTGTGCCGAAAAAGGGCATTTTAAAGAATAATTTTTAAGTGGGGCTACAGGTTGAGTTATGACCTGAGAAAATTCACAGATTTTCTGTAGAATATGAGGAATTTTATGATATTTTTAGATGAATTTTTGGAGCTTTGGATTGAATAAAATGCTCCGGTCAAATATTAAATAATTTTGTCCCCTAAATAGGAGACAAAACCAAAGAAAATATCTAAGAGCCATCATGACGATGTTGAGTCAGCATGCTGAGTCATCAAGCGTAATCATGACACTGACGAGTCATCATGCTGAGTCACCAAGCATAATCATGACACCTACGAGTCATCATGCTGAGTCACTAGAAGATATTTATGGACAGCATAAAAATCAGAACGCAGTATGGGAATATTTTAGACAGTCTTTTGTCTACCCGTTATAGTGAAATCTCTACTGCATGACTCAGTAAGGTTAAGTAGCCTATTGGTAGAGCTAATTATTTTCATCTATGCTCCTCTAAGATGGCGCCATATGTGTACCTTTTATTGGCCAGAATTTTAAGAAGAAGTTGTCCTGGTGGTACAGGGTAAGTCAAGACTCGAAAAGTATCTGATATGGTGCAAGATTGGCTTGATAGGTGGAGAAATAATTAAGAAAATATTTTTACACGAATTTTTCATTTATTTTCTCCCTATTTTAATGCCATAAATGATGAAAGGACATGAAACTGACGAGTGTACGGTTAGATGAGAAAAAGAAAATATTACGTGTACGGCTAGATGGAAGACACATGTACGGTCGGATGCAAGACACATGTGTGGTTGGATTAAAGACATGTGGCTTGATGATGTAAGCATGATATCATCATGATGAGGTAAGCATGATGTCATAGGACACTTGTCACTGTAAGATCAAAAGAGAAAATGGACGGTCTAGATCGAGCCACGTATTTTTAAGATCAACGGTCCAGATTCAGTCTGCTTTTCTATAAATACCCCCTCCCCTCCCTACCATTTCGTCCAAGCATAAGGAATCCATGGGGAAGCTCTTGCAAAATGGTTTCTAGAGAGAGAAAGAAGAGGGAGAAAGAAAGGCCAAGTGGTTCCAAGCCAGATCAAACTCTAAAACAAGGTATGTGATGGTTATAGCACCTGATTTTATGCCTATTTCAGATTAGTTACTGTGCATATCTGATTCTTAAATTTTTCATGCTTAAAATACACTCTGTGAGCTTTAAATCCATAGGTAGAACACTTCATTTGGATATGTGTACGATTTATGGTGATTTTTCAAAGTTAGGGTTTGAAATCTGGAAACAGTGTTGAACTTTTGGAAGAGTTTCGAATTCCGTACAGTTCCGGTACTGTTCAGCGTAAAATTGGTTTCTGAAACTATTTTTCCCTTAAATTTAACTTAAGGAGATTTCAGTAAGACTTGGAAGCACTCAATTTGGATTTTTCTAGAATTAACTATGAATTTTCAAAGTTGAGCAAAAATTCTAGAAATTCTGCGTGAACAGTACCCGCGAAGCAAATTTTCCAGATTTGGTATTCTTGAATCTAAGGCCATCTAAAGTAGTCCTAATTGACAAGAAATGGATCATAAGGATGGGAAATGATGAGATTTATGTTAGAAAAGCTAGAAAGAAAAACCCTAAGACTAAGAGAAAGGGTTGAGGTTTAAGAGAGATAGTCTTGAACTTTATGTAATCTAGTGGTCCTAATTGATTGTATGATCATTATGGTTATGTTTAGGACCTTTAGAACATCAAAGAGGATGTTTGGTGATGTTGACTGAATGCCCACATGGTTGGAAAGTCAAGGGAGTCAAAGGAAAAGCAAGAGGAAAGCCATGTTACAAGGTAGTGAACTTATCTATACTGTGTGCTTGATATGTATGCTTGCATGATGTGATTGTGTTGCCATGATGTGACTAAGCTATGATGAAATGTTTGCAAAGTTATGTTTGCAAGTTTATGTTATGTTTTACCTTGGCAATATGTTATGGAAGCATGAAATGCTTTAGCTTACTTTCCATGGCATTCATGTGTTAATGTTATAACATGTCATGCATGTGCATTATGTCTTGCATACTTATGGGTAGTGTTTGCTACTGAGATTCTCCCGAATCTCACCCCTCCCTAACCAACCATTTAGGTTAATCAATGATGGGCAATAATGGCATGAGAAGCAAGGAGAAGTAAGCGGAGAATTATTCTTGTTAATGGATGAGACTGTTGAATAATGTATAATTCTACTATTTTGTGAACTATGTTATGGATGCCAATGATGCCATGTATTTAATTATAATATTTATGACATGAATGAAAGTGTATGAGCATGAACGGGAAAGAGTAAGGCCATGTTATGTATGCCAAAGAAATAAAAAGAATTAAAGAGATGTTAAGGGATAAAACGTAAGTCCTGGAGTAGTGAGTTTGTATCTCCGGTTTGACCTATTAAACGAGTGAGTTAGCTCATAATATTTGGCAAGCAAAGAGATCTGATGTTTCTCTTTAAAATGAGGGGTAGTTTTCCCTATTCCGATAACCGAGCAGAAAGTTATGCCTTTCCAAAGTTAGGCAAAAATACAGTAAAATCTGAAAATGACCAAATGAACAGTAACTTTTTCAAAGGAAATTGAGCTCAAATTTCAAGGCAATCAGTTCAGAAACTATTTTTCCTCAAAATTTTATCCAAAGAGATTTCTGTAGAACTTGGAATCACTCAATTTCAATTTCTCTACAATTAGTTACGAATTTTCGAAGTTTGTCACATTTTAAGGTGACAATGAATAGTGACCTGTAAATGAAAATTTTCAAACTTGATTTTTCATTAATTGTAGCCTTCAAAAGTGATTCCAAATGCTTCCGCAAGGAAAGTTAATTGATTTAAACATGAGGTGTTACATTCTCTAGCCCGTATTTCTTTAATAACTCCTTCAAATATTTCATCTGGGATATAAATATCCCATCTTTCTTCTACTTGATTTGTAATCCCAGAAAGAAATTTAGCTCTCCCATCATTGACATTTCAAACTCTCCCTATATTAGCTTAGCAAACTCTTGACAAAGATCTTCATTAGTAGCACCGAAAATAATATCGTCCACATAAATTTGAACAATCAAAAGATCTTTCCTCTTTCTTTTAATAAAAAGTGTGGCATCCACTTTGCCTCGTTTAAATCCTTTTTCTATCAGAAAGTTGCTAAGTCGTTCATACCAAGCTCTGGGAGCTTGCTTTAAACCATATAAAGCCTTTTTCAGTTTATAAACATGATCAGGAAAATTTAAATCTTTAAAACCAGGGGGTTGTTCGATAAAGACTTCTTCTGAAATATAACCATTTAAAAATGCACTTTTAACATCCATTTGATACAATTTGAAGTCTTTAATGCAAGCAAACGCTAAAAGTACTCGTATTGCTTCTAGTCTGGCTACTGGAGCATATGTTTCTTCATAATCAATACCTTCTTCTTGATTATAACATTTGGCTACCAATCTGGCTTTGTTTCTGATGATTTGTGCAGATTCATCGAGCTTATTTTTGAATACCTATTTGGTGCCTATGACCGGATGATCATTAGGTCTGGGTACCAATTCCTAAACTTGATTTCTCTCAAATTGGTTAAGCTCTTATTGCATTACGACTATCCAGAATTCATCAGATAGTGCCTCGTCAACATTGGTAGGTTCAATGTGAGATATGAATGTAGAGAAACGCACTTCATTGAACACTTGTCTCTGGGTTTTAACCCCTTCATTGACTTTACAAATGACTTGTTCCAGTAGATGATCTCAGTTATGTCTCCAGGCCTTAGGCTGCTCTAAATTTTCTTGTGAAGATGGTTCATTCAGATCATCCCTGTTTTCTGAAAAGGTTTCTGAAGGTAATTTGTTTGAAGACTTGTTCAAATCCAATTTTTGAAAATTTTGAACGATCTCAGCATCATCATCTAGAGGTTTTGAAATCGGTTCAGTTTCAGCAAACACAACATGAATTGATTCCTCAATTGTAAAAGTACGTTTGTTGAAAACTCTATAAGCTTTACTACGATTAGAGTAACCAAGAAATAGACCTTCATCAGCTTTAGGATCGAATTTACCTAAGTTTTCTTTGTTGTTGTTGTGAATATAGCACTTACTCCTAAAGATCCTTAAATGAGCCAAGTTAGGCTTTCTCCCTTTGTATAGCTCATATGGCATCTTCCCGAGTAGAGTTCTTATGTAGGCTCTATTGGAGATGTAGCAAGCCGTGCTCATTGCCTCTGCCCAGAATACTTGTGAAACTCCTTTTTCATTCAGCATTGCCCTTGCTATTTCTGTGAGCACTTGGTTTTTCCGTTCGACTACTCCGTTTTGTTGAGGAGTTCTTGGTGCTGAAAAATTGTGGTCAATTCCATTCTCATCACAATAGTCAGTAAATTCGTTATGTTCAAATTCTCCTCCGTGATCAGACCTGATTGACATAATGGAAATACCTTTCTCATTTTAGACCTTTTTGGCAAAAACAATGAATGCACCAAATGTTTCATCTTTAGAGGAAAGAAACAAATTCCAAGTGAATCTTGAATAGTCATCAACTATCACAAGAGTGTACAAGTTTCCACCGAAAATTTTCACTCTGGATGGACCAACCAAATCTATATGAAGCATTTGGAGTGGCCTTTCGGTTGAGACTGTCTTCTTTGATTTAAACGAAGACTTTGTTTGTTTACCTTTCTGATAGGCATCACAAATAATATCATGTTCATACTGAATTTTCGGTAAACCAACAACTAAATCCCTTTTTGTTAATTTTGGAAGTTGATTCATGTTAACATGTGCAAGACGTTTGTGCCAAATCCAACTTTCCTCCTTTTTACTAATAAAATAGTTTTCAGAGGATTTAGAATCAATTTGAAGTGTATAACAGTTACCATCCCTCAGAGCTCTTAGCTTTATATTCAATTGCTCCTTCTTCAAAGGTAGGTCGTCTTTGCTTATTACTATGCATTCTTTAGAGTCGAAAATCACCTAGTTGTTTTTATCCGTACTTTAACTAATGCTGAGTAGATTATGACACAGACCTTCCACGTTGATTGAACCCACTTATTCTATGTTATTTCATATCATTTTAAGGGTTTTTATCATAGGTTTTGGCTCCTTTTAATGATAATTGTGCTTAATTTAGATTAAGAGTCCTTACTTTGAGTTAGTGTCTTTTTTAGGGTAAAATTGTCATAATTAGTTATTAATTGTATTCAATTGATTTCTAGGACAATTGATGCTTCAAATTGTTGCTTTTCATTGTAGGACACTTGAAAATTAGAGCCAAGATTAAAGACCAAAGCATTACACAACATGAGAGTTTCCAAGAAAATGCTGTGCTGTAGCAAAAAGTCTGAAAATGTGCATCAGTGGCTATTCTGGAATAGTTCGCCGGGGCAAACTTTTTGGTTCGCCGGGGCAAACTTTCAAAATCTCACTAGAATACCTCTCTGGAATAGTTCGCCGGGGCAAACTTTTGAGTTCGCTGCGGCGAACCTCTTCGTATCAGTAACGTCAAATTTGGATCTAGAATGCAAAAATGGACCTTCTACTCATATGATCCGACCCAGATGGACCCCAAAAGCCCTTAGAAACCCTATTTTCAACCTATCACTCCATTCTATCACCTCTAACACCTCTATTCTCCCATCCTCTTGCCTCTCCACCTCCATCTTCTTCCTCATCCATTTCCTTCACCTTTTCTTCATTTCATCTCATTTCCTTCCACTCCCAGCTGCTATAGTTGATAGATTCACTTTGGTTGGAGTTTTTCTTGAAGCTATGGAGGGCTAGGGTTTATCAACTCTTGAAGATGGGGGAGTAGCATGAGTTTCCAAGCTTCAAAGGGGAGTTTAGTTTCAGTTTACAATTTTTAGCTATGATTTATGGCTTTTAGGTCTAGGAGTTGTAATTTCTTAGTTAGGAACTTGGGATTGATTCTGTAATCATTGGTTAGTGATTAACTTTTGTAATTTGGATTGATTGATGTTGAACATTGTGCTTAAATATATGTAGTTGCATATATGCTTATTGTAACTCTCATGATTCTCTCCTATCTTGCATGGTTATGTTTCGGTACTGAGTTGATTGTGTGTTACATTGAGCCAATTGCATGATCATTCCAAATTTACACATTAGGGAAGCTAAACAAAGTTTTCATTAATGAGTTCATTAATCAAAGCTTTGGACTCAATGAGTTATTGAGGTTGTTATTAAGAAAACCTAATGGATTTGTGAAACTCCCAATATTTTAAGTGAACTATGATTGCCATCAAAACCATTTTCAAGAGATTTCCTATCATTCATTTCCATTCCATCATTATTATCTTAAAACACCAAAAATCTAGTATCTTAGGTTTGTTTTCATTGCATTTAGTTTAGGCACCATTCATTTAAATGTTAAAAACCCAAAACCCCATTTCATTGCATTGCATGGCATTTAGTCTAGCTTAGGTAATTAATAAAGGCTCCCAAAAGTGAAACGACCTGAGTTTGCACTGTACTGCATAGCTTGGATTTATTTTTGATTGAGAACCCCAAGACGGACAAAAAGGCTCTCGACACACGTAGTATACATCCTTAACTTTCATGCCTTTGTCACTCCCTACCTCTCCTATTCCAACAATTCTTTCGGATTGATTGCCTTAGAAACTTACTTTGCCTCCGTCTTTTGGTTTGAGAGTCGTGAACTTCTCAGTATCACCCGTCATATGTCTGGAGCATCCACTGTCTATGTACCATTTGTTTATTCTGGATGCTTTGAGGCACACCTGCAAAAACACAATCATGTTTCAGGTACCCATATCTTCTTGGGTCCTTTTTGGTTAGTGTGAGTTGTCCTAGGCACATAAGTACCTTTGGGTACCCATTTTAATGTCCCGTAAGTTCCTTTCTTCTTGTGATAACAAGAAGAGGTTGAATGACCTTTACGGTTGCAGTAAGAACATAGCGTAAACGGATTAGAAGAATGAATAGTATTTCTAAAGTATGTAAGATACGATCTAACACTACTCTTCTTCTTTCCCTTCGACTTATCCTGAGTAGGATCATATCCTATACCAGTTTTATCTATCGAACACCGTTGAGCTCCTAGGATTACTTTGAGCATTTCACTTCCCTCAGTGAATTTCTCTAGAGTTCTTGTGAGGTCCTCAGCCTTCTTTTTATTCTTTTCGCATTCCTTGCATACTGGAGGCAGATCTACGTTGTCTTCAGGCTTTGTCTGTTGCTCCTCTAGAACCTTTATTCTTTTCTTGGAGCTTACCAACTCCTTAGCAATTCTTACTAATTCTAAATGTAATGCATTGTATTCGGACTGTAATTCTTACTTACTCATCTGTTTCTAATTCTTCGTTTTCCTAGGCCACTAGACAGATGTTAGCAGTTTCTTCATCATCACTTTCTTCATCTTCCTTCGAAAAGCTATCTTCCTAGATTGATGTAACGAAGGCTTTCTTCTTTCTAAATCTTTCTTTCTTCTTTTCTTTATCCTTCATTCTGGATAGTTGGGGACACTCTGCCTTGATATGTCCTGGCTTCTTGCATTCGAAGCAGATGATTGGTTCCTTTGATTCATTCTGAGATGTTGAGGCTCTATGTTTTGGCTGGAACTTCTTTCCAGTTCTGTTCTTGTAGAATTTCTTGAACCTTCTGACTATAAGGCCCATTTCATCATCCTCAAGATCATCTTCATTGTCATCTTCGCTCTCTTGAGTTCTAAGAGTGATGCTTTTGTGGTTCTTCTCGTTCATCTCTTTTTTGTATTTTTGCTTGCTCTCGTATTCAGCAAGGCTTCCGAACAGCGCTGCAATAGAGCCAATAGATTCTCCTTTGGTTTCTTCAATTGCTATCACTTTCGATTCCCATTCTTTTGTGAGACCGCTCAGTATTTTCCTCACTTGATCTTCCTGGCTATATTTCTTTCTAAGTGCCGTGAGGTGGTTTATGAGATGTGAGAATTTGACCTCCATGTCTCGGATACTCTCTCCATCCTTTATTCTGAATAGCTCGAATTCAGTGGTGAGAGTGTTGATTCTGCTCTGTTTTACACCGGTGGTTCCTTCGTGAGCTATCTCCAGGGCTTCCCACATTTCCTTTGCAGTCTCCAGGCTAGAAACTCTGAAGTATTCTTTTTGGCTTAGCGCACAGGTGAGTATGTTGATGGCTTTGTCGTTTAGGGTCACCAGCTTCTTGTCTTCTTCGTTGAACTCTCTAGGACTCTTGCGTATTTGCTGTCCGTCTACGGTTTTCATAGGGACATAGTTGCCATGCTCTATCACATCCTATAATCCATATTCAGTGGCTTTAATGAAGATTTTCATCCTCATTTTCCAAAATGTATAGTTTTCACCATTAAGGCTTGGCGGTTTGGATATTGAACACCCTTCCGGTAGCACACTATCTCCGAATCCTGCCATGAGATCTCTCTTTGGATTGTTAAGTCTTTTCTGAAGAGACCTACTCTGATACCAAATGTTAGTGGCAGTTTTACCCAAGAGGGGGGTGAATTAGTGAGTCAAAAAAATTACAGAATTAAAAATGAATACTATAAAAAACAGAGAGTGTAAGTTTAGGAAGGTTTCACCGTAGAGAGACAAACACAAGGTTTATACTGGTTCTGTCTTAACCACTTGACCTACGTCCAGTCCTTAGAACACCTCTGAGTATTCTACTATCTTCCAAGATTGATCGGGCTCTTGGCGCCTCAGTACAGTAATTGATTCACTCAATCACTCCCCTTGCTTCCGTAAGGTTACAAACCCACTCAAGAGTCCACACTCTTGAGTATCACACTAATGTAATCAATGATGAGTGAGTAATCTCTCTTACAGAGTGTATAGAAGATAAACACTGACGCTCAGTAAAATTGAAAGAACAGAGTATTGAATACAATAGTAAATGATCACAGATGGTAGCTCGGGTATTCAATTCCGTTCATTAATGCTTCTTCGCGCCTTTTATAGTTGAGGTTGTTAAGTAATCGTTAGATGGAAGAGCTTCTAGCCGTTGTGACTCCGTTTGCATGTTTTCCTAGTTACAACAATTCTACCATTAATGCTTCTGGGCTTCTGACACAGTAGGTTACAGGCTACATAATCAACCGTTGAAGAGCCGTTGTGATTTCTCTTCGTAATCTGCAACAACACTTTTGACTTCAATAAGTTAATCTTTGCAATGTAGACCTTAAGGTAGAACTAAACAGATGATAGAATGATTATTCATTGTATTTAGGTGGAATAAAAAAGACTGTTAAATATGCAGAATAAAAATCTGGACATTCTTGATCGAAGTGCTGATCGATCACCCAGTGATCGATAATCAGAGAAAGCTTTTTGAATCAGTTAAGTAAGATTATCGATCAAGTGATAGATCATTGATTTATCGATCAAGTGATCGATAAGATGCAGCAGAGACACTTATGCTGATATGTGAATCAGAGAAAGATCAGAGTCATTTTGAGTATAAATCACTTAGCAAAATGGCCAAAATGATCATGCCTGCTAAAAATAGTTTGGAAGAATAATAGAGAGTTGAATTTGAGAGCTATCATAGCTAATTGAGATAGAACTGGAAAAGTAATGTGATCGAACAGTTTATCGAATACTTGTTGATCGATCAGATAATCGATACTTCAAGTGTTACAGAAATGAAACTTCAGTTCATGTTGATTGATCACATTATCGATAAACTCATGATCGAAAATGTTATCAATAAATACCATGTGAAAAGCACTCAATTAAGAGTAAGGATAAATTGCATTTATCGAATAGGTGATTGATCAGTGAGTGTTCGATCAGGTTATCGATAAACTGTGAAATGAAGATTTTGTTCTGAAGCTGTTTATCGATCATGTTATATGAAAAAGTACTATTCAGAAAATAGATTATCGATAATGTTATCGATAACTTGGTTAAGTAAGAGCAGATAAAATACTGATTATCGATCATGTGATCGATAACTTGGTGATTGATAATATTATAGATCAGCAGCTATGATAAGTACCTGCATTCAAAGAGTCAGTGAGCAATGTTCGATCATATTATCGATAAATGAATGATCGATAATGTGATCGATAAATGGTGATAAAATCAATGTACAGAACAAGTATAGTGTATTACCATTTATCGGACTCTTCATCGATAACTGATTTATCGATCATGTGATCGATAAATGCACTTTGGCTTTGGTTTTGTTTATCTGTTACTTGTTCGATTATCTTATGTTATCGATCAAGTGATCGATAATTAACTGTAAACTTGTATAACTTCTACGTTAGCGATAATCGATCATTTTATCGATCAACGGATTAGTGAACAACTTATCGATCAAAATCTCATTCAAATTACTGGTTTGCACTGACATTTTATCTAATAGCTTATCGATAAATACTTGATTGATCAGATGATCGATCAACACATTGAACTATTTAAATATAACTTTGTTATCATCAAAACCATAATCCTAACACCATCTCTTGTAAGTTTCTGGCATAACCTCTGGCCCTTAGTTGTTTCCAGTTCATCATTCTTTAGTCCCCGAACACTATTGTTTTACACATTTGTCCTTGGAAAATCTCTTTTTTCTTCCGAGGGATCTCCGGGACTTTCGTTGCATTCAACTTAGTAATCATCCTTTCCTTGTGCTATTACTTGTATCTATGAGCCAAAATTTGAGATGTTATGCCCTCTACCTCAACCACACTGGTTACAAGCCTCTATGATTGAGGTTGTATCTCTCGTTTCTTGTTCTTAGTTATCTGCATTGAATTAATTGCTATATGTTGTTAAACAAGTGTGGGGGAGAGATACACTAGTAGAAAAAGGGTGTTTTTTTTATAGTTTGTGTAGTATTTTATCCTTCCACCTTATTTTTTGTGGTTCCAAACATACTGTTTGAGTCTTATTTTTAGGTTGCATTAAGGACAATGCAAGGTTTAAGTATGGGGAAGCATTTAGTACTTTGTTGTTTTGTGTTGTGTGCATGTGTTGTGGGCATTTTCAAGCTCTCTTTTAGCAAAAGGGCTCATTTTGGGTTCAATTTTTCAAAATTTTATGCACTTTTGGATTGAATTGGCTATGTCTTGTATCTCAATTGCATTTTGGTTGATTGTGATTCCTTACTTGTTAAAATGAAGTGTAAATGTCATGTGCATTAAGTTCTAAGTGTGATGCATAGACTAGGCTTGATGAGTGTCATGGAAACAAAAGGCCTAGTTGGAAGGATTTGAGCCTATTGTTCATTTTGTTATGTGTGACTCATCTACTTAGTCTATTGTTCTCTAGAACTTGGCTTGATTCTTGCTTGAGGCTGCATTTGCATTGATATGATTGAGATAACATAGGAATTCATTAAAAAAGCTAGTTTAACCAAAAAGCCAACCTTGGAAAACTAATTATTTGTTTAACCTTTTGAGCCCATCATTTTCATTTCTTCACCTCTTCATATAAGGATGAACTTAATTGTGTTGTATCCCAATCTTTTCTTGAGTTGGATGACCTCCTATATCATTGGAAGGAAAATAATGACCATTCTATGATATACTTCCCCATGGCGAATGAAGTTGTTATCTGCGGTGAAATTTGTTGGAAAGAGGAATAGAAAGAAGAAAAGAAGAAAAAAATAGACAAGAAAAAAAATAGTAGAGAAGAAAGAGAACAAAAAAAAAGATGTATTATTTAGAATAAGTGAGCTTCACGGAGTTATCTTCTATACTTGCATACAAGTATTTGGATCATTCTGATTTCCATTCTTCTTATCTCCCTTCCATTACATTCATGCATTTAACTCTATTCATTTTCCTTTCTAACATTACAACCTAATAAAGTCCTTTTCATCTTTTATGTCATTGCTACTAGTGGTGGAGAGCTTAGAACCATTACAAGCATATGGTAGAGCATAGTTAAGTGAATGTTGAGTGAAATCAACCCCTAAGAGTTTAGAGTGAAACACTTATACTTGGGAGGTTTCTTAATCATTCAATTGGGCTAGTCCTTGTACCATTTGCTTAGTTCTTTTAGCATATGACATGAGCATGAATTGGATGTGAGTATAGAGTTATGATTGGCAATTGTGATTCGTGATGCTTGTATGGTTTATTTAGTCCTACCTCTTGTTTGCATTGAAGTATTTTGCCCAAGAGTGCAAAAGCTAAGTGTGGGGGAGTTGATAAGTCTCATATTATATATATATATATATTTTCTAGTTCGAACTTATGCTTTTGTGGTTGTTAATGTGCTATTTGGGTTAAGATAAAAGGTATAGTGTATAAAGGGTATAAGAGTAAATTGTGTGTTATTATTTGATAATTTTTGAGTTTTATGCACTCATTGGCTCTTACGTATCCCACATATCTTGGATTAGATGACTATGAGCTTAATTTGAATATTACAGGTGATCAGAGGTTGATGAAAATCAAGGGAAGCTGATTCTATGCAGATCGCCACAGCCAACTCTAGTTTTCACTGCGACTAACCCTCATTATGAAGGAAACAACACCACTTATTCATACAGCGTCGCTTTGTCTTTGCGGTGATGAACAACTGCCTTCATCACAGCAAAAATGTAAATTTCCAGATTTAAATCCAGAACACGTGCCAATTCAGTTATTGCGTGATTTCTTCCATTTTGGCTTCGTTTTCTCTATCCAGAACTCTCTCATTTCGTCCTTCTTCACTTCCCTATCATCCTCCATCATCAATTCATCATTTTCTACCTTAATCCTTCCATTTCCTACTGATTATTCTCCTCCATTTCCCTTCAGATAGCTGCTGCTATGGCCATGGAAGTTGCAGAGCTTAGTGAAGCTGTGATTTCAATCATGAGAGGCTAGATCTTTTTCCTTGGTGTTCAATGAAGCCAATCTAAGTTCCTGAAGTTGCAATTGGGAGTTTCTTCTACCTTAATCTTAGTTTCACTCTCTACGTTCATAGATTGTAGTTTCTATGGTTTAGATATGTGATTTGTGATTGTAAAGAGGTGTAATTCGGTTGTCTTACATTAAGACTGAGATTTGGATTGTATTCTACACTCTAATTGATTAGTTGAATTGATATTTCCCTCTGTTATATTGATTCTTTCTTCTCAAGTGTTTGAATCTCTTGATTGACTGATTAGGTTTCTAACATTGTTAATTAAGAGAGTAAAATACCTTTTGCAGAATATAATCCATATTAGGCATTTAGATGAGTTTGGTGAGTTAGGGTTCTAGCTTATTGAATTCATTGTTTATAGAAGGTCTTCACAAACCGAGTCTGATAAAGAAATTGAACTCAATCAAGAGAGGAACTAGGATGATTGATGGATTCAACCATCAAGGATAATTCATACATTACATTCACTTCATTCATTAAATACAGAAACTACAAAGAATTTAGATAGTTTTACTTTAGTTTTAGTTTAGTCACTGGTCATATAAACACTTCATACATCATACTGGGTTAAATTGATATTTGTTATAGATTACTAAGACATTCATAGTTTCTCAAGAGATCAACATCTAGGTTAGTGCTGCTTTACTGCATTTAGCTTAGTTTTATTTGATAGTCTAATGACAGGGCTACATCATAGATCTTTGGCTTTGATCAGTTCCGATCTCACGGCCCTGATGGGTATTACCCTGATAGCACTAGGACCTGCCTCATCTTGAGGGGGCCTAGGCTTTACCATACTCTGTGTATTCCTTTCTTCTAGCTTGATTATATCATTGGAGTCCTCCTCTGAGTAGATATCCTCTATTTAGCTGAGGAGCTGATAATATCCTAGTGGTAGTGTAGGATCATCGGGGTCTTTGACATGTGGGTGGTACCACTCTAGATACAATTCCTTGGGTATTATTTGATTTACTACCTCCCCAGAATCGCTATTATAACAGGCCATGCTTGTCCTACACTTAACTTGATCTATAATTTGCCAATTCACCACAAGGTATAATCTCATCCAATATCATTCAATCAAACAACCACAATCTACAATCATTCATAACAACTAATCACACTTCACAGTTCACTACCATAATCCATTAATTGTAAACATTTTATCATATTACACAACATATAAAAGTCAGAACAGTGTAACTTAAACAGAACCAAAACCCTTGCTCTGATACCAAAAAGTGTCACCTTCTTTCTTATTTATTATACATCAATTGGAACTGTTATAATCCACTTGTTATAGCTTAAGAATGAAAATTCCCAAGTTCAAAAATTTTCCAACTCGATCTGTCTGTACACCGTTCACAGTTTTCTAGGCCAACTTTGAAAATTCATAACTAATCTTAGGATAATAAAAATAAGGTGGTTCTAATTTTCACATGAAGCTTGCTAAGAGTTCTTTAAAGGAAAAATATCATTGCCTTAATTCCATCCAAAACAACACTAGAAAATTTGACAAGGTGTACTGTTCATATGGTCCATTTTTGAATTTTCAGTATTTTAGACCAATTTTGGAAGGGCATAACTCTTAGCACAAAACTCCAAATTTAAGGGTTTATCACTTTTTTTAAAACTAAAAATAAGATCTTTAAGCTTGCAAAATCTGAGGTCCAGATTCCACCATCTTCTCATCATTTTATGTGGCACAAGTTTGACCTTGTTTAGGGTATTTTTATCTGTTATTCACCATTTTCTTGAATTTTGTTTTCCCTTTCCTTTTCCCATACCCATTAGGCATTCCACCATTCTATATTTCAGCATTAGGGCGTATCACAAAAATATAATTTACATGATATTATCATCCCAATTCATTATGAACTTAACATAAAATTCACTAAAACATTACATAACATAGCATAATGTTATAGTTTCCATAATGCTCTTCTAACCCAACACTAATTCCTTGCCTTGACCCATCGATGATCCACTCCTTATTTGAGATATAATTTAACATAAGAGGAATGAGATTTTATAGAAATCTCAGTAGCAATTTAACTATAATTATTATTTAAATCAAGCAAGTTTTAATGTGACATGTTATAGAACTTCAAGACATCCTCAAGCCACATAAAATCATACTTAACATCATGCTAGGAGAGGAATATCAAAACTTTCACATTAACATAATTCCATGCATTTGGCCAAAGCATAAACCAAGGTCATCCAATCATCAATAACCATGACACAAGTTCCTCAAACCAAGCAAACAACATAATCATATTAACGAGCAAGATAAACAATCAAATTATAATTCAATGCTACCTTTCAAGCTTAATAGGTTTTGGCCTCCTTGAAGAAATTATCCTCTCTTTGTGTTCCCTTCACAAAACCTATTGATTCAAGCATAACTATAAGCTACATTAACAACCAAACAATTTAGACACAACACTTTAACTTAACATTTTCCTCATTTTTCTTTGATTTTTAACAAAATGGCTCCTCCTTTAGAATCAATAATCTCTTGGCTCATTCCTACACAACTTTTCATGAATAATCCAAATATCCAATCAGATTTATAAAATTCAAACTCCTTCCTTCTCAAATCATGGTGTCCAAATAGGGGTATATGACTTTCCAAAAATTTTATTTTTAATTCCAATGATTTTACACACTTTCCTTTAGTATCTCCCTACACAAAAACACATTATAAACTCATTGGAATCATCAAATCAAGGTGAAACAATTTCCTGCACCATGAACAGTACCTAGTCGATTTGTACCCCAAAACCCTAACTTGGTTTTCTTCTAAAAATCAATCTATACACCACTTAACCATGCTTATTCCACTTGATATTTAAGGTTTCTACCTTTCTCTAAATATCATATGATCAGACTAAAAATTGGGCAGCATCACCACTTAATTTTTCAAGTCAAAACCTTAATTAAACTAGTTTAAAACTTAGGGATAAGAAGGCTTGAACATACCTTTATGCTTTCTTGATAAAAACTAAATGATTCCTTGCCCAAATAGCTCAGAAATTTTGGTCTCTTTGTTCTAAACATAAAGTGGCAGCCCTCCATCTATTTTTCTAATTTTCTAACATTTTTCTTGTATTTTAGGGAGGGGTATTTATAGACAAACCAACCTACCATTTCCTCACCAATTTGGACACCCAAAATGCCACATAATAGGGTGAGTCAACAGTCATCAAATGCAATATAACTTCATATCTATACAAGTGTCCATTACTAGAGTTTCCCAACAATTACCCAACAATTTTGGCTTTTCTTTTAATTAAAAATAGTAGGGTCCAGAAGCAGCATGAAATTAGACCTTAATTGGGCTCAATGTGAGCCCCATAAATGGTCTAGGCTAGCCTAAAAAGATGACCTACAACTCAAATCAAATTCTCAAACCATTTTGGAACTTTATCAATTACTATTCACTAATAATGTTCCATAATTTTACTAGGCCTCTAAAAATTCATTTCTTTCCATGATAATTTACCTCTTAATATAAGAACATGATCAAAAAATTTTCAAAATTTTTTACCACCTCTATGTATTTCTTTTGAATTTTCTCCGATTAGGCCTCTATTAGTGTCACTGCAAGAAAATAAATTCCCTAAAATTAATTCTTGAGTTTCTAAGGCCTAAAAATTTTTTTATAAATTTAAAAAAATATTTATATGATTTTTCCATAATTTTTCCAGAATTAGTGAGGCTTCTAACTAATTAAAATAATTATTTTCCACTAATTTCTCAATATTTTCCCAAAAAATCTCCGTTTACGAGAAATTCTATGATAATTTATTTTTGTAAGAATTCCACCTTTCAAGCCTTAACTGAGTTTTCAAAATCTCTAATTTTCACTTTTCCCATTTTTTGAAAATTTTTCAGAATTTTTCTCAAAATTTCCTATTTTGCCCTTCTTATATCGATAATTATGAAAATGCCAGACCATATCTTATTGGGGTTTTACATAAAAAGTTATTTCATCTCCCCATATAGTTTCTACATTGGCCTTGATCCCAATTTTTAACTTGTTATGTCCAGATGAAATTTCTCAAGATGTGACACCAAGTACTCATCAAAGGATTCATTGGTCACCTGCTTAATGGTGAGGAACTCAGCCTCTTTTTCATCCCTCATTGATCAAGGAAAATATTTTTGAAATAATTTCTCCTTAAATACTTCCTAGTTAACATGGGTTTCGTTGGCTTGGAGGACCAGCTTTGTATTCTTCCACCATCTACCCTCCTCTCCCTCGAGTTTATGTGTAGCCATCTAGGCCTTCCTTTATGAGGGGCACTCAAGAATCATGAAAATTTTCTCAAGCCAGGTTATCTAATCCTCAGCTACTTATACATCAAGGGTTCCCTCAAAAGATGGGGGTTATGTTTACTAAAACGTATTATCTCTTGCTACAGGCTATCAGACTCCGCAATAGCTTGTGCCTACCATTTTAGTTTGGATAGGATCAACTGGGGGTCTAAAGGAAGTTTCTCTTCCCCGACCTCTTTCGCGTCTAGTTCTGACCATTTTTCTTCATCTTCTTTAACTACAAGAGAAGTAGGGACATTATGGATATGCCAAAGTACTTTGCCTATTACTTGACAGTTTGGCACAGTAAGTTTCACAATTAACCAATCACAACCATAAGCATATATATATATATATATATAGTCATCCAATCAAGATATTTATAAGGAAAAGGGAGAGTAAAAGCAATACCAATAGCTGGGTTCTATCTCAGACCACCATACCTAAATCCTGGGTAGTGAATTTATCCATATACCTGCCCAACTCTATAAGCTCTTGAAAGATGTCATCGTAGCTTTTGAACTCTTCTTTTGTTACTAGGGGTCTTTTCTTGTCTAGTAAGTTTTTAATTCTAACCTTACCCAGACCCATAACAATTATTGGCATAACCCTGATTCCACTACAACTTACCTTGTCAAAGTTGGGTTTCACTGCATCCTATGCATCATTATATAGCTCTCCTTCTCTGATCTAATTGGAAGCTACATTAGATGGTACCCTGTCCTTGGGTTTATCTTGATATCCTAGGGGAATTACGGGATCTTCCCTCGGTATCCTTTAGTTAATGATGATCTTGAAATCGCTATTCTCACAACAAGCCATTTCCTTTTCCTGTACTTAACTCAATCTATAACATTCAACTCAACTAAGGCAGTCCAGTTTGCAACCATCAATAACAATCAATCATAATTCACAACAACAATCAACAACCAATATGAACATTTTATCACATTTCATAACATATAACAACCAATACAGTGTAACTACACAGAGCCAAAACCTTTACTCTGATATTAAAAAGTGTCACACCTCCTTTATTACCATATTACACATCAATTGGAACCATTATAATCCATTTCCCATAGCTTAAGAATGAAAAATTTCAAGTTCAAAATTTTCCATTTTCATACTGTCCCAACACTATTCACAGAATTTTAGGCCAATTTTGAAAATTCATAACTAAATATAGAAAGATCAAAACTAAGTGGTTCTAATTTTTATTTGAAGCTTGTTATGCCTCCTATAAGGAAAAAATACTCGTTGGCTTTGTATCCATCTAAAACAGAGCTAGAAAATTTGACAAGTTGTATTGTTTATTTGGTAAATTTTTGAATTTTTAGTATTTTTAGTCTAACTTTAAAAGGGCATATCTCTTAGTACAAAACTCCAAATTTAATGATCTACCACTTTTTTTAAAGCTAAAAATAGGATCTATAAGGCTACCAAATTTCAGATCCAAAGTCATCCATTTACTCACTATTTTATGTGGCACAAATTTGCCCCTAATTTAAGCATTTTTGTCCCCTAATCACACCTTTCTTGAATTTTATTTTCTTTTTCTATGTGCCATTCTATTTGAGCATTTCATGAACCATATCCTCAGCATCAAAGCACATTGTATAAACATAGATATAGCATAATATCATCCATAATTCCTTACAATCTCATCACATAGTTTGTCAAAATATTACATAACATTATAAAACATTACATAATACATATTACTTCTTGAACTTAATACCAACTCCTTGCCTTTATCCATGGATGAGTCACTTCCTATTTAAGACATAATTTAACATAGGAATGAGATTTCATAGAAATCTCAGTGGCAATAAATTATAATTCTCATGTTCATCGAGCAAGGAATAATGTGCCATGCAATAGCACTTCAAGCAATCTTCAAATTATGCAATTTCATTCTATGCATTTAATCAAGCAAGGAATCAAACATACTTTCACATTAACATGTAATCATGCATTTGGCCAAAACACATTAAGTATCACCAAATCAATCATTCCATCACATAGATTCCTCAGTGCAAGGCAATTAACACAACACATTAAACAAGCAAGATCAACAATCAAATTAATAATTCAATGCTACCTTTCACATTCGGTAGGTTTCAGCCTCCTTGAGATAATTAGTTTCTCCTTGTACTCTTCATAAAACCTATCAATTCAAGTATAACTGCGAACCATATTAACAATTATACAACTTAAATATGACACTTTAACCTTAACCTACATAATTCCCTCTTTTAACCTACATAATTCCCTCTTTTTCTTTGATTTTTAACAATATTATTCCTCCTTTGCATTCCATAATCTCCTGTCTCAATCTACACAATTTTTCATGTGGAGTTCAAATATCCAATCATATTTTTAAGAATCAAACTCCTTCCCTCTCAATTTGTCATGGCCAAATAGGGGTATATAACTTCTGAAAATTCTATTTTTGATTCCAATTATTTTAAACACTTCCCTTTAGTATATTCCTACACAAAAATACATTTTAAACCCATTGAAATCATCAAATCACAGCCAAACAAGTTGCTAATCAAGTTCCCCCTTTGGCCGAATCAAAGCATATAAACCCTAAGTTGGTTTTCTTCCAAAAATCAATCTATACACCACTTAAACATGCTTATTCTACTTGATATTTAAGGTTTCCATCCTTTCCTAATGGTTACACATTCAAACCAAAATGGACAGCATCTCCCTTTAATTTTTCATGCCAAAATCTAATCAAACTAGCTTGAATCTTAACAATAACAAGGTTTGAACATACCTTGATGTTTTCTTGACCAAAGCTAGATGGTTTCTTGTCCAAACTCCTCAAGAATTTCAGTTGTTCAGGTCTAGAATCAAAGTGATAGAATCTCCTCTCTATTTTCTAATTTTCTACCCTTTTTTGTATTTTAGGGGATATTTATAGGCAAAATAAATTGCCATTTTCCTCTAAATTTTAGATGACCAAATGCCATCTAAGAGGGGTGATTTGGTAGCTATCAAGTGCAAGAAGCCTTCAAATCTATCCATGTGTACATTTACTAAAATTTTCCAATACTAACACATGAAAAATAGGATTTGTCTCTATTAAATTGAAGGATCCAGAATAGACACAAAATTGGGCTTCATTCTAGGCCTAATGTAGGTCCCACACATGGTTTAGGATGGCCCAAAAAGATGGCCCACAAACCAAATCACAATCCCAAACCATTTTGAAACTATCAGTTACTATTTACTTGTAACATTCCATAATTTTTTTAGACCTCCAAACATTCATTTCTCTTCATGAAAAATTCCTTTTTCATATAAGGATATGATCTAAAAAATTTTAGAATTTTTCTCCACCTTTAACTATTTATTTTGAATTTTTCCCAATTAGGCCTTTATCAATGTTATTGCAGGAAAATGAATTCCCTAAAACTAATTCCTAATCTCCCAAGGCCTACAAATAATTATATAAATTCAAAAAAGTATTTATATAATTTTTTCATATTTTTCTTGAAATTATTGAGGCCTCTAACTAATTAAAATAATTGTTTTCCTCTAATTTTTCAATATTTTCCCGAAAAACCTCTGTTTACGGGAAATTTCATAATAATTTATTTCATAATAATTCTACCTCTCGAGCCTTAACTAAGATTTCAAAACCTCTAATTTACATTTTTTCCATTTTCTCAAAATTTTCTAGAATTTTTCTCAAAGTTTTCCGTTTTGCCCTTTCTAGACCAATAATTACAGAAATGCCTGCTTGGACCTTATCAGGGTTTAACGTTGAATGTTGTTTTGCCTCCCCTTCTAGTATCTACATTGGCTCTCATCTCAATTTTTAATTTCCTATGTCTAGATGAAATTTTCTCGGGATATGACAAAATGCCTATGAGGCCTATGCATTTTTATGAGATATTTGATGTGTGGGGCATGGACTTTATAAGACTCTTTCCCCCTTCTTTTGGACTTTCTTACATCTTGCTTGTGGTAGACTATGTTTCTAGGTGGGTAGAGGCAGTGCCAACTAGGAAAGATGATTCCACTACTATTGCTAAATTTTTACATGCTTATATTTTTTGCAAGTACGATATTCCTAAGGCAGTTATTAGTGATCAATGCACACATTTTTGCAATTGGGTCATCAAATCATTGTTTGCCAAGTACCCACAAACTAATGGATTGGTTGAAGTCTCTAATAGGGAAGTAAAAAAAATTCTTTAAAGGATTGTGAGACCTAATAGAAAGGATTGGAGCAAAAGACTAGAAAAAGCTCTTTGGGCCTATCATACTACATATAAGACTTTAATTGGGATGTTACCTTTTCACTTAATCTATGGCAAATCTTGCCACCTTCCTATGGAGATCTAATACAAGTTGTAACATCCCGATTTGTGGGCCTAGAAGTATCAAAAATAGCCTGAATGAGATAGGCTACCAGACTCCTTTTTAGTAGAGGTCTTAAAGATGAGAAAGAAAGTTAAAGCAGTTTTAGGGACTAAACTGCAAAGTGAATGTTTTAAGGGGTAAAAGGGTAATCAAAGTTAGAGGCTCCAGTAAAGTCTCAAAGGCCCAGAAAGAGAAAAGAGGCTAGATACAGACCAAAGGTTAAGTTAGAAGCCTCAAAGAGATGGTTTTATGAGGTTGAGCCTAAGCAGGGGTAAAACCGTAAATTTAGAAAGTTACGGCCATCAAGGGTAAAAATGGAAAGTACTTAGAAAATTCTAAGAAAATCCCAAAAAATGGGAAATAATATTCTAAGGCTCTTTTGTGAAGAGAGATGACGAAAATATCCCTGAGGTAACTTAAAAGGAATTTATAAGTTTATGGCTCAATTTGAGATGTAGAGGTAGATTTAATTGTTTGAGTCATAAGAAAACCTCAGAAAATTATGGTAAAATGGAGATGTATGATCTAAGAGACTATAGAAAATTATAAAATTAGTCTCATCCCCAGAAGACCAGCAAAATGGCTTTAAGAATACTTAAAAGCCAGTTGTGCCGAAAAAAGGCATTTTAAAGAATGATTTTTAAGTGGGGCTACAGGTTGAGTTATGACCTGAGAAAATTCACAGATTTTCTCTAGAATATGAGGAATTTTATGATATTTTTGGATGAATTTTTGGAGCTCTGGATTGAATAAAATACTCCAGTCAAATATTAAATAATTTTGTCCCCTAAATAGGAGACAAAACCAAAGAAAATATCTAAGAGCCATCATGACGATGATGAGTTAGCATGCTGAGTCATCAAGCGTAATCATGACACCGACAAGTCATCATGCTGAGTCACTAAGCAAAATCATGACACCTACGAGTCATCATGTTGAGTCACCAAAAGATATTTATAGACAGCATAAAAATCAGAACGCAGTATGGGAATATTTTAGACAGTCTTTTGTCTACCCGTTATAGTGAAATCTCTACTGCATGACTCAGTAAGGTTAAGTAGCCTGTCAGTAGAGCTAATTATTTTCATCTATGCTCCTCTGAGATGGCACCATATATGTACTTATTAAGATGAGAAAATAGTGTCAGAACATGTCCTGGTTGTTAGAAACAATCTCACCCAAGAGGGGGGTGAATTGGGTGAGTTACAAAAATTTTAAATCAAATGCGTGACAGTATTGAATAAAAACAGAGAGTCAGAGTAAGGAGAAATTTAACCGCAGAGAGGAGACACAAGATTTATACTGGTTCGGTCTAAACCACGTGACCTACTTCCAGTCCCCAGAACACCTCTGAGTATTTCACTATCTTCCAAGATCGACAGGGCTCTTGGTGCCTCGGTACAGTAATTGAATCGCTCAATCACTCCCCCTTACTCCCGTAAGGATACAAGCCCTCTCAAGAGTCCACACTCTTGAGTATCACTCAAGTTTTTAATAAGAGTAGTAATTGGCTCTCTTACAGAGTGAATTTAATGATAAACACTGATGCTCAGTAGTTTCGTGAAAAACAGAGTATTGAATGCTAGACTAAATAATCGCAGGTGGTAGTTCCGGTATTCAATCTCTTCATTAATGCTTCTTCGCGCCTTTTATAGTTGATATCGTTAAGTAGCCGTTAGACTGAAGAGCTTCTAGCCGTTGTGACTCCGTTTGCGTGTTTCGCTGGTTTCAACGGCTCCGCCATTAATGCGTCTGAGCTTCTGACACTGTAGGTCGCAGTCTACGTAATCCCGTTGAAGAGCCGTTGCACTCGTTTTCATTAATCTGCATATTTTAAGCTTTGAGCAAATGAGAGTCTTGCGGTGAATACTTTAATCATGAACAAAGAAGAGAAAACAAATTTATCATTCAAAGATTTGTGACGAAATCATTTATCTGTAAGAAGAGCAGAAAGTCATTCTGGTTTAGTTTGATCGAAGAGATGATCGATTACTTGATGATTGATCAGGTTATCGATAAACAGAATGAAGACTTTTCGAATTAGTTCACCAATATTATCGATCAAGTGTTGGATCATTGACTCTAAGAATTATCATGGCAAAAGGAAATCGTTTCATGATCGAACAAGTGATCGAACAGATTATCGATAATTCAAATGTTATTGAAATGAAACTTCAGTCATTGATGATCGAACAACTTATCGATAAATGTATGATGGATAATGTTATCGATAAACCATGGGTATGAATATATTCAATGAAAGACACAGACTATCTGAAGTGATCGAACAGTTGATCGATCAATGAATATTTGAACAAATGATCGAATAAAGTGAGAAGAGAAATTTAATCCTGTAAGACAAAGAAACTGATTATCGATCACGTTTTGTGAAAACATGAGTTTCAGGGAATTGAATGATCGATCATATTATCGAAAAACCAGTGATCGATTAGGTGATCGAAAATAGTTCAACATAAGTTAATGCGAATATAGCAATCCTTAGACTCTTTATCGATCATGTTATGTGAAAAGTTATTTATGCAAACAAGTTAAATTTATCGATAATGTTATCGATAATTTGGTTGCAGGAAAACTAAATAAGAGTAGATAAAGACATTGATTATCGATCATGTGATCGATAATTTTATGATCAATAAGGTTATCGATCCATCAGTAAAGATGATTACCTGCATTTAGAAGGTTAGAGCATAATGTTCGAACACGTGATCGATAAACAAATGATCGAGAATATGATCGATAAATTGGTAACAGAATTAATGTGCAGAACAAGTAGATTGTGTTACTTTTTATCGAAGTCGTTATTGATAACTGATTTATCGATCACGTGATCGATAAATACACTTCAGATTTGATTCTCTTATCAGTAACTCGATTGTTTATCTGATATTATCGATCAGTTGATCGATAATTAACCATACTCTTGTGTGATTTCCACGTTAGCGATAATCGATCACTTTATCGATTAATTACTTATCGAATAGTTCTTCGATCCAAATACCTACTATAAACCTGATTTATATTTGAACAATTATCTGAAACCTTAGCGATAAACGATTGATCGATCAGTTGATCGATCAAAATACTTAACCCAAATTATCTGACTTTGTTATCATCAAAACTATAATCCTAACATTCTCCCCCTTTTTGATGATGACAAAACATAAGTTATAAATCAACTATCAAAGAGAATATCAACCAGTTTCATAACCTCATAATGCGTGAAAAAGTAAATAAAATATCAAGAACATGTTATCGATAAAAACACTATCCAGATACACAAAAGGAGATAACATAAAGTCATGACATAGAACCATAAAGCAACTCATAAAACCATAAATAAACTACGGACCATCATCAGTTTTCTTCTCCCCCTTTTTGTCAGCATCAGAAGGGGTATGAACCGAAGGAATGGTCAGGGGAATAGGGAGAGGAGGAAGGGGAAAAAGTGGAGAAATAGATGGAAAATGAAAGGAGTGAACAGGTTGGGGTACAGTGATAAGAGCAAGAGTAGTAGGGACTGGAATAGAAGTAGATGGAACAGAAGGAGAAGTGGTGGAAATAGGAGAAGTGGGTAAGGGAGAGGAAGGAGGTGCAGGCTCAGGGTGAGGTGGAGAGGTAGGATGAAAGAGGAGATCCTCATAGCTGAAGCTTGTGCTAGGTGCAGTGAAATGCTGGCAGAGAGAGGTAACTAAGCCTTTAAGCTCTTGAAGTTCCTTGTCCACTGAATTAAACCTCTCGGTAACTTCTCTTTCCAAAACCACCATAGCTTGTTGGTGAAGATCCAGAATCTTAGAAATGCCATCAAACTTCCGATCAGAAACTTCCCCATAGTCTCTGGCAGTGGAGTAGACTCTGGTCTCAAATGCGTGAAGCTCAGCCTGAAACATTTCCCTGAGGGATCTCTCCATAAAAGATGGACCAGGGGTATGAGATGGAGCAGCAGTGGATTCAGCTTCATCCTGGGTCCGAGATGTACTAGCAGTAGGTTGCTTTCCCTTATCCTTCTGAGGTACTTTCTGTGATGGTGTAAAGGGAACAGAGATCCTCATTTTGTGGAGCTGAGTGAGGCCAAAACCAGGAACCTTGGTCTTGAGTTCCCCAGGCTCAAATGGAGCAATGTTATGTGCCTGAAGGAAATAGGTGGCCAGCTGAGGATAGGGAATTGGGGTTGATCTGGACTTATTAAGAACAAAGTCCTTCATCTCAGAGTAAATAAGATCCCCAATATTAATCTTTTCCCTACTAATAATCCGGGCTAGAAGAAGATAATCATCCTGAGTGAGATGTGAGAAACTACCGGATTTGTTTACCATGCACCTAGAATAGATGTAATGGATGATCCTATAGAAATCACACATCTGCTTAGGGGGAAAATTCAGCTCACCGGGGTAATCACTATTCTGCATTAAAATTCTGTAAGCCTTTACTTCATTCATGTCACCACCTCGCACAAAATCTTGAGTCCCTAGCAGCTCATTTATTTTGGCACTTGTGAGTTTAAAAGCTCTGCCTCTCAGTGTAACTTTCAGACAATTTTCTATAAGATTGTCTTTATCATCATATTTTTCTACTGATTCCATATTACAGTAGAATCTTTTAACCACTTCGGGGCAGTATTCACCACCAATGATTAACCAATTTGAATAATGCTGCAGTGGGTCACTTAAATCAAGATCAATTTGTTTGTTTTTCCTCAGACCCTCTAAGTCCACAGATACCACGGGACAGAATTTTCTATTGGCAAAATCGGCTTTATACTTTGCTACATTAACTTCATTATCGAGATTGCCAGATAATAACTCAGAAAATTCAGTGGGTATACCTTCAGGAGGAATTTCCCGTGCCACCCCTTCACTTGCCCTCTGTTTCTTCTTTCTCGGTTGCTTGGGGATGGATATATTCAAAGCGGATTCCACGGCTTTCTGAACTGAGGCACCATCATCCGACTCGGTCTCCGATTCTTCAGTCACTATCGGTAATTTTGATTTGGACCGGGGAGATTTTCTGAGAGAGGTCGGTTGTTCTTCTGCCCGACTCTCCCGAATTTTCAGAGTAGCCATCTTCTTCGTTGATTCCTCCCTTACCTTCGGTCTATAACGTTTTCGAGTACCCGAAGTAGTGGTGTCGCTTGATTGAGGTCGTTTCTCCTGCGCTTCTTCCCTTTCTACATTTGGCTGCTTCACCCGAGCCATTTCAGAAAAGCCAAGTGGTTTCTGACAGATTAACCGGTTGAAAACGGCGATTTTGAGGTGGGTGAAGGTTGGAAATAGAGCAGAGATGGATTCGAGTGGAAGAAAGGTTGAAGGATTTAAGATAGTGGTGATTCCTGACCGTTGCGCAAACAGGGGACCGGTATTTTTCGAGTTAGGGTTCGAAAACTGACAAAGGGATTTCAGAACAGTACCGTTATAGTCTTCGAAATTATCGATCAAGTTATCGATCAACACTTGATCGATCACGTGTTTGATAATTATGAAGAACACACTTGAACATAGAGCAGATTTATCGATTACGTTATCGATCATGCATTTATCGGACATATTATCGATAAAGTCATTTAAAAGGAATGCGTACCTGATATAGTTTATCGATTATCTGTTCGATAATTAAGCTTATCGGTCATCTTATCGATCAATGCTTACCAATTTTGAAGGATGGGTCTCGAATCCTTGAGGCTCTTGATCGATAGCACGTTTATCGATCACGCTATCGATAATTGTAGTGTTGGAGCGACTCCCTTTCTTTACAAAGTGAATTTATCGATCAGCTGATCGATAAATTATCTTCTTCTTGCTTTCAGGATTATCGATCAATTGATCGATAATCTCATACTCTGTTTACCTCTGTTTTTCTTCATCGAAACAGAGCTTCCTGCAAAACAAATTTCTACATGCTCCGATGCTTAAGTTAGTTATTTTATCATCAAAACAGTAAATTTAAACAATTAATCTTGAGAGATAGTATGAGATTTCTTACAGTTCATTGGGATTTACCATTCCCAATTCTCTTCTGAAGAAGTTGAACTTCTGTTGATCTAGTGGTTTTGTGAAGATATCGGCTATCTGATATTCAGTGGGGATGAACTCAACCTTTACATCTTTCTTTTGAACATGGTCCCGAATGAAGTGATGTCGGACATCGATGTGTTTGGTTCGAGCATGATGGACTGGATTCTTGGACAGACTTATCGTGCTCGTATTATCGCATAAGATTGGAATCTCGCGTAAGTTGATTCCTAGATCTTGTATTTGTTGTTTTAGCCATAAGATCTGAGCACAACAGCAGGCAGTGGCTACATATTCTGATTCTGTTGAGGAGATTGCCACGGTGTTTTGCTTTTTACTTGACCATGAGACAAGACATCCTCCGAAGAATTGACATTGTCCACTGGTGCTTTTTCTGTCTGTTTTATATCCACCGTGATCTGCGTCTGAGTATCCCATTAGATATTCGGTTCCTCTTTTTGGATACCAGATTCCTAAATTTTGAGTTCCTACAAGATATCTGAGTATCCTCTTGACGGCTTCTTCATGTGACTCTTTTGGAGCTGACTGATATCTTGCACACATTCCCACACTGAACTGAATATCTGGTCTACTTGCAGTGAGGTATAGTAAAGAACCGATCATCCCTCTATATCTTGTTAGATTTATGTCTTTTCCGTCTTCGTCTACATCAAGCGAACAGGTTGAGCTCATAGGAGTCTTCACACTTTTGGCATTCTCCATTCCGAATTTCTTCAGCAACTCCTTTACATATTTCGTCTGGGATATAAATATACCGTTTTTCTTTTGTTTGATTTGTAGTCCCAGAAAGAAGTTTAGTTCTCCCATCATGGACATCTCGAATTCTCCCTGCATAAGCTTAGCAAATTCTTGACAGAGATCTTCGTTAGTAGCACCGAAAATAATATCATCTACATATATTTGAACAATCAAAAGATCTTTCTTACTTCTTTTAATGAAAAGTGTGGCATCCACTTTACCTCTTTCAAAACCTTTTTCTATCAGGAAGTTGCTAAGTCGTTCATACCAGGCTCTAGGAGCTTGTTTCAAACCGTACAAAGCCTTTTTAAGTTTGTAAACATGATTAGGAAAATTTGAATTTTCAAAACCGGGAGGTTGTTCGATAAACACTTCTTCTGATATGTAACCGTTCAGAAATGCACTTTTAACATCCATTTGAAATAGTTTGAAATCTTTGATGCAAGCAAATGCCAAAAGAACTCGTATGGCTTCCAATCTAGCTACAGGAGCATACGTTTCTTCATAATCGATTCCCTCTTCTTGATTATAGCCTTTTGCTACTAATCTGGCTTTGTTTCTGACGATCTGAGCCGATTCATCGAGCTTGTTTTTGAATACCCATTTGGTGCCAATGACCGGATGGTCTTCTGGTCTGGGTACCAATTCCCAAACTTGATTTCTCTCAAATTGGTTAAGCTCTTCCTGCATTGCAACTATCCAGAATTCATCTGATAGTGCTTCGTCAATATTAGAGGGTTCAATGTGAGATATGAATGCAGAAAAAAGAACTTCATTGACTATTTGTCTCCGGGTTTTGACCCCTTCATTGACTTTACCAATGACTTGTTCCAGAGGATGATCTCGGTTATGTCTCCATGCCTTTGGCTGCTCTAGATTTTCTTGTAAAGAGGGATCGTTTAAATCATCCCTGTTTTCTGAAACGGTTTCTGAAAATAATTTGTTCGAGTTTTTGTTCAAATCCAGTTTTTGAAAATTTTGAACGATTTCAGCATCATCATCTATAGGTTTTGAAATTGCTTCAGTTTCAGCAAACACTACATGAATTGATTCTTCTATTGTAAAAGTTCGTTTATTGAAAATTCTGTATGCTTTACTACGATTAGAGTAGCCAAGAAACAAACCCTCATCAGCTTTAGGATCGAATTTACCCAAGTTTTCTTTGTTGTTGTTGTGGATATAGCATCTGCTCCCAAAGATCCTTAGATGTGTCAGATTGGGTTTTCTCCCCCTGTACAATTCATATGGCGTCTTCCCGAGCAGTGTTCTGATGTAGGCTCTATTAGATATATAGCAAGCTGTGCTCATTGCTTCTGCCCAGAATACTTGTGAGACCCCTTTCTCATTTAGCATTGCTCTAGCCATCTCCGTGAGTACTCTATTCTTTCGTTCAACTACTCCGTTCTGTTGAGGAGTCCTTGGTGCAGAAAAGTTGTGGTCAATTCCATGTTCCTCACAATAGTCTGCAAATTCGTTGTTTTCAAATTCTCCCCGTGATCTGACCTGATTGACACAATAGATATACCTTTCTCATTTTGAACCTTTTTGGCAAAAACAATGAAAGCATTAAAAGTTTCATCTTTAGAGGAAAGAAACAAAGTCCAGGTAAACCTCGAATAGTCATCAACTATTACAAGGGTATAAGATTTCCTCCGAAGCTTTTTACTCTAGATGGACCGACCAAGTCCATGTGAATCATTTGGAGTGGTCTTTCAGTTGGAACTATCTTCTTTGATTTAAACGAAGACTTTGTTTGTTTACCTTTTTGACATGCATCACAGACATCATTACGTTCATACTGGATTTTTGGTAAACCAACAACTAGATCCCTTTTTATTAATTTTGAAAGTTGATTCATGTTGACATGTGCAAGTCGTTTGTGCCAAATCCAACTTTCCTCCTTTTTACTAATAAAACAGTTTTCAGAAGTTTTAGAATCAATTTGAAGTGTATAACAGTTACCGTCCCTCGGAGCTCTCAGCTTTGTATTCAATTCTTCTTTCTTCAAAGGTAGGTCATCTTTGCTTATGATTAAGCATTCTTCAGAATCAAAGATCACCCAGTTGTTTTTGTCCGCACTCTGACTGACGCTGAGGAGATTATGACATAGACCTTCCACGTAGTACACGTCTTCGACCTTCATGCCTATGCTACTTCCGATTTCTCCAATTCCAGCAATTTTTCCCGATTGGTTTCCTCCGAAGCTTACTTTTCCTCCGTCTTTTGGTTTGAGTGATGTAAACTTCTCAGTGTCACCCGTCATGTGTCTGGAGCATCCGCTGTCTATATACCATTTATTTGTTCTGGATGCCTTGAGACATACCTGCAAAATTACAATCATGTTTTAGGTACCCATACCTTCTTGGGTCCTTTTTGGTTAGTATGAGTTATTTTTGGTACATAAGTACCTTTGGGCACCCATTTTAATGTTCCGTAATCTCCTTTCTTCTTATAGTAACAAGAAGAAGTTGAATGGCCTTTACGGTTGCAGTGAGAGCAAAGTGCAAATGGATTTGAAGAGTGCACAGAATTTCTAAAATATGTAAGATATGATCTACCACTACTCTTTTTCTTTCCTTTTGATTTATCTTGGGTTGGATCGTATCCTATACCAGTTTTGTCCATAGAGCACCGTTGAGCTCCTAGGATCACCTTAAGCATTTCGCTACCTTTAGTGAATTTTTCTAAGGTTCTGGTAAGATCTTTAATCTTTCTTTCGTTCTTTTCACAACTTTTGCAAGTCGAAGTCGAGTCTGTATTGACTTCAACTTTTGATTGTTGATCTTCTAAAAACTTTATCCTTTTCTTAGAACTTACTAACTCCTTTGCAATTCTTACTAATTCTAAATGTAAAGCATTGTATTCGGACTGTAATTCATCATAAGATGGTTCAGAAATTATTACCTCGTCTGTTTCTGATTCCTCGTTTTCTTGGGCCACTAGACAGATGTTAGCGGTTTCTTCATCATCACTTCCTTCTTCTTCATCGGAAGAGCTGTCTCCCCAGATTGATGTGACGAAGGCTTTCTTCTTTCTGATTCTTTCTTTCTTCTTTTCTCTGTCCTTCGTTCTGGAGAGTTGGGGACATTCCGCCTTGATATGTCCTGGCTTCTTACATTCGAAGCAAATGATTGGATCCTTTGGTTCGTTCGGATATGAAGAAATTCTGCATTTCGGCTGAAACTTCTTTCCGGTTCTGTTTTTGTAGAATTTCTTGAACCTTCTGACTATAAGGCCCATTTCATCATCATCAAGATCATCTTCATTATCATCTTCGCTCTCTTGAGTTTTAAGAGCGATGCTTTTCCGGTTCTTCTCATTCATCTCCTTTTTGTATTTTTGCTTGCTCTCATATTCAGCGAGGCTCCCGAACAGTGCTGCGACAGAACCAATGGATTCTCCTTTGGTTTCTTCAATAGCTGTTACTTTCGGTTCCCATTCTTTTGTGAGACCGCTCAGTATTTTCCTCACTTGATCTTCTTGACTATATTTCTTCCCAAGTGCAGTGAGGTGGTTTATGAGATGTGAGAATCTGACTTCCATATCTCGGATACTCTCTCCTTCCTTCATTCTGAATAATTCGAATTCGGTGGTGAGAGTGTTGATTCGACTCTGTTTTACACCGGTGGTTCCTTCATGAGCTATCTCCAGAGCTTCCCACATTTCCTTCGATTTCCAGACTTGAGACTCTGAAGTATTCCCTCTGACTAAGCGCACACGTGAGTATGTTGATAGCTTTGTCATTTAGAGTCACCAGCTTCTTATCTTCCTCATCGAACTCCCTGGGACTCTTGCGTACTTGCTGGCCATCTATTGTGTTCATCGGGACATAGTTGTCGTGTTCTATTACGTCCCACAAACCATACTCTGTGGCCTTGATGAAGATTTTCATCCTCATTTTCCAGAAGGTATAATTTTCTCCACTGAAGCCTGGCGGTTTAGATGTTGAGCATCCTTCGGGTAGCACACTATCTCCAAATCCTGCCATTTGATCTCTCTTCGGACTGTTAAATCCTTAGTGAAGAGACCTGCTCTGATACCAAATGTTAGAAACAATCTCACCCAAGAGGGGGTGAATTGGGTGAGTTACAAAAATTTTAAATCAAATGCGTGACAGTATTGAATAAAAACAGAGAGTCAGAGTAAGGAGAAATTTAACCGCAGAGAGGAGACACAAGATTTATACTGGTTCGGTCTAAACCACGTGACCAACTTCCAGTCCCCAGAACACCTCTGAGTATTTCACTATCTTCCAAGATCGACAGGGCTCTTGGTGCCTCGGTACAGTAATTGAATCGCTCAATCACTCCCCCTTACTCCCGTAAGGATACAAGCCCTCTCAAGAGTCCACACTCTTGAGTATCACTCAAGTTTTTAATAAGAGTAGTAATTGGCTCTCTTACAGAGTGAATTTAATGATAAACACTGATGCTCAGTAGTTTCGTGAAAAACAGAGTATTGAATGCTAGACTAAATAATCGCAGGTGGTAGTTCCGGTATTCAATCTCTTCATTAATGCTTCTTCGCGCCTTTTATAGTTGATATCGTTAAGTAGCCGTTAGACTGAAGAGCTTCTAGCTGTTGTGACTCCGTTTGCGTGTTTCGCTGGTTTCAACGGCTCCGCCATTAATGCGTCTGAGCTTCTGACACTGTAGGTCGCAGTCTACGTAATCCCGTTGAAGAGCCGTTGCACTCGTTTTCATTAATCTGCATATTTTAAGCTTTGACAAATGAGAGTCTTGCGGTGAATACTTTAATCATGAACAAAGAAGAGAAAACAAATTTATCATTCAAAGATTTGTGACGAAATCATTTATCTGTAAGAAGAGCAGAAAGTCATTCTGGTTTAGTTTGATCGAAGAGATGATCGATTACTTGATGATTGATCAGGTTATCGATAAACAAAATGAAGACTTTTCGAATTAGTTCACCAATATTATCGATCAAGTGTTGGATCATTGACTCTAAGAATTATCATGGCAAAAGGAAATCGTTTCATGATCGAACAAGTGATCGAACAGATTATCGATAATTCAAATGTTATTGAAATGAAACTTCAGTCATTGATGATCGAACAACTTATCGATAAATGTATGATGGATAATGTTATCGATAAACCATGGGTATGAATATATTCAATGAAAGACACAGACTATCTGAAGTGATCGAACAGCTGATCGATCAATGAATATTTGAACAAATGATCGAATAAAGTGAGAAGAGAAATTTAATCCTGTAAGATAAAGAAACTGATTATCGATCACGTTTTGTGAAAACATGAGTTTCAGGGAATTGAATGATCGATCATATTATCGAAAAACCAGTGATCGATTAGGTGATCGAAAATAGTTCAACATAAGTTAATGCGAATATAGCAATCCTTAGACTCTTTATCGATCATGTTATGTGAAAAGTTATTTATGCAAACAAGTTAAATTTATCGATAATGTTATCGATAATTTGGTTGCAGGAAAACTAAATAAGAGTAGATAAAGACATTGATTATCGATCATGTGATCGATAATTTTATGATCAATAAGGTTATCGATCCATCAGTAAAGATGATTACCTGCATTCAGAAGGTTAGAGCATAATGTTCGAACACGTGATCGATAAACAAATGATCGAGAATATGATCGATAAATTGGTAACAGAATTAATGTGCAGAACAAGTAGATTGTGTTACCTTTTATCGAAGTCGTTATTGATAACTGATTTATCGATCACGTGATCGATAAATACACTTCAGATTTGGTTCTCTTATCAGTAACTCGATTGTTTATCTGATATTATCGATCAGTTGATCGATAATTAACCATACTCTTGTGTGATTTCCACGTTAGCGATAATCGATCACTTTATTGATTAATTACTTATCGAATAGTTCTTCGATCCAAATACCTACTATAAACCTGATTTATATTTGAACAATTATCTGAAACCTTAGTGATAAACGATTGATCGATCAGTTGATCGATCAAAATACTTAACCCAAATTATCTGACTTTGTTATCATCAAAACTATAATCCTAACACTGGTGGTATAGGGTAAGTCAAGACCCGAAAAGTATCCGATACGGTGCAAGATTGGCTTGATAGGTGGAGAAATAATTAAGAAAATATTTTTGCACGAATTTCCATTTATTTTATCCCTATTTCAATGCCATAAATGATGAAAGGACATGAAAGTGACAAGTGTACAGTTAGATGAGAAAAAGAAAATATTACGTGTACAGCTAGATGTAAGACACGTGTACGGTCGGATGCAAGACACGTGTGCGGTCGGATTAAAGACATGTGGCTTGATGATGTAAGCATGATGTCATCATGATGAGGTAAGCATGATGTCATAGGACACTTGTCACCGTAAGATCAAAAGAGAAAATGGACGGTCCAGATCGAGCCACGTATTTTTAAGATCAACGGTCCAGATTCAGTCTGTTTTTTATAAATACCCCCTCCCCTCCCTACCATTTCGTCCAAGCATAAGGAATCCATGGGGAAGCTCTTGCAAAATGGTTTCTAGAGAGAGAAAGAAGAGGGAGAAAGAAAGGCCAAGTGGTTCCAAGCCAGATCAAACTCTAAAACACGGTATGTGGTGGTTATAGCACCTGATTTTATGCCTATTTCGGATTAGTTACTGTACGTATCTGATTCTGAAATTTTTCATGCTTAAAGTACACTCTGTGAGCTTTAAATCCATATGTAGAACACTTCATTTGGATATGTGTACGATTTATGGTGATTTTTCAAAGTTAGGGTTTGAAATCTGGAAACAGTGTTGAACTTTTGGAAGAGTTTCAAGTTCCGTACAGTTCCGGTACTGTTTGGCATAGAATTGGTTTCTGAAACTATTTTTCCCTTAAAGTTAACTTAAGGATCTTTCAGTGAGACCTGGAACCATGCAATTTGGATTTTTCTAGAATTAATTATGAATTTTCAAAGTTGAGCAAAAATTCTGAAAATTCTGTGTGAACAGTACCCGCGAAGCAAAATTTCCAGATTTGGTATTCTTGAATCTAAGGCCATCTAAAGTGGTCCTAACTGACAAGAAATGGATCTTAAGGATGGGAAATGATAAGATTTATGTTAGAAAAGTTAGAAAGAAAACCCTAAGACTAAGAGAAAGGGTTGAGGTTCAAGAAAGCTAGTCTTGAACTTTATGTAATCTAGTGGTCCTAATGGATTGTATGATCAATGTGACTATGTTTAAAACCTTTGGAACATCCAAGAAGATGTTTGGTGATGTTGACCGAATGTCCACAAGGTTGGAAAGACAAGGGAATCAAAGGAAAAGCAAGGGAAAAGCCATGTTACAAGGTAGTGAACTTACCTATACTGTGTGCTTGATATGTATGCTTGCATGATGTGATTGTGTTGCCATGATGTGACTAAGCTATGATGAAATGTTTGCAAAGTTATGTTTGTAAGTTTATGTTATGTTTTGCCTTGGCAATATGTTATGGAAGCATGAAATGCTTTAGCTTACTTTCCATGGCATTCATGTGTTAATGTTATAACATGTCATGCATATGCATTATGTCTTGCATGCTTATGGGTAGTGTTTGCTACTGAGATTTCCCTGAATCTCACCCCTCCCTAACCAACCATTTAGGTCAATCAATGATGGGCAATAATGGCATGAGAAGCAAGGAGAATAAGCGCAGAATTATTCTTGTTAATGGATGAGACTGTTGATAAATGTATAATTCTACTATTTTGTGAACTATGTTATGGATGCCAATGATGCCATGTATTTAATTATAATATTTATGGCATGAATGAAAGTGTATGAGCATGAACGGGAAAGAGTAAGGCCATGTTATGTATGCCAAAGAAATAAAAAGAATTAAAGAGATGTTAAGGGATAAAACGTACGTCCTGGAGCAGTGAGTTTGTAGCTCCGGTTTGACCTATTAAACGAGTGAGTTAGCTCATAATATTTGGCAAGCAAAGAGACCTGATGTTTCTCTTTAAAATGAGGGGTAGTTTGCCCGATTCCGATAACCGAGCAGAAAGTTATGCCTTTCCAAAGTTAGGCAAAAATACAATAAAAATCCGAAAATGACCAAATGAACAGTAACTTTTTCAAAGGAAATTGAGCTCGAATTTCAAGGCAATCAGTTCAGAAACTATTTTTCCTCAAAATTTTATCCAAAGAGCTTTCTGTAGAACTTGGAATCACTCAATTTCAATTTTTTTACAATTAGTTATGAATTTTTGAAGTTTGTCACATTTTAAGGTGACAATGAATAGTAACCTGTAAATGAAAATTTTCAAACTTGATTTTTCATCAATTGTAGCCTTCAAAAGTGATTCTAAATGCTTCCGCAAGGAAAGTTAATTGATTTAAACATGAGGTGTTACACAAGTCTTATTGGACTATTAATGCATGTAATGGAGATTTGGACACCCACTAATAGGAAGATGCAACTTTAAGAGTTAGAGGAGATGAGACTTAAAGCTTATGAAAATGCTTCAATCTACAAATACAAGCTCAAGATTATGCATGATAAGAAGATTTTGAGAAAGGTGTTCCATGTGGGTGAGAAAGTCTTGGTGTTCAATGAAACAACCTTACTTTTACCCCTCATACTGTGCATTTGTAAGTGTTATGGTTCAAGCAGATCATGAAACAAGACTGTGGATTGAAAATTTGTACATAATTACTCAGGTTACTATTTACTATTTAAATTTCAGATTACAGGTCCAAATTTAAAAATTCATAACTAATTCTACAAAAATCCTGGGTATAGACTCCTACCTCTTCCTAGCTTACCATACTCTTAAACATTACCCTCTAGGGACGTCTTTTGACTTTGACTCATTTCCTAGTCAAGCTCTCTCAGCTCAACCACTCATCTCCTAAGAGGGAGTCTCTTAATAGCAACTATCTATCTTTGAGGTTACTCTCTGCCATTCCTTATTTCTTCTCTATGTCCATTTTCCCTGGAGAAAACCCCTCAATCTCTTAACCTTAGTTGGACCAATCCTAGTAACCTATTACTTTCCTAAATAAGGTTTTCTCTCACACCGAGCTTTGCTTGAACCAATACTCTACTTATACCTTGGTCAGAACTCTTACTAGAACTTTAATTCAGTTTAGGCACACTTACTAGAACCTTTGCTCTGTTCAAATACTTGTCAGAACCTCTGCTCTGATACGAAAATAAAACATCCTTACTTTTATCCCTTAGAGTATGCATTTGTAAGCATTATGGTTCAAGCAGATCATGAAACAAGCTCGTCGATTGAAAATTTGCACATAATTACTCAAGTTACTATTCACTATTTAAATTCTAGATTATAGGTCCAACTTCAAAAATTCTTAACTAATTCTACAAAAATCTTATTGAGGTGCTTCAAATTTTTACTTGAAGCTCTTTCAATTCTCTATAGGAGAAAAATATGAAAATGGACTTATCCTTGACCTATTTGTACAATTTATTCATTGAATATTACTATTCATTTCGTAAATTCTAAAACTTTCAGATTTCTTGCCTCAAATTTGGAAATTCATATCTCCTTATGTACACATCCAATTGAGGTGATCTATCTCTTATTTTAAATTTTAGGATGTGTACTATATGCCTGCCAAAATTTGTGGCTTGATTTATTCATTTAGTAGGTCAAAATGGAGTTGGAAGCTGACTGCTGTAGGACCTACGTTTTATCCCTTATACAATTCTTACTTTGATTCTTTTTATTATTTTGGCATGCATAACTTGGGCTTACTCTTTCTCATTGATTTTCATACATTTCCATTTATGCCATAGACACTTTAATCAATCACATTACTGTTGGAAATTGTGCCCTAGGGGCCAATCATTATGTTATGGACATTGTTGATTTATGAATTTATTAATTACGTTATCATATTATTTGCATGTTTACTGTGATGACTATCCTTGGATAACTCATGATTTATCCTAAATGTCCCTGGTCGGTCATCTATGTGGGAGCATAGATGAAATAAGACCAGTATGACTTTAAAGATATATAGAGATATAAATTAAAGTTATAGGCACATGTAAGAGTACAAGGTGTTGGACCGACCCGCTATGAGAGAGCTGCATGGGTTAAGTCATAAGCTTCTCTCATATACAAACCATGTCACTGTGCCCTTTGACCTGAGATCATCATGGATTCCTATATGAGAAACGCTCAGCTTTGACCTAGTCAAAAGTCACTTTTGACTGAGTGATCATAAAGACTATGTTCAGGCTTAGTGGTTTTTCATGTGGAGGAATGTGAATGATCAAGATGGAATTTGTCCCTCACATTCATAGAGAGATATTACCGGGCCCCTCGATGAGTGAGTCTGAGAAATGTATGGCCATACTATAATGGAAAGGTAGTTCCGTTTCTATACTCAGACTACTCAGGGATCGAGAAAGTAACGGTCATGAATAGGAGGATGACGTCCTCCATGCCTCATCCATGACCAAAATGTCATGTGACAAAAGGGACGTGATATGGTTGTATGAAAGGTTACATCGTTCAACGATCCTCATATGATTTGGATAGTCGTGATGTCTTGCTAGAGACTGCTTACGACTTGTGAGTCATTATAGTTAATAGCCCATTGCCAACTTCATATGGGCCTACAGGGTCGCACACAAAATAGCCCAACACGAGTTATGATGTCCAGATTCATTAAATCTAAGATATGTCCAGATTCAATGAATAATATAGGGTGGACGTGTGTATATATATATAAATTCATATATATATATATACATATTATATAAATATAAGAGATATTAATTGTTAGATTTAATTTATAAGGATAAATTAGATCTATATAAATTAATTCTGTCATATCTTTATTTTGAATTAAATAAATAGGTAAATTAAATCTGTGAGACGGATTTAATGTAAACCATATTTATTTAATTGTTCTCTTATCTAATTAGGCAATATTTGATATTGTATTTATTTCGGAATTAATTTAGGATTAATTTCGAAATTAAATATCATTCATAATATCTATAGCATCCTATATATTTGATATTAGGAGCTAGGGTTTTGTGTGTGAGAGGGCGAAAGCTTGCAGATAAGAGACGGCCAAAAATTAGAGAGAGGAGGATGGATTCTTTGAAAAACCCTAGACAGACAAAGAGGTGCTAGCACGTCGTTCGTGACTGGAGAGCTGTTCGTGTGGATACCGGTAGAGGAAGCCGACCAGAGTTGTTGACTTCGAGCGACAAAGGAGGCGAGCAGAGGCATCCTGAACGGCGGAATCACCGAGCCACCAAGAAATCGAACATCGAAGGTAATGCTTCTTACTACTTGACTTAAACATGATCGGTAGATCCGGGCAAGGGATTTAAATTTTTTTAAATTTATTCCATTGTGCATTTTTCAATTCCCTTCAATTACATCATTGGCATCCATAAACATAATTTACATAATAGGAGGATTATACATTGAGCATTAGTCTTACTCATTAGCATCAATAATTCTCCACTTTCTTCTCCTTCCTTCTCATGCCCTCATTGCCCATCATTGATTGACCTAAATGGTTGGTTAGGGAAGGTTGAGATTCAAGGGAATCTCAGTAGTAAACAATACCACATTAATCATGTTAGATGGATGCTAACACATTATATGTAACTGGCTTATTCTCTTGTTAATTAGTGACATATTAGCATGCTTAATGCTACCTACTTAATGCATGGCCATAGAGACATAATCTACTTATCATAAATAGCAACTAAAATAGCCAAAATATGTGACAACAACATCCAAACATCATGTACATATCAATACACAAGCATAAAGCATCAAGCAATGATAATAGGTAAGTTCACTACCTTGTACCATAAGCTTTCCTCTTGCTTTTCCTTTAATTCCCTTAACTTCCCAACCATAAGAGCTTTCAGTCAGCATCATTAAATATCCTCTTAGATGTTTCAAGGTCCTAAACATAGCCATAATGATCATACTATCTATTAGGATGAAGAGATTACATAAGGTTCAAGACTAGCTCTCTTGAACTTAACCTTTTCTCTGAATTTTAGGATTAGTGTTCTAGCTTTGTAACAATTGTTATCTTAGGCCAATCCTACACAATTTTACCCAAGAAATCCAAGTATGAGCTTGAATTTATTAATATCCAACTCCTTCCCTTCCAAACTATTTTGGCTGAAAGGTATGGATTGAAAATCCTAACTTTCCAACTTTGATTCTAATGCTTCCAAAGCTTGTGCTTTAGGTTTACCCTACACAAATTTCCATTTTAAATCCATTGGAAGTCTTAGAATTATCAAAAACACATCCTAAGCTACCAAACCTGTCATGGCCGAACAGCACCCATAATAATCATATCATACAATCTTTCAAATTTCAACATAATACCACTTAAAACAAGCTATAACCAATGACTTTAGACTAGGTTTGACATCAAAATATCTTCCCTCAATCATGACAAAACAATTTTCAGCCATAAAACTCAAGAAACTAAAGCAATATAAAGGTAGAACATAAAACCAACCTTGTATTCAAGCTTATGTACCATAGTAATTAGTTTCTCCTTCATTGATCTTCAAGAAACCAATTTGCAAGAGTTTCTCTACTTGTTAGCCAAATGAGTTATTGTGAGGGAGGGAGAGTTCTATTTATAACCCATGCCATAGCTCAAATTACAACGCTTAGGTGTCAAAATCTTATGCAATCTTGACTAATTTCCATCCTTGACAAATGGCACCAAAATCCCTTCTATTCATAGCTTAACAAGTGGTGCCTTTTTAGCCATATAAAAAAAAACAAGAGTATACTTTACCGGTCCCTTTTCTCAATTTAGGTCTCTTGGAGGACTGAAATATTTGTCACATCACTTTTGTCTTATTCTATTACCTCTTCTCTCCTCTTTAATGCCTTCACATGTGTCATGATAACCCTACATGGTGCATTAATGAGTCATAATTGCTTTTATATTTTCTTTAGATATTTTTCCTTATTTACTTGGCTATCATTTGTTGGGATTTCTTCCTGGCTTTCTGGAGCTTTGAAAATTATTCCATCTACTCCAAAAATTCCTTTTACCCTTAGAAAAAATCTATGAATTTTCTCAAGCCATGACTCATCCTGTAGGCCCCACTTAAAAATCATTCTTTAAATTGTCCTTTTATCAGCATAATCAGCTTTATATTTTATTAAAGCCATTCTACTAGCCTTTTGGTAGCAGGACTAATTTTATAAATTAGTATAACCTTTTAACTATTTAACCTCATTTTTGCGTACATCTTTTAGGTCTCTTGCTATCTCAAATAATTAACTCAAACGATGTACTTTTTATTAGCCATAATCTTATAAATTCCATTTCAGTTGCCTCAGGGGTATTTTTGTTATTTCTCTTTATAAAAGAGTCTTAGAATATTATTTTCTATTTTCTGAGATTTTGTTGGAAATTGTGCTCAAGGGGCCAATCATTGTGCTATGAACATTGTTGATTTATGAATTTATTAATTATGTTATCATATTATTTGCATGTTTACTGTGATGACTATCCTTGGATAACTCATGGTTTATCCTAAATGTCCCTGGTCGGTCATCTATGTGGGAGCAGAGATGAAATAAGATCAGTATGACTTTAAAGATATATAGAGATATAAATCAAAGTCATAGGCACACGTAAGAGTATAAGGTGTTAGATCGATCTGCCATGAGAGAGCTGCATGGGTTAAGTCATAAGCTTCTCTCATATACAAACCATGTCACTGTGCCCTTTGACCTGAGATCATCATGGATTCCTACATGAGAAACGCTCAGCTTTGACCTAGTCAAAAGTCACTTTCGACCGAGTGATCATAAAGACTATGTTCAGGCTTAGTGGTTTTTCATCTGGAGGAATGTGAATGGTCAAGATGGAATTTGTCCCTCACATTCATAGAGAGATATTACTGGGCCCCTCGATGAGTGAGTCTGAGAAATGTATGGCCATACTATAATGGAAAGGTAGTTCCGTTTCTATACTTAGACTACTCAGGATCGAGAAAGTAACGGTCATGAATAGGAGGATGACGTCCTCCATGCCTCATCCATGACCAAAATGTCATGTGACAAAAAGGGACGTGATATGGTTGTATGAAGGGTTACATCGTTCAACAATCCTCATATGATTTGGATAGTCGTGATGTCTTGCTAGAGACCGCTTACGACTTGTGAGTCATTATAGTTAATGGCCCACTGCCAACTTCATATGGGCCTACAGGGTCGCACACAAAATAGCCCAACACAAGTTATGATGTCCAGATTCATTGAATCTACGATATGTCCAGATTCAATGAATAATATAGGGTGGACGTGTGTATATATATATAAATTCGTATATATATATACATATTATATAAATATAAGAGATATTAATTGTTAGAGTTAATTTATAAGGATAAATTAGATCTATATAAATTAATTCCGTCATATCTTTATTTTGAATTAAATAAATAGGTGAATTAAATCTGTGAGGCGGATTTAATGTAAACCATATTTATTTAATTGTTCTCTTATCTGATTAGGCAATATTTGATATTGTATTAATTTCGGAATTAATTTAGGATTAATTTCGAAATTAAATATCATTCATAATACCTATAACATCCTATATATTTGATATTAGGAGCTAGGGTTTTGGGTGAGAGAGTGAAAACACTTGCAGATAAGAGAAGGGAGGATGGATTCTTCGAAAAACCCTAGACGGACAAAAAGGTGCTAGCACGTCGTTCGTGATTGGGGAGCTATTCGTGTGGATACCAGTAGAGGAAGCCGACCGGAGTTGTCGACTTCGAGCGATAAAAGAGGCGAGCAGAGGCATCCTGAACAGCAGAATCCCCGAGCCACCAAGAGATCGAACATCGAAGGTAATGCTTCTTACTACTTGACTTAAACACGATCGGTAGATCCGGGCAAGGGATTGAAAATTTTAAAGTTTATTCCGTTGCGCGTCTTTCAACTCCCTTTAGATTTTTCTAAAATTTTTTGTATAATTTTCATTTTTACCCCTAGTGGCCATGACTTTCTGAAGTTATGATTTAAGGGGTGTTTGGGTTTCCTTAAAAGTGCTTGCTAAAAGCAGTTTTCTGCAAATCGAGATAAACTCATTCATATATTTATTTTGTTTATCATAAAATCACTTTTAAAACCATAGTTTGGTTTCTATCCAAACACCCCCTTAGTCTTTGCTTAAACTTAATCTCATGAAGCATCTCTTTGAGACTTTTAACTTAACTTGTGGCCAGCATCTAACCTCGTTTCTCTTTCTAGGCCCTTGAGACTCTCCTAGAACCTCAACATTACTTACATGTTTTCTTCCTAGTAACTTTCTTACTTTGTAGTTTAGTCCTTGAAACTGCTTTGACTTCCTTTCTCATTTTTGAGACTTCTGCTAAAAAAGGCCTAGTAGCCTATCCAATTCAAGCTAATTTTGGTACTTCTAGATCTAAAAGTTGGGATGTACAGTTAAGGCTAGACTAAAGATAATGCCGGGTAAGTTTATGACAAGATGGGATGGTCCCTTTATCATTACCAAAGTCTACCTATTTGGCATAGTAGAGCTAGTAGATAAGACAATCGATACCGTTTCGCAAGTCAATGGTCATCTACTCAAGCATTATCATGACAACCAAAAGCCATGCTAATTACATGGCTGGTCCTTTCCATCTTTCTCCTTTTATTTTGACTAATTTGCTTGTGATATTTGTTATCATGCTAGATAGTTAGGAGAAAGTATGGGGGAGGAACCCATCTAGTAGGATAGATAGCTATTAGTTGTTGTCTTTATTTTTTTTACTTGGTAGTTTAATCATTTAACCCCTATCCCTTGTTTTGTCATTTCCACATTTAGTGTCTACTTGTCAACTATCATCTTTCACATCATTCCCATCTAACTTTTCCCTCTCTCTCCCTTCGTGATAGTAATGAGATTATGCTTCAATTTTAAATTGGACTTCACATGTACCACTTCACATGAAAGTTGGATGTAGATTGTGCGCATGCTTATAGTGAGGACAACATAAATTCTATGTGGGGGAGAGTGTGATTATGTTTGTGCTACCATGCTGATGTGTTTGTTACTTATGAGATTGATTTATAAATGGTAAATTGCTAAAAATTCTTTTTCAAAATGCATGTTCCTTTCCTTTACCACTTTGCATATGCTTTGACTTAACTTTTACTACTTCTAGCACTTCAAATTAACCTTTATTGCACAATGTGTTTGGATGGTCAAGCATGCTTAAGCTTGATTGCATTTAATTTAGCTAATCATGAATCTTTTCTTAATGCTTTGAGTGGAATGATTGAGATGTAATTTTGCTAGCTTGAGTACATGGTTTGATTATAGGGATAGTACATATTGGAATGACCTTATTGGAAGGATTTTGAGCCACTACTACAATAAAGACTTTTTATTTTTGTTTTGGATGACCTTTTACTTCTATTTTAGGGGGGACATGAAAAGAATGGACATAAAAAGTATCCCACTTTTTATTTCTGTTTTGAAAAAAAGAGAAAAATGGTGTTATTTACGTCTATTTCAAACATAAGTAAAAAAAGTGATTTTTTACTTCTGTTCTCCAAAACAGAAGCAAATAGTGTTACTTTTTACCTTAGTTTCAGGTAAAACAGAAGCGAAAAGTGCCAGTTTTTACTTCTATTTTTGAAAAACAGTAGTGAAAAAGTTCCTTTTTAAATATATTGAACTTCTTACTTGCTAGAAACTAACCTGCAATTTAATATACAACAAGAAAAAATAGTATTTCAACAAATCATCAAATAGTCAATAACATAATTCACGTTGAAAACCATCACTTCACAAACAAATGGTCAAGTTCACAACTACTCAAGACCACAATTGAAAAAGCTACAGCTTACCATTAGAATAATAGAAAAAAGCTTTAGAATCTAAACATCCTAAGCTAAAACATAAAAGCTCTATGGATTTTGTCTATCACTCTAAGACTACAATAATCGAAGTTGTTCACGTGCCAAAATGTCTAGAAAAGAATCAATCTTTTCAATGGTGTAGGAGTCCTCATCATAAAACAAATATGCAAATTGAGGAATAAACAAATTTAAATCCATCAAGAAAATAAAATAAGCAACAATTCAATTGAAAAATTCAACTATAACAAAACTAAAATTATTTGCACTAGCCTCTTCCAATTTTTTTAGCACTAATGAAGTTAGGTCAGAATATATTTAAGTTCATTAAATTATGTAGGCATTGAGTCTGACCACAACATAACTAATTCACCAGAAGGCAATCAAGGTTCATAAACAAATTCACAGCAAATTTGGATAAGAAGCTGTAAGTTCATTTGACTTCAATTGTAGAATATGATTTAATATAATCAATACACTTGAAGTAATGAATTAATTCAGAAATTCTAGATCAGTAAAGCAAGTTCAAAGTATTATCCTAGGAGAATTAACGGTTAATGCAAAATTAAGTCAGAACCGTATGTTTTACTTAGTTGCATCAATGATTAACCAATGATAGTGAGTATATGTGAATTTCATAAAGGTATGATACTTGACGGCAAGGAAATGAGAGGAACAACAAGTTCTTTGATTGCCTCTTATGTTCATAAAAAAAAATATTACCTTTCTTCTATTGATAGAATCTAGACAACATATTTAAACAAAGAGAATAGTGATAAAGATAAACAAAACATTATATGCAAAAGCATAAAACTCCTAGGGAAAACAGGAGGGCACAAAAGAAACAAAAACAAGGGGAAAACATAGAAGGTACAAGTTCTTGACAGACTTTGCAATAAAGAAACTAAGTGGTCAAAAAGATCACCTATAATTGTCAGGATTCATGGAAAGTAAGCTCTAACAAGTATGAGGATTATCATGTCAAAGGGTATCTTCAAGTCATCATGATGAGTAAGCAATAAAGGATGACCTACGTAAAAGCAGGCAATAAACAATTTTACTATTAAGTCCATAAAAGCAAAAAATTAATAGCATGATACCCCACATAGGAAAGTAGATGAAAGACGTATAGTTCAAAATCAATTGCCTTCAATGTGGAGTTTTCATCCTTAGAAGTGAAAAGAAAATTCATTCTTACTATTCACATCCTATATGTAACATAAAAATATAGTTAAAAGATCAGTTAGAGAAATTTAGTTAAAGCCTGTTGTGAACCTAAAAACCCAAGCCCAATGCTTCGTGCTTCACTTTACTTACACTCCTACTCTGTTTTTCTGATTTTATTCTATTTTGTTTCCTTTTTGTTTTGTTACTTGTGTCAATCTCATATAGGTATTTGGGCAAATTTTGTCCTTGATTTTTAGTGATTCTAATTGTACCCTTGGATCTGCTGAGAATCTAGGACAGTAGCTAGGCCAATAAATTCTTTGCTTTGCAAGTTTAAAGAGATAACAGAGTAGAATAGCTCTATTTTCATTAAGACCTATTACACAAGGACTCTGAATTTCAATATCTTTCTCATTCTATATATTCAAATACCAAATTTTTCAAAGATGGTGCAAGGACATTGACATTTGTTACCCTAATTAAAATGCCAAGAATGAAAACAAGGAGAACCCAATGAAGCAACTACTTGCTAAACAATCAAGAATGAAAACGACTCAATATACTAAGAAATATGATAACCTTACCTTCCGTGATTGATAAGCCTTGTCGTTAGAGGCTCTCAAAAATACTAGAATTAAGCTTAGAAGTATAGTAGCTCAACCCTAGGTCGATTCATAAGGAGGTCAATTATTCATGGACTTAGTTTAGTTAAATGGCAATCACAAATTAATTATAAAACTGAGATTGATTTTATCTGATTAAATTACACTAATTATCTAATATTTATTTGATTTTCTGATTTATGAAGATGTAGATGGTAGAGATGGAGGTATGATCAGAAATGCAATGATGAAATCTTCCTAAGGGTGGCAACCTAACCTTCCTAGCCTGATAAGAAATAGAATCAATTGTGGTCAGAAGAATGAAAGCATCAGATTGTAAATGAATGAATCAAAAATTCTCAAGGTAACATCAACTGATAGTTATCATGTATTAATTAACTCAATTACAAAACTGAATCAAACTAGGTTCAACAATGCAATCAAATCTACTCTGTATCAAGGGAAACACCATCAGATCCATAACAAGACTAATCTGATTACAAAATATCCTAAAGAGAATAATCCCTATCTAGTGAAGAATCACAATTAAAATACAACCGTATATCAATCATGAATCAGAGACATAGATAGACTCCTTTGTCAATATAAAGGCTCCAGTCCGATTGCACTTCTTAGGAAGGTGGAAGATTAGTTGCGCATGGAAGAGAAGAAGGCTCTACCAAGCTCTAATCTAGATTCAGCCATGGCAGACAAAGACGGTGATAAAAATCAACAAAGGAAATCAAGTTGAAGTGATCAGGATTGAAGCTGGATGACGGAGGTGTCGAGATGGAGGTGTGAGAGGATGGGAGAATAGTGATAGTGTGGTCGAAGGAAGATGACAGAGCAGAAGGAGATGGATTCCGAGATAAAAAGTGTGGAAGTGATGTAATGTTGATCTAAGGTCAAGTGGTTACTAGAAAATATGACGGAGAGTTTGAAGCTCTTCCATCCCCAAATCTGATTCCATAATTACTTTCCTAAAATGCACAGCTTAAGCCAGTCCTTTTCTGTTAATATTTTCTGCCATTTAAAGGGTCCTTTGGTGCTATTTTACCTGTCCTTTTTAGGCATATATGAAATCTCATCAATTCTTCATTTTTTCACCTACAAAAATCACAATGAAGAATGCAATATCACATATTCATGATTATCTAGAATCATGCATTTTCAACTCATATAAGACAATAAAATCCCATAAAATCATATCTAAAATATATAGAATTTAGGGGTTTATCGAATTCCCCCACACTAAAGCTTTGGCACTCTTGGGACAAAGGAAAATGAATAAAGAGTCAAGCAAGATCATAGCATTAGCAATTACACTTAATCAATCATGATTTCTAGACTTCACAACAATCCATGAATATACCACAAGTAATAAGGACTATGGATAGTACAAGATTTAACCACAATGAGTTGAATTTGGACAACCACATAAAAGGATAAGTGTTTCACTCAACTTACTTATGAAAGGGTTAATTTCTCTCCCATCTACTTGTCCACAATCCTACCATAAGCTTATAATGGTTCTTACATCTCTACCACTTAACTAGTAGAAAAGTTCATGCATCAAGAGGACTTTCTATGGGTTGTAATGATGGAGAAGGCTAGATGGAAATAGTGGAAATGAAAGTTTGATTAATCAAGCACTATGGATGGTTATGAGAAATAAATGACACCATTTAACATTCAACTTCCCCTATAACTGTTCAGTGATCAAAATGGAATTGAATTAAAACAATATAAGTGCATATTCATACAATGGGTTCTTATTCCAGTATGCTTGCTTTTTGCTTTTGCTATTTTATATTTTGTTTCTATACTTTTCTCAACTCTCTTTTTTTTTCCTACATTTTCTTTTATGCTATTCCTTCTTTCTATTTTTTTTTTTTCAATTTTCCTGCTGCCATTAGCTTTTTTGCAGCTTCATATATACATTTATATTTTTTTTGTTTTGCCTTTTTCTCTCTCTGTTTTTTTCTTCTTTTTTTTTTCAATCAAGCATACTAGCATATGACATTTACCCAACAAGATTCTAAAATCTATCAATTCTCAAATTAATGCAGTAACAAATCTGAATTGCAACAAAGAGCATGTCATCCAATATCTTGGTAAAGATCAAATGCATAATGCTTGAATTGAATCAAAAATGGATTAAAAGGAATAAATGGCTCAAATGGGCTTAGCAAAGGATAAATGCAAGGGGTTTGTGTTTGACATAAAATAGGTTTAGAAAAAGATGCCTCTGTCATATGCATTAACTTAAGCACAAGTATGTGGTTTTAAAAGAGAACAAAGACAAGTTCTGGAGAATGTATGGTACAAGTAATGCTCACACAAGAAAAGGAAATATAAGGCCCAGAGATTACTTTCCAACAAGGCTAATGCTATCCAAAACAGTTCATAAAAGTTAAATAATGCACAGTCCTGGAACTTAATACTATGAAAATTCACTTCATGATATTAGTTTCAAGATCATGACAAACCAAGATGTCATTACAACACTTAAAATCATGCTTAAAACTTCCAGAATATCGATAGCAAAGAAGATAGAAAAAGGGACAAAGAGGGCAGCAAAATTAGCTTAGACCCTTCCCCTACACTTATCTCCCGCATTGTCCTCAATGCAAATAGACTAAAGATATCAACAAGATAGATCAAAACTAGAGCAAGAGACAAAAAATAGGTTTATCATGACATAGGGAGCTTATTCCCCTCCCCTCACTTATTCAAAACATACAGTCCAACATATGATGTAACAAGCAATTCAAGATAGTAAGGAAGGAAAGGGACAACCATGTAGTTTAAAGCGCTTTAAGCTCTTGAATGAGAAGGTAGCATCTCTAATGATGAATGTGTAAGTATCCAAGATGCTTTTCAGCTCCAGCACCTTAGGTGGTGGTTCTGGGTTAATAGGTAGAGGTCTCATAATATACGGTTCCTTCAAAAAAGAAGCGTGATCAGATTTATCAAAATAGTTAATAAAATTCACAAAATATGTACTGGCAAAAGAGGTTGCACAAAAGGAAGAGTACTTAATTTGTTCATGCTCAAGTATACTTAAATCCGGTGTTAAATCACAAGAGAGTATTTCACATGAAAAACTATGAGCATATACATCAATAAAAATTTGGTTCTATACAAATCCATGGTGATCAATTTCAAAATTAGAGTCATGCACCAATCTGAATATGGCATGCTCATTATCATGCAATTTAGGACCATGAATTGCCAAACCCTTAATATCAGGTGGAAGATCACATGACAATATAGGATACAATAGCCATTGAATTAGATTCCCAATACGAGTATAGAAACAATACAGTGCAGGATATATGGATATTTAAGTAGACATTAAAGGAAGCAAAAGGGATTTTTGATAGATCAAGATCATTCTCAAGTTCCCTTTTCACTTTCCTATGATTAAGTATCCTAGACAAATCAGAATTAGCATCGTCTTTTATCAAATCATCCTAATAATCATCCGACAATACAGAATTAGAGGAGTAAATAGCAGTGGTAGTGATGCATTCAATTTCCTCTACAGTTTTAAAAGCCCTTGGCATCAAGGAACTCTGATCCTCAGTTGGGTCTTCATTTTCTTTTAATGGTCCAGAACCTATAGAATCTATTAAGGCACCTTCCCTAAGGCCATCATCAAGTGAAACAAGAGAAATATTATCTTTAATTGAATAAAATGATTAATCAAAATCATGCGAGGTGGAAAGCCAGCAATCAATTTCACTACAAATAATGCATGACACGTCACTTTCACATGCACAAAAACAAGAAGGGGAATGCATAGAAGAGAGGGTGGTGAATTCATCATCCACTTTAGTTTTATCACGAAATTCCAATTCATTAGGAGACTCTTGTACACATATAATGTCATCAATCAAGCAATCAGCACCTTCCCTAATAACTTCAATAGAATTCAGTAGATTTTCATCACTATACTGATTCCCAACATTAGTGCTCAAAGAAGGCTCATTACTTTCAACATGTTCATTCAAAGTTTGACCAGAAATAAGAAAGACATCTTTTCCATGCTCAAGAGAATTAGATTTAGCAACATTATGTTCTAAAATATTTATATTGATATCACTAGCACAAGGAATACTATCAACCAAGTCTCACAAGGAAAAGAAGTAGAAAAAGAATTAACTATTAGAGATGGGTTTTGTACTTTTTCTTCAATTTCTTGGATTGTTGGCATGACACGTAGTCACTTTTGCTTCATTCTCTTAAGTCCATGCCTTCTTCTTCTTGTTTTGGGCCCAACTAGCTTGATCTTACTTGGCTACTTAGGAATTTCTTCCTTAACTACTTCAGTCTCAAACTCATCATGGCTAGTAGCAGTAATTAAACTACTCACATCATCAATTGGTGATGTAACATGTGTATCACTTCTAGGGTGTATTTCAATTCCAAAATCTTTACTACAACTATCACAGCATTGCAGCGATCGAGTATCAAAGTCTTCACTTTGGGGTATTGAACCACTCAGCTCTTGTTCTAAAGTTCCTTCGGATTCTTGAGAGGATGTCTTACTTTCTGATTTGGTTATAGTTGTAACAGTAGCTTGAGTTTCTTGGTCATCATCCAAATATTGAGCTTTAAACCAAGGTTCACCCTCTACACCATTTGATTTCTCCCAAAATATATGCATTATGAGTCTGTTTAACAATTCAGTAATTTCATTCAATTCTTCTAATTTCTCTTCTAATTTCCCATACTTCATAGCATCATTGAGTAATCTTTCATGTCTCACATCCAATTGATTATTTGCTTTCCTCAAAGCATGTATGTGATAATCATGGTTTAGAATTGAAAAAAGAGATTCAATTCCAATAGTGTGAAGCTCACAAATTGGTTCATGAGGTTGTCCCGGCTATGGAAAGGGAAGATTCTTCAGGAGGTTGAAACCTAACTTTTTCTACTACCTTAGCTTGTGTGGATGCACTAGAGGTAGTCTTTGAGCATGGAGTCATATTGTTTCCACAATATGTAATAGCCTCAAAGTTGGCTTGAATGCTAGAAGGAGGATTATCAAAACTGACGGGGGAGTAGTCTTCATATCTTGCTGAATTGTCATTTCTATAGGACAAATTATATTATGATACTCCTATATTAGCATCTATTCTAGCAACAATGGCTTCCAACCTTTCAAATATTTGAGCCAATTTATCTTTCTTCGATGACTCAATATCCTACAAATGAGCTTGAATAGGGGTTTGATGAAATTCCTCCTCCACTTAGAATTTTGATGACTTAACTCATAGTAGGGCTGATTCATCCAATCAAGATTTCCATGAAGATTCTTACTAGGGTAAGTCCATCTATTATGCTAGGGTGAATTACAATAGCAACACAATGTTCATTGAGATGCTAAGTACAAATTTCTGTCACATCTAGTAACATGACAATTAGGAATAAGGATATTCCTAAATAATCAAGGGCCAAAAAGGATAAGGAGGAATAGAAGATTTATAGTGGAAAATAATTATTATAATTTTCCAAGTTGATTATGCAAAGTTTGACTAATTAAGAAAAATTGGTCAAGAACAATTATAGAAAAATATTTCCAAGCCTTAGAAAATTAAGAAAAAATAAGAACAATGTTTCTTGAGAATTATATGGGATAATAAAATTAGTTTTATGACCAAATTACCCTTAGAGAAATTACAAAGGAATTTAAGGGCGATTTAAGCTAGTTTAAGGCCATTTATTTGGAAAATTCCAAATAAATATTGGGAAGGAGAATAAAATCCTAAGAAAATTCCTATAATACCCCAAGGAATTATAAGAAACTATGGGATTAATAAGAGACCCTCAAATATTCAAGATTTTTCCTAATTATTTGGACAAGTAGAAAAATCAATAATAAGAAGGAAAATAGTTTTCCTTTTTATTTAATTAATGGAAAATTGAGTTTGAGATAAAGAGGGCATTTTGGGAAGATAAAAATGAGGAGAATAAATTATAGATCTAACAGAAAATAATTACAGAGACCAGAGTACTGTAATTATAGAAAAGAAATGAAACCCGGAGTCAAAGTGCTCTGATAAAGCAAGACAAGGGTCTTGCAATTCAAATGGTCATATTTAACCATGTGTCAAGCCCCTAATGGAGAGGATTTTGACTTTTGGTAGTTAATTCCATTTGGATCTAGTTAATTATGAAAGAGAAAGCAAGATTAAAGGGGGTAATGACACTTGGATTTGCATTTATGATGATGGTTGGGATATTTTGGTGCATTAATTGAGCTCTTCCTCCCCTAAATCAGATCACTAATTTGGCCAAAGAGGGAAAAGAGAGAAAAAGAGAGAGTTTGGAGAGGATTCAAGGGAAAAACTGTCAACTTGGATCAAGTAAGCTTGGAATTAAGGTTAGTGGATGATTTTACATTGTTCCTTGCTTGTTTCCCTTGAGTTGTATGGTTGAAATTTCTAGTTTTCTTCCTTCTTGAGTGCTGGCCGAAATGTATTATAAGTAAGGGAGGAAGTTTTTTTGTTTAAACTTGTTAAAGCACTTCAAATCTTGGCTATTTCAAGTAGGTTGCAAGTGGTTGTTTGTAGTTTTTGAAGAGATTTCTTTATTATTTCTCAAGAGGTACTGTTCGGTCAAGAAGAAAGCTAGAACCTAGGATGAGTTTTTCAATATTTTAATGCTTCTATTGTGTTCAAAATAGAAAATGGTGTAGGATAAACCTAAAGAACAAAGGTTGGAAGCATTAAAGCTAAAGTTGTAATTTTTAGAAAATAAACCATAGTGGTTCAGCCAAGCTGAAATTGGAAGAAGGAGTTTTGTTTTCTTAAATCCAAAGGTGGGAGCTTTAAGGGACAAAGGTTGTCCTTGAGTCATGTTGTTGATTTTTATGTGGAATGGTTGATGATTCTTGCTGCACTTTTTATGAATTTCCATGCTAGGATTTGGCATTTGTGGAAGCAAGAAAGAAGAACAAGAAAATCAAAGAGCATTGGATCAAGGTAGCAGGATTTAATATAGCCATTAATGTTAACTTTGCATTGTTATTTATGGCATGAATGCTTGCTATTATATGGTTGAAATATGATATTTGTGATACGGTTGCTCCTTGCATTTGTTACCATGGCCTTGCATGTTGAGGTTGCCTATTTATGAGAAGATTAGTTCTCTTATGATAGTTAATGTTGAAATGCTTTATAATGATGCATGTTGATGTTTTGGTTGATTGATCGTCCTACCGGGATTTCTTAAAATCTCATCCCCCAAATACAATCTACCATTTTAGGGCCTAAAACTTCCAAGAGCAAGCTACAAATTGAAAGTTAAATTATGGTGTCACACCATAAAAATTCATGAACTATTGGTTATATAAATATTCAGCTGGGCAGTGCTGTAAACCTATTGACACCACAAAATTTAAGTGATGTTTTGATTAAGTTCCCGAACGCTTTTAATCACAAGATTTAGTACGATTTTAGATCACGTTCTGAACTTCATTTTGATAGCTAACATGTTGAACATGACAATGACACAATTTTTAATGGTTTTTCAAAGTTAAGGTTCAAAATCTGAAAAAAGGGTTTTTGCCAAATGGACAGAGGTGACTTTCACGAAAACCTGGAACTTTTTCAAATGGAATTGGTTTACAAGATTATTTTTCCTTGAAAGAGAATTCAAAGAGATTTTTATATAATTTTGAACCACTCCATTTTAATTTTTCTAGACTAAGTTATGAATTTTTTAATTTGGACCAAAAAACTGGATTTTTACCTTATGAACAATGAAAATCCGAAAATCAGCGTTTTTGGGATAAAATTGAGCCAAAGACTATCCAATATGGTCTTAAATGGTTTTAATTGAACCCTAAGATGATATAATAGTAAGATGTAATATTTTTGGTATCAGAACAGAGGTTCTGGCATAGGATAGAATGCTCTGCTTAAGTTACTTGTTAGATAACGGGGTTGGTTAAGGAGGAACTGACAAGTTTTACAGGAGTTGAGATGGAAAACACAATGGATTAGGATGCTAGATCAGAGGCGTCGGTCAATGATTAGGATAATAACATAATCAACCTCACCAAAGAGGAGGATCCGGTGAAATGGACCATGGAGGGTACCAGCCCAGGATATTCAACAAAGGGGTCTAACATTTATCCAGAGGATTGGGCTAACCTTTTAGGGATTACTGAAGAACAATTACTATACCTACCTGGACCTGGTGACCTGATCGATCCTGTAACTGGCTTGTACCAAGAACCATTAGATCTTGGCCTTTACATTCAATCCATCAGATAGCCTGTTACCCTAAATGTGCATCCAAGTGGTATTCTCATACCCAGTAATAGGCCAGTGAAACCCTCGGCACCTACAATGCCTGACCCTGCTTTAACGGAGCTTAGGATCCATAGTCACAAGTAGCTAAAAGGAAAGTTAGAGTTCTTGGGTCGTCATATCAAGAAAATTGATGATTAGTAAGACCCGAACATTTACCTAGATTACCTTTGGGGGGTGAAGGTGTTGTATCAGACGTATGGGCCAGATAACCTTTATCTAGATACTGAGGACTGGGTTTACATGATGAAAACATGCTTCCATATTTACCCTTATGGGTGAATGAGTTCTGTCGCCTGGACCAGATAGTGGGTTTAGGTGTTGAGGATTACATCCAATGCCTTGAAAATTTTGTTATGCTATACTAATTTTAGATAGTTAGATCCTCGTACTACTAACGTAGGACATGTTTTGTTACAGCTAACCATAATAGGTTAGGCTGGTGATGCCTGGTTATTATGTTGTTTGCTTTTCATATGTATGTTCTGAATTTGCTGCTTTGGTTGATATATAAGTATTGTATACTGAATGCTTTGGTAAATGAAATCCAAGCATGATGTTTACTTCTTGTTCCTTTATTATACTATAGTAGTTAAATATGATGGTTAGAACTTAACGAAACCCTTTGCTAGAGAGACCCCCAAATCAGGATGCAAGGTCCCTCCTGACGTACTGCAAATAATTCTAGATTATCTCGAGCAACACTAAAAGACCATCGAAGAGATAAAGGCGGCACAAGCTCATCAGGAAGAAGAGAGGGACGCCGCGATAGTTGCAGCAGTGGCAGCGGCAATGGCTAACCTCGACAGGAGACAGCTAGAGGAAGAAACCTCAGCAGCGTAAGCAACAGAACCATTACCTAGACCAGCAATGCTAGCAATAGACCCCGATAGTATCTAGTAATAGATGGCATGTTTCTGTTAGCACAACCCACTGTCATTCGATGGAGTGTTTGACATCCAAGCAGTAAAAGATTGGATTAGCCGCCTAGAGAAGATCTTTAAAGTATTAGATTGCCTGATGGAGTGGAAAGCCTAGATGGTAATTTGCAAGTTAGAGAAAGATGCTGACCGTTGGTGGAAGGATACTGAACTTATTATGGATGCTCGGAACACAAGGGTGACATGGGAAGTGTTCCTAGAGCAATTCTATGAGAAATATTTTTTGAGGTCAGTCAGGGATGAAAGGGAAGTGGAACTCCTGACCCTGAAGCATAAGGATAATGAGCCATTTGATGAGTATTTAGCTAAATTTATCCATCTCTTCCACTACTCCAGTTACCTGTATTACTGAGATGATGAGAAGTGGATGACCGAAAAAATGGTCAGAGGACTAAAGCAGTCCTTAAGGGAGATGATTACTCCCAGGTAGTTTGAGCACTTCAACAAGGCAGTTGAAGCCTACCGAATTACAAAGAATAGCCTGAACCATCATCTGATGGTTAAGTATACTCCCAAGTCAGAGAAGGGAGATCAGGGTGGCACCTTTTCTAATGCCAAAAAGAAGAGAAAGAGGCCATGGGACAACCGAAAGAGCAAGAAGGGAGGCAAGCTCTCAAATGGCAAGGAATGCCCAACCTGCGGCAAGAGTCACGGTGATAGACCATGTATGGCTGGGTAGAATGTTTGCTACACTTGTAGTAAGCCCAAACACTTCTCAAGATAATGTCTATAGAATACAGAAAAGGTAAGACCACATAACCCAGGATGAGTATTTGCCCTTACAGGGGTAGAAGCTCGAAAGTCTCCTAAAATGATCTAAGGTACGATCGTTATTAACAACTTCCTAGTGATTATAATGTTTGATTCGGGTGCTAGCTATTCTTTTATCTCATATGCCTATGTTAAAAGACTTGGCTTAGTTATGAATATGTTGCTATATGATATACATGTGTCCACACCAACATATACTAGGATAATTACATTTGATGTGTGCTTAAACTGTATAGTTTGTTGTGAGCACTGTTGTATTGCCTTAGACTTGATATGTATGCCTTACATGAAATTGATGAGGTGATTCGATTGAATTGGTTGTCGTCCCATAATGGCAAGGACAAAACCCTGATCCTACCCACAAGAGAAACGGAGTAAATCCAGAAGTTAAGCTAAACATCGTAACTGAAGCCCAGACAGGCATTAGTACGATGAATGAAGCTACGTAAGACTAGCAGAGGTTAAGAGAAAAGTGTGTTTCGTCATGATAAACCAAGGGAAGTAGTGGCAATAGATGAATATAGAGTGGTTACCAAAGGAGGTGGTAACTTCCATCAATGCAAATAAGGATTCTGGTCATGACAAACAAACACAATAACTCTCAGACGTAGAGGTGGTATCTCAACAAGACACAATGACTGTTAGAGGTCACAGAGAATAAGATAAGTAGAAGTTAGAAAGAGAGAGGTAGCTACTATTTAAGAATTATCAGATTCCCCTTAAAAAGGAAAAGTAATGATAAGGAGTTAAATAAGATGGTTAGGGGTTGAATCTATACACCACTAAGAAGGTGTAGTGGCCACCTAAGCTGGACAAACTCTTACAGCCTCGTTAGGGCAAGGACACTATGATAGAGTAGCTATCTCAAGTCCTAGAATAAATGAATAGGAACTTGGAGATAGTGAAGTCAAGATGGAGAGCCCTAGTGAAACGTCTTAAGGATTAAGAAAAAGAGGACGAGACAGATAGCTATGCAGGGAACTAGCTTAGAGGCGCCTTTTTTAGGGAATAAGGTCTTAGCTGGGAGTTTTCCTAGAGAGGGTGGGAATTGGTCCTCCAGATTAGAATTTACGTTGCTCAAGATGGATCAAGATACCCTATTTGAGCAGGAAAGGGAAGCAGCCGAGGCAAGGCATGGGGAGTTGACCTTACCTAATAGAAGTATGACTAGCCAAGAATGAAGCTAGGCTTATATGTATCTAAGCTTAACAGAGTACTAGAGCAAGCAGAAAGAAGAAGAACCTCAAAAGTCCTCTCCTATGACTTCCAGAAGCAGCTGTGAACAGAAAGAGAGGCTCCCTTTTGTAGGGATAAGATGTCTGGATGGCACACTGTAGACATAGCAACCAGTAAGAGCTTGCACTCCTTGCATTGAAATGCCAGACATTATGTATGTTAGACTATGCTCGTACTAAAAAGTAAAATAGAGGAAAGAGAGGTTGCATAAGTCATCTCTCTGTACTGTTCTAAAATGATAAGAGACGGTAAGAGCAGCTGGAGGGACAAGAGAGTTCCTAAGATAGATGGCTTAGGCACCTAAAGAAACAAATAGGTGGCCTGGGGAATTGACGTAAGGCCTAAGAGAATGGTATTGGTTCTTGGAACAGTTTTGGGGAATTATTAGTTAGGTGACTAACTGAGTAGAGGTAACTTTACTTAGTCCTATAGTCTAAGTCTCCCAGGGATCGATACCTCTTTGGGAAGATAAGGACCAGGGATGAGTTGGAGTTATAGAAACCTCCTTCAGTTGTAAACCGATACCAAGAGAGTACCCATGACTTCCTTCTAGATAACCTTATCATTAGTTAGGCTAGGCTCAAATTCCTTCCAATTAATAGAGGAAAGCCAAAATTAGAAGAATTAGAGCCATAAGACCTGAACAAGAGATATTTACGCTAGCTCCAAATAAAAGGAGAACTCCATGTGATACAGAGAGAGATCGAGTATTGACGGGCAAATCCTTAAGATGAGGCAAGAGACAAGAATGTAAACTAAAAAGACTCGACTAAGGATAGACCAAGAAAGGGTCTAAGATAGCAAAGTACCAGGGTTCAGCCTATCAAAACCAGTGCCTTAAATTCCCGTCAACACTGTTCAGTTAAGCGTACCTGGGCAAGAGTAACCCAATGATAGGTAACCTCTGGGAAGTAATGTAAGAGGGTGCAAAAGACAGAAATGTTGGCCATTTTTGCAAGAATGCACTAAGTCTAGCAGATAATGGAAGATGAAAGTTAAGAAAGCTGTTAGGCTACTGAGTATCCTAAGCAGTATGGTTTCGGACAAAGACCCGAGATTTACTTGAAGTCGGAAGTCCTTATAGAAAGAAATGGACACTACTCTCAGATTCAATACAACCTCCATCCTGAGACGGATAGGCAAACACAAAGAACGATATAGATGTTAGAAGATGTGCTACATACATATGCGCTTGATTTCGGTGATAACTTGGATATATACTTACCGTTAGCTGAATTCGCTTAAGATGACAATTTCCATGCAAGTATCTAAATGGAACTATATGAAGAACTCTTTGGGAGGAAGTGTAGATCTCCCTTGTGCTGGATAGAGCTCAATGAAAGAAGTAAGTATGGTCCTGATATTGTGGATCAGACTTCCCAGTAAATTAAAGTCATTCAGCAAAGACTTCTAACAGCTCAAAGTAGACAAAAGAGCTACCCAAATACTAAAGGAGACTGTTAGAGTTTAAAGTTGGTGATCAAAGTGTAACCGACAACAAAAGTCGATTGATCCCTGAAGACTAAGAAGCTAAGTTCAAAGTATGTTGGGCCGCTTCAAATTTTGTCCAAGGCTGGACCAGTAGCGTATAAGTAGCCCTTCCCCTAAAGTTGAGTTAGATTCATGATGTCTTCCATGACTCCCAATTAAAAAAATACCTTCCAGACCTGACACATGTTATAAGCTATGAGGACATTGTGCTCCAAACAACCTGTCTTTTGAGATCAAACTAGAGCGAATCATTGATCGTAAAGTCAAACAGCTAAGAAACAGGCAGATTCCACTGGTCGAGGTTGTCTGGGAAGGTCATATACTAGAAGAAGTTACGTGGGAGATGGAGACTGAGATAAAGGAAACATGTTCTAAACTTTTCTAATGGGATACACCTTAAATTTCGAGGATGAAATTTATTTAGGGGGAGAAATGTCACATCCAGTAATATGACAATTAGGAATAAGGATATTCCTAAATATTCAAGGGCCAAAAAGGATAAGGAGGAATAGAAGATTTATGGTGGAAAATAATTATTATAATTTTCCAAGTCGATTATGAAAAGTTTGACTAATTAAGGAAAATTAGTCAAGAATAATTATGAAAAATATTTTCAAGCCTTAGAAAATTAAGAAAAAAATAAGGACAATATTCCTTGAGAATTATATAGGATTATAAAATTATTTTTATGACCAAATTACTCTTAGAGAAATTACAAAGGAATTTAAGGGAGATTTAAGCTAGTTTAAGGCCTTTTATTTGGAAAATTCCAAATAAATATTGGGAAGGAGAATAAAATCCCAAGAAAATTCCTATGATGTCCCAAGGAATAATAAAAAACTATGGGATTAAAAAGAGACCCTCAAATATCCAAGATCTTTTCTAATTATTTGGACAAGTGGAAAAATCAATAATAAGAAGGAAAATAGTTTTCTTTTTTATTTAATTAATGAAATATTGAGTTTGAGATAAAGAGGACAATTTGGACAGATAAAAATCAAGAGAATAAATTATGAATCTGACAAAAAATCAAAGGCCAGAGTACTGTAATTATAGAAAAGAAATTCAACCCGAGTCAAAGTGCACCGATAAAGCAAGACTAGAGTCTTGCAATTCAAATGGTTCACATTTAGCAATGTGTCAAGCCCCTAATAGAGAGGATTTGAACTTGCCAAGTGTCACTCCTTAAATGGAGAGGATATTGACTTTTGGTAATTAATTTCATTTGGATTTAGTTAATTATGAAAGAGAAAGCAAGATTAAAAGGGGTAATAACACTTGGATTTGCATTTATGATAGTGGTTGGGATATTTTGGGGCATTAATTGAGCTCTTCCTCCCCTAAATCAGATCATTAATTTGGCCAAAGAGGGAAAAGAGAGAAAAAGAGAGAGCTTGGAGAGGATTCAAGGGAAAAACTACTAACTTGGATCAAGTAAGCTTGGAATTAAGGTTAGTGGATGATTTTACATTGTTCCTTGCTTGTTTCCCTTAAGTTGTATGGTTGAAATTTCTGGTTTTCTTCCTTCTTGGGTGCTGGCCGAAATGTATTATAATTAAGGGATGAAGTTTCGTTGTTCAAACTTATTAAAACACTTCAAATCTTGGTTATTTCAAGTAGGTTGCAAGTAGTTGTATGTTATTTTTGAAGATATTTCTTTATTGTTTCTCAAGAGGTATTGTTCATCCAAGAAGAAAGCTAGAACCTAGGATGATTTTTTTCAATGTTTTAATGCTTCCATTGTGTTCAAAATGAAAAATGGTGTAGGATAAACCTAAAGAACAAAGGTTGGAAGCATTAAAGCTAAAGTTGTAATTTTTAGAAAATGAACCATAGTGGTTCAACTAGGCTGAAACTGGAAGAAGGAGTTTTATTTCCTTAAATCCAAGCACAAATTTGAAATCTACATGAAAAACCATGCAGGAAAAGGCCAAGAGGGAATTTTTAGGGTTTATGGAAATAAACTCCAAAATTTAAAGAACAAAGGTAGGAGCCTTAAGGGACAAAGGTTGTCCTTGAGTCATATTGTTGATTTTTATGTGGAATGGTTGATTATTCTTGCTGCCCTTTTTATGAATTTCCATGTTAGGGTTTTGCATTTGTGGAAGCAAGAAAGAAGAACAAGAAAATCAAAGAGTATTGGATCAAGGTAGTGGGATTTAGTTAGCCATTAATGTTAACTTTACATTGTTATTTATGGCATGAATGCTTGCTATTATATGGTTGAACAATGATATTTGTGATATGGTTGCTCCTTGCATTTGTTGCCATGGCATTGCATTTTGAGGTTGCCTATTTATAAGAAGATTAGTTCTCTTATGATAGCTAATGTTGAAATGCTTTATAATGATGCATGTTGATGTTTTGGTTGATTGATCTTGCTACTGGGATTTCTTAAAATCTCATCCCCCAAATACAATCAACATTTTAGGACCTGAAACTTCCAAAAGCAAGCTACAAATTGAAGGTTAAATTATGGTGTCACACCATAAAAATTCATGAACTTTTGGTTATGTAAATATTTAGCTGGATAACCAATAAAAATTTGTGAATTTTTTTTTCTTTTTCAAAATCCTAAATGTGTTTTTTTTTTATCAATTGGATAAGACGTGTTTTCCCTAATCAAACACTAAAACCAATCAAAACAAGCAAAATCAATCAGCAAAAACATGAGATAAACTCAGGCATCGCAGCCTTTAGGAAGATGTGTCGCAGCCTTTGTGACATAGAGCTATAAAAAGCAAGAATAGGCAATGTGCTACGGCGCTCTAGACAGAAAGCTCAAGAACTAGTCAAAAACATTCTAAACAAATACAGATATGCAAGAACACTAAAATATAAAGATTAAAGCATGATTCAACTAAATTTTTGGGATAGGAGTACTCACGTATCAAAGCTATAAGAGACGACAACATGTAATCACAAGATGAAGAGCTAACAACTTAATGCTCCAATTCTCCAGGAAAATGCAATTATGTAGCAATAAAATTTTATGACAGAACAGCATAATCAGGTAAAAACTATCTAATTCTATCCTGAATACAACTAAACTACTCACTAGCTCCAATCAAACAAACCCAAAGTTACAGAACCTCAACCAAGGATCAAAAGAAGGATGGTCTAGAGGTTAGAATTCAAGCAAAATTACACAAAAGCACTATAGAACAAATTAGACTAACACTTAACTAACTAAACCTTGAGCAACCGTGCCTCCCCAACAACAGTGCTAATTTGATAAGCCTTGTCGTTAAGGGCTCTCAAAAATACTAGAATTAAGCTTAGAAGTGCAGCGGTTCAACCCTAGGTAGATTCATAAGGAGGTCAATTATTCATGGACTTAGTTTAGTTAAATACCAATCACAAATTGATTGTAAAAACTGAGATTGATTTTATCTGATTGAATTACACTAATTATCTAATATTTATTTGATTTTCTAATTTATGAAGATGTAGATGGCAGAGATGGAGGTATGATCAGAAATGCAGTGATAAAATCTTCCTAAGAGTAGCAACCTAACCTTCCTAGCCTGATAAGAAATAGAATCGATTGTGGCCAGAAGAATGCAAGCATCAGATTATAAATGATTGAACCGAAAATTCCCAAGGTAACATCAAACAATAATTATCATGTATTAACCGACTCAACTGTAAAACCGAATCAAACAAGGTTCAACAATGCAATCAAATCTACTCTGTATCAAGGAATACACCGTCAGATCCTTAACAAGACTAATCCGATTACAAAATATCCTAAAGAGAACAATCCCTATCCAGTCAAGAATCACAATTGAAATACAACTGTATATCAATCATGAATCAGAGACGTAGATAGACTCCCTTTTAGTATAAAGGCTCCGGTCCGATCGTACCTCTTAAGAAGGTGGAAGATTAGCTGCGCATGGAAGAGAAGAAGGCTACACTGAGCACTGATCTAGATTCGACCATGGCAAACAAAGACAGTGATAAAAATCAACAAAGGAAATCAAGATGAAGTGATCAGGATTGAAGGTGGATGACGGAGGTGTCGAGATAGAGGCGAGAAAGGATGGGAGAATAGTGACAATGTGGGTAAAGGAAGGTGACTGAGCAGAAGAAGGAGATAGATTCTGAGACGAAGAGCATGGAAGTGATGTAATGTTGATCTGAGGTCAAGTGGTTAGTAGAAAATATAACGGAGAGTTTGAAGCTCTTCCATCCCCAAATCTGATTCTGCAATCGCTTTCCCAAAACGCACAGCTTAAGCCAGTTCTTTTCTGTCATTTTCTGCCATTCAAAGGGTCCTTTGGTGCTATTTTACCCCTTCTTTTTAGGCATATATGAAATCTCATCAATTCTTTGTGTTTTCACCTATAAAAATCACAATGAAGAATGCAATATCAATATTCATAATTATCTAGAACCATCTAGTTTTAGCTCATATAAGACAATAAAATCCCATAAAATCATATCTGAAACACAAGAATTTAGGGATTTATCAATGATTTTTTTAAGGTGTTACTTCCTCCTTGGATTCCTTGTAGAATGTTCAGCCCATACTTCATGCTGTACCATGAGCAAAAAGGATAATACTCAGTTAATCAAAAAAATTAAAGGGTTGAAAAAAACTTCCCTAAAACATATTCGGTGTTACTTGAGGAAAGAAGATGCTTACATCTTTATTTTAATTGGCACACCAATTTGAATAAAGTTTAATTACACTCATCGTGGCAATGTTGAATACATTTGACAAGGTTCTAACTTGATATGATGGTAAGAACAAGGCCATACTTAATGATACCTGATAAATATGGGCATCAAATAAGCAATCAACAATATTCAACAATCTCTTCCTGTCACATCCAGTAATATAGCAATTAGGAATAAGAAATATTCCTAAATAATTAAGGATCAAAAATGACAAGGAGAAATAGAAGAATTGTGGTGGAAAATAATTATTATAATTTTCCAAGCCAATTATGAAAAGCTTGACTAATTAAGGAAAATTGGTCAAGAATAATTATGGAAAAATATTTCCAAGTCTCAGAAAATTAAGGAAAAATAAGGACAATATTTCTTGAGAATTATATGGGATTATAAAATTGGTTTTATGACCAAATTCCCCTTAGAGAAATTACAAAGGAATTTAAGGGCGATTTAAGCTAGTTTAAGGTCCTTTATTTGGAAAATCCAAATAAATATTTTAAGGAGGATAAAACCCCAGAAAATTCGTATGATATCCCAATGAATTATAAGAGATTATGAAATTAAAAGAAGACCCTCAAGTATCTAAGATTTTTCCCAGTACCTTTGAAAAGAAGGAAAATCACTAAATAGAAGGAAAATAGTTTTCCTTTTTATTTAATTATTGGGAAATTAAATTTGAGACAAAGAGGGAAATTTGGGAAGAAAAAAATGAGGAGAAAAATTTATGGATCTGACAGAAAATAATTAAGAGGCCAGAGCACTGTAATTATAGAAAAGAAATTAAATCCAGAGTCAAAGTGCACCGATAAAGTGTTAATCAAAGTCTTGCACTTTACTTGGCCCACAAGTTGCCACTTGTCAAGCCTCTAATGGATGGTAATTAAAGTTTTCCAAGTGTCAAGCTACCAATGGAGAGGATCTTGACTTTAGAATTTAATTACATTATGATTTAAGTTAATTAAGAGAGAGGATTAAGACTAAGTAGGCTCATGACACTTGGCATAACATTAATGATGGTTGGTGGGATAGTTTGTGTGCATTGAATGAGCTCATCCTCCCCCTAAATCTGATCCATAATTTGGCCAAGAGGGAGCTTGAGAGGAAAAGAGAGAGTTCAAGGGAGAAATCAAGAGAAAGGCATCAACTTTGAGCATACAAGTGAGATCCAAGGTAAGTTTTCGGTTCTAAGTTGTTCCTTGCCTTGTTTGCTTGAGTTGTGTGGTTGAAGTTTCTGGTTCTCTTCCTCTTTGAGTGCTGGCCGAAATGCTTCTTAGGTAGGGGAGGGAGTTTGGTTGTTAGATCTTGCTAGAACACTTCAAAGTATGGTAGATCCTAGTGATTACAAGTGGTTGTAGGTTGATTTTGAAGTGTTTTCTTGGTTGTGTTGCTTGAGATCCATTTCAACCAAAGCAAGATCTGGACCCTAGAATGTGTTTTTTAAAGTTTTGAGGCTTCCATTGTGTTCAAAATGAAAAATGGTGTAGGGTAAACCTAAAGAACAAGTGTTGGAAGCCATAGAATCAAAGTTGAAATTTTTAGATAAGGAACCCTAATGGTTCAATCAAGCTGAAACTGAAAGAAGAAAATTTATTTTGTTAAATCTAAGTAGATATTTGGAATCTACATGAAAAATCATGTAGGAATGAGTCAAGAGGGAATTTTTAGGGTTTATGGAAACCAACTCTAAGAATTCAAGAACAAAGATGGAAGCTTTAAGGGGTTTAGGAGTTACTTGAGTTATCTTATTGATTCTTATGTGGAATGGTTGATGATTCTTGCTACCATTTTTGTGGATTGCCATACTAGGGTTTGGAATTTGTGGAAGCAAGAAAGAAGAACAAGAAAATCAAATAGCATTGGATTAAGGTAGTAAGATTTAATTGACCTTAATGTTGAATGTTGCATTGATTGCTATGCACTTTCATGTGCTATTATGTGGTTGAACTAAATGATGAGGATGATGATGATTGTGTAGCTATACTCCTTGCTTTATGTGCCTTAGCTATTGCATGTTAGAGTTCTACATTAATGAGGTAAAGTAGTTCCCTATTAATAGCAAAAGGTTGAAATGCTTGTAATTGATGCATGTTAATGTTTTGGTTGATTGATCTTGCTACTGGGATTTCTTAAAATCTCATCCCCCAAATATAATGTAACATTTTAGGGCCTGAAACTTCCAAGAGCAAGCTGCAGATTGGAGGCTAAATTATGGTGTCACACCATAAAAATTCGTGGACATTTGGTTATGTGTAAATATCAATGATTGGTGCTGTAATCCCTAAGCAGGACGTTAGTTTAGAGCCACATTTTATTTAGTTACTGAACGAATTTCTGCACAAAATTTGGTATGGTTAGATTTGACGTCGTGAGCTTCAAATTGATAGGTATCACATTAAAAATGGACAACTACACGATTTTTAATGATTTTTTAAAGTTAAGATTCAGAATCTGGAAAAAGGATTTTTGCCAAATGGACAGAGGTGAATTTCACAAAAACCTGATGCTTTTTCAAATGGAATTGGTTCATAATATTATTTTGCCTTGAAAAATAATTCAAAGATATTTTTATAGAAATTTGAACCACTCCATTTTGATTTTTCTAGATTAATTTATGAATTTTTGAAGTTGGGCCAGAAAACTAGACTTTTACCCGATGAACAGTAAAAATCCGAAAATCAGCATTTTTCATGAATTTTTGAGCCCAAGACCATCCAATATGGTCTAAAATGGTTTTGATTAAACCCTAAGTGGATCAAATAGTAAGGTGTGACACTTCCAACATAAGAACATAACAAAACAAGCAATTTCCACTTACACACCCACATACCAAGCATCAGCTACACCTACAAAACTAAGAGGGAAGATGAGTTTTTAAACATACACTCCAAGCCCAGTCACAAATCATGCCCAATCACTGAATCTAGGCAATGTCACATGTAAGGGAAGAAAGGTGTTCGAGCGTCATGGTCATCTTGTCTTTGGGAGCTGAGAGTGGTCATGTCATTGTGTTTGTGAGAGGGTGGCTATGCCATCATGTTTAGAGGGTGGTTGTGCTGACAAAAAGAAGAAGGACAAGGAGGAAGCTTATGCCTGCATAAAGAATGATCAAGTGAGAGTGTAGAACGAGGAGAGAGCATTACAATGAGCTAAGGTTTATGAATAAGAGAGAAGAAATCTGAACTAGATTTTTCAATAATAAATTTTTTTAAAAAGTTGAAAAAAAGATATTTCTCCTTTGTTTCCATGAAACCAGACGAGAAAATGATAATTTTTCTCTTCTGTTTTAATTAATGGATGGAAAAAATAGTTATTCTCTTTTGTTTTGTAAAACAGGCATAAATAGGGGAGGTAAAAAGTATAATTTGTTGTAGTGAGCCTTAATTTCTTTTCTCATATTGTGTGTTCCCTTCTTAATTCTAGGCATCCTCTAAAACTTGTTTAGATTCTTTTTCAAAATCACATAAATACTTTGGATGTGTGGAAATGATAGATGCATTCTTTTCTAGACCTTTTCAAACCCAAACACAAGCCATGTCATTTTAACCTTTGCTAACCCTTTAGACCATTTATTTTCATTAACTCCATCATTCTAGGCAATTTTGTGCATAGGAAATGTCACATCCCAATTTTTAGTTCTAGGAGCCCTGAGAATAGTCCAAAATAGGTAGGCTACTAAGCCCTTCAGAGCAAAAGTTCCAAAAATGAGAAAGGAAGTCAAAGCAGTTCTAGGGACTAAACTGCAAAGTAAGAAAGTTATTAGGAGGCAAATGTGTAAGTAATGTTGAGGTTCCAGAAGAGTTTCAAGGGCCTAGAAAGAGAAAAGAGGCTAGATACAAGTCAAAGATTAAGTTAGAAGCCTTAAATAGATGTTTTATGAGGTTAAGTCCAAATAGGAACTAAATTGTAATTTTGAAAAGTTACGAGCCATTAGGGGTAAAAATGAAAAGCATACAGAAAATTATAGAAAAATCCCAAAAATGGGAAATAATATTTTAAGACTCTTTTGTAAAGAGAAATAATAAAAATACCCCCGAGGCAATTTAAATGGAATTTATAAGATTATGACCCAGAAAAAAGTACACTGTTTAAGGTAATTATTTGAAATAGCAAGAGATCTCAAAAATATATGTAAAAATAAGGTTAGGAAGGTTAAAGGCTATGTTAATTTATAAATTAGTCTTGCTTCTAGAAGATTAGCAAAGTGGCGGGAATAAAATAGAACGCTCAATTATACCAGTTAAGGGCATTTTAGTAAATGATTTTTATGCGAGGCTTAAAGGAAGTGTTATGGCCTAAGAAAATTCATAGATCTTCTCTAGAATTAAATAAAATTTATAGAGTAGATAGAAAAAATTTTGAGCTCCAGAAGGCCATTAAGAAAGCCGAATAAATATGAGCTAAGTAAATTAGAAGGAAACTTGGAGACCAAGTTTGATCTAAGGGCCAAGAACTATTCTTCCTTTCCTCTCCATTGGATTTGTGCCACATAGCTCTCTTCTAGAAGGATGATGTAAGAAGATGATGTATTAATGATGTAAAAGTGCATTTGAAGTTCCAAGTTTGTCCTTACAATTCCTATTAGCTTTCAAGGGCATAATAGTACATTCAAGGCATAAGTTTCACTATAAATAGAACCCTCTATCCCTCATATTCTCTTATTTTCGGCCAAGGAGGGGGAAACTCTTGCCATTTATTTTCTTGAAGATCAATCAAGAAGAAGAACACTACTTTGGTACATAAGCTTGAATACAACGTTAGTTTTATGTTCTACATTATATTTTGCTTTGTATTCTTGAGTTTGGTGGTTGAAAAATGAGGATTCCCCTAAGGAGAGGCATTGGCCAAAAATGATTAAAATAAGAGAAGATTAAATTGATGTTAGATCTATTCTTAAGGGATAGCATAGAGTAGCATTCAAGTAGTTGTATTAATTGAATTTCATGACTTTGGAACCAAAGATGATGCCACGGCCTGACTGGTTCTTGTGCCTAGGATGTGATTTTGTTGATTCTAAGGCTTCCAATAGATCTAGAATGGAAAATTGTGTAGGAACTAGATGAAAGAATGAAGTTGAAAGCACTGAAATCAAAATTGAAATTTAGGTGGCAGATTTTGATTTTGGCCTAGAACTAGGGAAAAGAGTTGGATTTTAATGAATTTAAGCTCATATTTGGATTCCTTGGGCAAAATTGTATAGAAGAAGAGAAGATCCATTGCTGCATCGACTTGCGTAGTCTAGCTAGCATTTCTTCTTGGTTTTTCTGCCTAGAGATACCTTCAGATTGAAGGGGGATAAGTAAAAGAGAGATTCAGATCATCACATCACTTCTTCCTCTCTAATTTTCACAACTTTCTCTTCCTCTCCTTCTCTCTCTACGTTTTCTATAATTTTCTCACATCCATCACCATTCTTGCATTTTTTTCTCGAATCTACCATAAAAGGACGTCCATTAGAGCTTAGTGAAGTTAAGATTTCATCCATAAGTGGCTAGGTTTCTCTTTCTTCTCTCACAGTGGCAATGGCTAGAGCTTGGAGCAACCTAGGGGAGTTTTCAACTAATTAAATCTCTTCTTCTTCATTGCTTAGTAATTCTTAGGTCTTAAAAATGCTATTTGATGTTTAGATAGATTGTATTGGATTATATTTGTGTTAGAGATTTAATTGTGTATCTTTGGAATTTCAAGGCTTGTGTTTGGTACTTGAGCTTCATATCCTCAATTCTTTATAATTGACTTGGTATAGCTTTTGCTTTAGAATTGTTGAAACTATCTAATGGCAATCTAAGGTTGCTTAATTATCAGATTCCTTATATGTGTTAAATGCAATTTTTTATTCCAATTTTGCTAGTTGTGCTTAATCAACCTAATTATGGTTAATTTATATTCAAGATGGCTTGGTACATGTTAATTTATTTAGTCCTAGACTAAAAGGTAGCTCTTAGCATTCTAATTGCTAGCTAACTCCTAAATCATTTGAAGTAAGGAAAGCATAAGTTATTGTGAGAGAGGAACATTCATATCATTGTTAAACTCTTGTGTTTCATTTCTGTCATTCAACCAAATCAACCATTTAAATTTTTAGGTTAAAGAAAATAAAGCTCCAAAATTCAAAGATTTAAGGGTTCAGGGTTACTTGAGTTTTACCATTGGTTTTTGTATGGTTTGGATCATAATGTTACTGCCCCTTTTATGTAATGTGATGTTTAAGATTTGATATTTATGGAAGAAGAGCTAAGAAACAAAGAGCTATTGGAGCAAGGTAGTAATATTTAATTAACTACAAATATTGACATTGCATTGTTTATTATGGCATGGATGCTTGCTATTATGTGGATAAATCCCAATAGCCTTGGCTTTTGTATGGTTGAGATTGCCTAATTATAATAGAATTAGTTCTCCAATGGTAGCTATTGTTGATATGCATAATGATGATGCATGCTTGACGTTATAGTTGGTTAATCTTACTATTGGAATTTTTTTGAAATTTCATTCCTTCCAAATATAATCTAACATTCTAGGGGCTGAGTCATCCAAGAAGAAGCTACAAATTCAAGGGTAAATGTGGTAATGAACCATGGCAAACAATTATCTTTTGGTTGTGTACAAGTATGATTGTTTATATGTTGTAACCCTAAGTAGACCGTGACTTGGAGTTGCATTTTGAATATGTTACTAAACAAATTTAATCATGAAATTTGGCATGCTTATAGTTCACATCCCAAGATTCAAATCGATAGGTAGCATGTTAAAATTGGACATTGGTACAATTTATGGTGATTTTTGAGAGTTAAGGATTGAAATTAAAATATGGAAAAAGGGTTTTTATCAAAGTAACAGTGGTAACTTTCCAAAAATTTTGGCACCAATTAAAAAGGATTTGGTTCACAAATTTTTTTTTTTGAAATAGCATTGAAAGAGCTTTCTATAAAACTTGGAAGCACTCTATTTTGATTTTTCTAGAATAAGTTACGAATTTTTGAAGTTGGACAGAAAAACTGGATTTTTACCAAATAAACAGTGATTTTATGAAAATCAACATCCAGAATGTATATTTTTGGGTTTAAAGCCATCCAAAGGGGTCAAAAGTGATTCTAATTAGACCCTAAAGTATTCTAAATGTAAGGTGTAATAGTACGAGTATGTTCTAGACAATTCTCTGTCTGCCCAATACAATGAAATTTCTATTGTATGACTTAATAAGGCTAAATAGCCTGTCAGTGAAACTAATTATTTTCTTCTACGCTCCTCTGAGATGGCACCATATACGGACTTATTTGAGATGAGAAAAGTGTGCTAGAATATGTCCTAGTGGTTCTCAGTAAGTCAAGACCTAAAAAAGTATCGGATATGGTACAGAATGGCAAGATAGGTGGAGAAATACCTAAGGGCTGCATTTTGCACCAATTTTCTATTAATTTTCTCCCTATTTTAATACCAAAATGATGAAGGGACATGCAAAGGATTATGTTTATAGTTAGATAGGAAAAAAAATATTACGTGTACGATTGGATGAGAGACACGTGGCTTGGTAATTGATTGAGCCCAATTATTCTATGTTATTTTATATTATTTTCAGGGCTATTATTGTAGAGATTGGCTCTTTTTGGTGATAATTGTGCTTAACTGAGATTAAGAGTTCTTGCTTTGAGTTAGTGCCTCTTTGGGGATAAAATTATCATAATTGGTTATTAATTATATTTAATTGATGTCTAGGACAATTGATGCTTTAAAGTATTGCTTTTCATTGCAGGACACTTAAAAATTAGAACCCAGATTAGAGACTAAGAGATTTCACTACACAAGACACAAAGTATCAACATTAGAGCCTTTCGCCACAGACAAGAAAAATCTTTTGCTGTGACACAATCTGAAGATTTCATTAGTGGCATCTTGGGATGATTTCGCCGCCACAACCTTATAAAGTCATTTGAAGCTCCTCTCAGGAATGCTTCACTGTAGCAAAGATATTCCTTCACCATAGTGAAGTCTTCATATTAGCAACCCAAATCCAGATCCTACTTGAAAAATTGACCTATCCACTCATTAAATCGGACCCATTTCATTTCCTAAAATGTTTAGAAACCCTATTTTCGATCTATCACTTAATTCCATTCATCTCTAGCCCCCTCCACTGATCCTTTCTTATTCTCTCTCATTAAAACCTCATCTTCTTCCATTTTTCTATCATTTTCCACCATGGCTTGTTCAAGATCATTGTAGAGTGTGATGCTTTTGGCTCCAATGCATGGCTAGGCTCCTATTCTGTTGAAGATGGGTTAATGGCATGAGTTCCAAGAGCTTCAAGGGAAAGTTAGCTTCATCTATAGTTTTAGTTGTCTTTTTATGAATTCCTTGGTCTTAGGATTTGTAAATTGGTGCTGAACTATTTTGATTATGGCTGTAATCAATTTCGGATGATCATTTTGTATATTGAATTAGTTAATGTGGAATGTTGAGCTTTTATACATGTGGTTATATATATGTTTCTATGCAATTCTCTTGTTACTCTTCTTTTTACATGGTATTGTTGGATTGTTGAGTTAATCTGGTTTTGTATTAAACCTATTGCATTAATTAATCCTAATACACACACTAAGTGAGTTTAATAGGACCTTATGAGATGGGTGGCCATTGATTAAGATCCTAGACTTAAGGGGTTTTTTAAGGTTTTTCTTTTAGAAAACTTAGTGATTTCTTCTCCCTCAAAATCATTTTGAACTATGATTGCCAAAGATCCATTTTTAAGAGGTTTTATCAACTGTTTAACACTTGTTTTCCATCCATTCCATTTTAATCTCCCAAAAATCCAAAAATATATTTACATTACAGTTCATTTCAATTGATAATTTTTAATGAAAACCCCCAATCTTTCCCTAATTAATTTGCATTTTCATGACATTTAGTTAACTTAGGACCAATAATTAAAGGCTCCAATCAAGAGAACGACCCGGGGTGGCATCCTATAGTACAATCTTTGGATAATTTTTTTCATTTAACCTCTAAGGCATAAAGTAAACAGTTAGATCAATATTGTAAGCATGATGTAAGCAAGATAATTAAACAATCTAAAAGTTGGACACTCGGCTTGATCAAGATGGAAGATAAAGGATAAGGGACGCGTGGCAAGATCATAAGTAAAGATCAAATGGATGGTCAAGATTAAGCCACACATACACAAAATCAATGGCTAAGATTAAATCTTGCCTATTATAAATACCCCTCCATCCCATTCTATGTAATGTTTTGGCCAAATAAGAAAAGAGAGAGGGGAGGCAGAGCTATTTAAGAGGAGAAGGAGAAGAGGAAATTCAAGTGATCCCATACAAGATCAAGCTCCAAAACAAGGCGTGTTCATGGTTTTTGTTATAATTTTCACTACCTTTGTTGTTGTTGAGCTTCGTTATGGGTTTTGATGGTCTTACTGCATGAAATTGATAACGTTAAGGGAAGATGAAATCAATGTTAGAATAATGATTAAGAGGTAGAAACAAGATTGATTCAAGTGGTTTTGTGATCAATTTTCAAGCAATCCAACTTTCCCTAACTTTGTGTAACTTTTGGCTAGGCTTAGGGTTCATGTTAGGATTAGATTTTGATCATTTTGATGCTTCTGATGTGTTTAAAATGAAAAATTGTATGGGAATAAATTTGAAAGTATTAGAATTGAAAATGAAATTTTTGCCCTAAAACCCTATAGTTTGGGTTAAGGCTTGTTCATGGCGAAGAAGCTAGATTTTGTTTATTTTAGGCTTGGAAATGTATTCTATATGCAAAATTGTGTGGAAATTGCATGTAGAATTAATTTTAGAAAGGTTGGAAATCAAGCTCTAAAGTTAGAAGTTGATATAGTTTGAAAAAAACAAAGTATTGATGTTGTTGGTTACCATGCCTCTATTGAATAAATAGTCAATGATGTGTTGATGCATTTAGGGCCATGAGACATCAAGGAAGAGGAATAGCAAAGGTTGAACAAATTACCTCATGGTTAGTATCAAAAGGAAGCCAAAGACGACAAGAGGAAACTTAAAGGTTATAAGGTAGTGACTTACCCTCTTGAATGATTGACATGTATGCCTGTGTGTTGATGATGATTTGAAAGCATGATTGCTTAAATGTTGCTCTATGTTTTGTTTAATTCCTGGCCATGCATGTATCCAATATTCAGCATATGAATATTATTTTTAAAGCAAGAAAGTATATGAAACCAAACATGTCATACACTTGCATTTGTTTTGCATGCATTTAGGTAATGTTTACAACTAAGATTCTCCTGAATCCCATCCTCCCTTAACCATCCATAATAGATGCAAAGAGTATAGGAGAAAAAAACCAAGAAGTAAAAGTGCAAGAATGAAGAGAAGAAGATAAAAATAAATTTTACGTTATATTATGTAATATGTTATGATAATATATTCACAAATGTGTTGTGGATGGGATGCATTAATGCATGATGATACTAGCATGTATCATGAATTGTATTAATGTATAAGAATATTTTATGCAATGATAGATTGGAATTATTTATGTATAGAATTTATTATGAATTGTTATTGCAAGTTAAACGGATAAGGTACCAATAAATGAGCAGTTAACTTGAGACAGAGCAAGTCCTAAGCAAATAAAAGAGTTTGTTTATGAAATTTGGTGAATAACTAGTACACATCTAGATCTTTAAAACAAGTGATAGATCACTTGAATTGGATATGCATACTAGAAGATACGGTTGATCAAAGTTAGCCTAGAATTTTGGAAATTGGCAAATTAATCAAATGAATAGTAAATTTTACGTATTGAACTGTACAAATTGGGCAAAGAATTGAGCCAATGATTTTTTTTTCCTTGTAGAGAATTAAAAGAGCTTTAAATATAAATTTGAACTACCTCAATATAATTTTTTTAGAATTAGTTATGATTTTTTAAACTTACATCTAAAATCTGGAATTTCAAGTGAATAGTGACTTGAGAATTTTAACTGAAAATTTTTAATCTACAAGCTTACAACGCAATTCACTAGAATTTTAATACTTCTAAATACATACTCTAAGGGGTTAAAGGATGGACGTTACACTAATTTGCACCCAAGATCCCAAGGCAATTAGATTAACTAACAATAATCATTGAAAATTAAACAAAGCCAGGGATTATGAAAGATACCAATAAATTAATTAGAACAAACATTAGCATTATCCAATCCGAGTGCAAAATACTCAATCATAAAGATAAACTTATCAGTCAAGGCAGTGTAACATGAATTAAAATCCTAAATTTAGAGATCCTAACACACATAGCTACAAAGATTGAATAAACAAACTCACCCTTGCAATTCATCAAGCTCAAGCCATGATTCCCATTACTAAAGAGCACCAAGTTCAACCACACATAGCTCCAAGCTTGTTTCGATCAGTTTCAACACTCTTGACAGCCATGAGAGATGAATTGGGTATGGAAAGGTGATATGGAGGATGTGCCATGAGGTTTGATTGGTTCAAAAGTGGAAAAATGATGTAAATAGAATGAAAATTAATGGACTTTGGTGGAAAAAATGAATGGGACTTAGGAAAATATAAAGAGACTTTTATTATAGTGGTTAGCTACTTCTCTTCCCATGAGCTGATATCTCATATTAGGTTATCTCCCCCAATCAGTAATCAGAACTGTGCGTTTTATTAATTTGAAGATGTTGTCGCGCCTCAAAATAGCATCGCTACAAACTCAGAATAGTGTGGCAGTGGCACCAAAACTAGCATGGTGTTTTTGTGTTCTCAAGTCCTTATATCTCATTTCCTAAATTATCGTCCTTCCTAGTAATTCTTCTCACTCCTTAGTTATCTTTTCTAGGGATATTTGGATTATTTTCCAATTCTCTCAAATTCCTCCAAGTTAGCTATAATGAAATTCCAATATTTTGTAATATTTTTTGTCTTAAAAGCAATGCACTTAGAACTTAGACAGATAATGACCAAAATACCCTTAAAAAAGTGTAACTTAATGCAATTAGACGATTACAAAATAAATGATAAAATGATGCAAAATGAGTGCAGATAAGCAACAATAGACCTGAATAGGACCAAAATAATCAAGCAATAAAATGGTCAAATCAAGCTCTAATAGACTAGGCTCAACCTTTTGTAATTCCTCAGGTTAAAAGGTTAGTGAGCTAAAGACAAAATACTTTTTCTCCAAGAATATTAGTACTCAAGATGCAAGATCAATATGTGAGAAACTGAGATTTCAGAAAACAAATAATTTAGCTCGTTACTCAGGTGTTCCCCTCATACATAGTAGAGTTACCAAGGAAACTTATCACCATTTGGTTGAATGAATTCAGAAAAACCTCTTTAGATGGAAAGCCTACTCCTTCTCTCTTATAGATTGGATGACCTTGAGTTAGTCTACGTTATCTTCTATTCCTTTATATGCCGTGTAATAATCTAAGAAACCAGCCCCACTGGTATAAATTAAAGTCTCTCATTTGTAATTTTATTTGGGCATTACTAAGACACATAAAAATGTTCATTTAGTGAAATGGAATGATGTTTGTCAGCCTAAAGAATGACGAAGGTATGGCATAAAAAATCTAGAGGGTCAAAATGTGACTTTCCTAATGAAATTGGTGAATGGTATCATGACACAACGAGATACTTTTGGGTTCAAGTCCTTAGAGCAAAATATGGATGGAAGCAAGGTAAGCTACCTTCTAATAAAAGCCGTAATGCATTTTATTTATGAAAAGATCTTAATCATTTTTAGAATGACATGAGTCTAAGAATGAAATGGAGCAGGGGAAATGGTTAAGAAATAAGATTTTGGCTCTGATTATTGCGTTGGCAATGTCAAACCCTTTGTAATATATAGCCTTCAAACCTCTTAGTGAGAACAAACTATAGCAAAAATTAAGTTGCTTTATTACTGAGGATGTGATTGGGATTAGAACTAATTTAGAAAGCATCTGCCACAAAACACTCGGGAGCATATTGCAAAAATCAAACCCCTTTCCCCAACTGATTTGCCTGTATCTCAATTGTGAAGCCATTTTGATAAAGAAGAATTTGGTCTGCATTTTGTGTACGACTTTGTAATGGAAGAGGACTGGGATGATAAAAACCTAAAGTGGAAACTTGCATGGCAATCACCAGGAGCACAGAGAGTCAAAACCTTTCTACTGATTGTCTTGCATAATAAGCTGCTAACTAATATTGAAAGCCTAAAGAGAGTTATGACTTCTAGTAGCCAATGTGTTTAGAGTTATAACTATGTAATGGTGCTGAAGAGGATATTGACCATGTGTTTAGATCCTATAAGCTTGCTGCTACTTGCCGGAATCTAATTATTCCTTCAAAGAAACAACGCTCATTCTACCAAAGGCCTTTTAAGACATGGTTGCAAGATAAACTTAAGGCAAGTAGCCAGAATCACGCTGTTCAACTAGGAAAGGATACTGGCTCGCCACCTTGTTAATGACATGCCTGCAATTAGTGATTATACTATTAAAGCATGTGAGCTAAGGAAAGCTATTAAACTAAGCGTGTGTTTGGTTAGAGGGGAGGATAGGGGAGAGGAGAAAAAATAAGCTCCGCCTTTCATTTGGTTAGAGTTTTAGAGAAGGGAGAGATTTGGGCTCCCTTTACAAACATATAAGGGTAAAATGGTAAATGAATTATTACTATTCATCTCATTCCTCTCTTGAACCAAACAAAAGATTTTTAAAATATCTATTGCTCTCCTCTTCTCTAATTAAACCAAATAAGATAATATTAAAATCTTTTCTACCTCCTCCTACCTTACCCTTCTCTTCCTTTCCTATTGTTTTTTCAAACCAAACAGGCCATGAGCTGAAGGTTTGCTTCTTCTTTTTCTTTGGTTTGTTGTAACTTGCCTTGTCCCCTCTCGTAAATATTTTGCATTAAAAGTTTCTTTCCACTGAAAAAAAGGAAAAATCCCAAAAAAAGTCCTTGGAATATAGAAAATGCCAGATTGGGTTCTTAAATTTCGAAAATGACAGAATAGGTCATTGACCCAATCTGTCATTTGTGAAATTCATGTGAATTGACAATTTTGCTCTCATTTATTCATTCACTACAATGATTCAAGGAATCACTATAAGAGTTTAGGTGTTACCTAGATTCGTGTAGCGAATAACTACTCACTTTTTCATAGTCAGGTGTCTTGTTATTAAATACAACTAATTCTGTAATCACTAGAACAATGTAAGTATTATCTAGATTTGTGTAGAGAATAACTACTCATTTTTTCATAGTCAGGTATCTTATTATTGTCAGGTACCTTATTGTTAACTACAACGAATCTTGTAATCACTAGAACAGTGTAAGCGTTACCTAGATTTGTTCAGAGAATAACTACTCACTTTTGCTCAAGGGCAAAAATGTTAATTCGCCTGAATTTCACAAATGACAAATTGGGTCAATGACCCATTCTGTCATTTTCGAAATTTAAGGACCCAATCTGAAATTTGGTATATTCCAAGGGCTTTTTCTGGGATTTTCCCTAAAAAAAATGATGTTTTTAAATTTCTTTTTAAGACTCTTATCCATATACTTATCTGGAATTTTTTCCATCCTTATCGTCTATGTGACAACACACTTACAAACCGTCAAAATCTACGAGACACCACTATCAATCAGCTCAAAGATACAAAAGCCCTCTTTTCAAAAAAAAAAAAAAAAAATTAAGGTTAATTCTTAAAGCAAGGCATCTGAGCAAGCAATCAGATTTCTGCTTCTAAACTGAGTGCGGAATTTTCAAGCATGATGGTCAACTAGTCACAAAGCAGAATCACGAAACAAAGTGAGCTGGAGAACATGGAGAATCGCCGACCTTGGAATCGAAACGCTCCTCCTTCTCCGTCTAACTCTGCATCTTTCTCCAGATCACAGCGTCAAAACCGCAAATCTAGGAACTACTCTGAAAGGAGAACTCCGTCCGCAGCTTCTGCCTCAAATTCGGCTGTTGACTGGGACTTGAATTCGGGGAAGCTTTCTGGAGATGAGAATGTGGATGTTGAAGGGCCATCCTATTCCGGATCGCTTGTTGGAACTTGTCCGTATATGTGCCCTGGTAAACTCTACGAAATTGAACTTCTTGGTTGGGCTGCTTTTAAAATTGTCGTTTTTAGTAGCTAGTAGTACTGAATTTTGTCACAGAAGGGCATTTACATGCATATTCCATTTTATTCAAATTAATTACAAGATGGGGTTGCAGGATGCCTAAAGAAGAAAGGTAAAGACAGTTAATAAGATTGCATTTGGCTTGTAACGGAATTTTCTTTGGTAAGAGTAATAATAAATAGATTAAAGAGGAGCATGGAATCCAAATTACGATGACATTGGGTTTAAATAAATATGGTGACGCCCCCCTGTTGTGTGAATTTAAAGGTTCTCAGTTCTTTGTGCTCGTTAAGGCATTACCTTTACATGGTTGAACTACAGCATATTTTGAACTTCCCATAATGAACTAGCTGTCTCTTTATGCGCATAAGGTTTTATTGTATTCTAATTAGCTATTAAGGACTCATCCTGCACCCTTTGAGAACCGTAATGTGTCTTAAAAGAGATGGTCCTTGGGTACAACCTCATCAGTTTATAGCAACGCAGATGAAGTGCCTTTTTTAATACAATAACAAGTGTATGAAGGGCCGAAAATTGAAATTCCCCACAAACCGATTATTGGCATTTAATGGTTTGGAGTTTTTTCTTTCCTCCAAGCTTTGTTTATCCGGAAATCTTTATATGCTAAGGTTTTCACTGTAACAGAAAGAGAGAGACTCCAGCGTGAGCAACTACGGGATTTAGCTGTCTTTGAGAGGCTCAATGGTAATCATGGAAAATCATCTCCTGACCTTGCAGTAAAGAAGGTAAGACCAGCTGTATAATCCTAATATCCTACTTTTACCTGATTTTACCACCTTGATTACGCTTATACTTTTGAAGGGTAATACTCAAGAGCACTATGCTGAATAAAGTTCTGAAATACTAGAGCTTTATGAAGAAAATCAATGTTGCTTATTTTCTCATTTCTACCAGTTTTTGATGATACTAATGGGAAGTTAAAACTATAGTATACTAACAGGCTTTATCGAATTATCAAATTTTAGTGACTGAATGTGTTGGAGCTATGCCTTCAAAGTTCAATGTATAGCAAAAACTTAATGATCTCTATTTTAAGTTATTTTTGTTGCTAATTTTATTTTGTAAGAACTTCCATTTTGTATAAAAAAATTAGTTTGTTGCATTTTATTACTAAACAAGAAAGTCTAATAATAGATAAAAATAATAACAATATTAACAAGAGGAAGAGATGAAAGACTACTAGTGAAAGGTTGAGAATGAAATGTACTTCTAAAATGGTGTTATAAATAAAGGGAAAACTATTTTGGAGGTGCCTATACTTTTTTTCAATTTTCAATTGGCTACCCATGTGTTTTTTTGTCTTAATTAAATCTTTGATTTTGCTCTATTAACATTGTTAACCCTTGCATAGAGATTAAAAATACTAATAGAACAAAGTTGCAAGAGCTAATATTGCTAAAAAAGTAAAATTAAATTATTTAATTAAGAGGAAAAACATATATAGGTACCAATTAAAATTTGAGAAAAAGTATAGGTACATCCAATATGATTTTCCCATAAATAAACAAGAAACAACAAACGGCAATAATAAGCCTTATCCTACTAGATGGGGTCAACTGCATGGCCATGGTGTTCTACCAACAAACAAGCCTAGACAGATTTTTTATTTCAAATATCAAGTAGGCTCTCCGTTCATATAGAATTTGTTTCAGAGGAATTTCTATAAATCCACCATTACTACCACCCTTAATAGTCCCAGCTACAATTTTTATTTGTTTTTGGCCAGTTGAAGTGCAAGGGGTAGAAGAGTTAAAAAGAAAAAGAAAAAGTGATAGTCTTTCATTAAAAACAATGCCAGATCATTGCAAAACTCATGAAACCCAGACAATTTTGTTAGTGAACCCCAAGGTTTGCTGAGAAGACGTGAAATGACTTATCTAGATGCTTAAATTTATTGCTAAGGCAAATAATACTGAATTGAAGACTGCAAGCAGATGCTATATATATGTGGAGATACTGTTGATTTCCATTTGTAGCATGCAAAGGTAGTTGTGGAAATCCTGTTTTTCATTATCCACCAATTGAAATCTTATGTATAACATGCGAATATAGTGTACTCCTGAAACTTCTTTTCGTTGTTACTTTCATGGTCAATGCTTAATAGTCACAACCTAGGTGCGTTATCATATGAAGTTTTGGGGTTAATATCATTGTTCGTCCTTACGATTTGATCAAATTTTGGTTTTGGTCCCTATTATTTCAAATTGTAGTTTTTGATCCTGTAGTTTCATAAGAACTTGATCTGAGTTAATGTTGTTAAATATAGTAACCAAGGCCAAAACTTCTTAAAAGTACAGTGACCAAAACCAAAACTTGTCTGATCCTTGTACTTTTAACACATTTTGGTTTTGGTCCTTATATTTAATGGCGTTAAATAAAAGTAAATGACATTAAACTTAAACCAAGTCCTTATGAAACTATAGGGACGAAAAAAAGTATTAACCATATAGTTTTTTTTTTGGCGTTTATGTGAAAGATTTTTGGTACGATTCATTATAATCTAAGTTCCATTCTTGGAAAATGTACTCTCTACATAAATGTAATTGTTCCTCTTTGTTAGTCAATATCTATCAGTTTCGCAACTTTTTATGATCCATTTCACCTATTAGTTTTGCAGAACCATATCCACGAAAAGTATGCAACCATCTGATGTACGGCCACTCCCTGTATTGGAAGACACTTTAAATTACCTCCTGAACTTGTTAGATTCTAACAAGCATCCATTTGAAGTGGTTCACGACTTTGTATTTGATAGGACAAGGTCGGTAAGACAAGATCTTACTATACAAAGTGTTGTCAATGAGAGAGTTATCAGCATGTATGAGAAAATGGTATGGTTTATCTTTAGAATATCTTTAACGCATACCACGTATCTTTTCATTACCTCTGACATTAATTTCATACTACAAATTATCAATTTTCTCATTATTATCTGACTTTAGCAACATCAGTTGCTTTTGTATTCAAAATTTTATTGACCTTAGGTTTACCTAATATTATCATCATTGTGAAGAATTTTGCCTAATTGCGCCAGCTCTCCAATTATTATTTGTTTGAGAGTTGAAATGGGAATGAAATCAATGGAAATAAAAAAAATCAGAAGTTAAGTGAGATATAGGTAACCTTCCAAGTGGACATTGGAGTTAATCTATTTGAAATGGCTGTCGATTTGGCACGCTACATTCTGCTTGTCTGAAAGCAGTATTGGACTACATGTTGGCATTATAATTTAATAGTTTATTTTGAGGCATTATTCTCATCAAAACCTGGACTGACATGTTTGTGATTTGGAAATGATGTATGTGTTGTTTCGAAGCTTTTTCAGGCCAATTCAGATCATTTGTTGAATAAAATATGTAACTATGCAGGTGAAGTTTCATGTCATATCACATTACAAACTCCGTTCTTCTATGAGCAATCCCATTATTGCATCAATGCACCATCTCAACATGGAACAGCTCACAAAGACATTGACATCTCTATTCAGTTTGTATGACACAAATCAAAGTTCAAATAATTTATCTGAAAATGAAGCTGAGTTCCGTTCATTATATGTGCTTCTTCATCTTGGTTCTTACAGCAAACCAACGGTTAATCTCTATATCATTGGTGTGGTGAATTTTTTTCCTTACATTCTTAATTGCAGCCTTCTATTGTATCCTAAGTTGTAAAATTTAGCTATTTCTGATCCATAGGAGGATTTGCTTTCTCTTTGGTTTGGCCATCTCTCTACTTCAGTATTGAAGTCAAAAGAAATGTGCTTTGCTAGGAGTATTTTGCGGTATTTCTCCATGCCATCCATTGATTTTAAGAATTACTATTTAAATGTCTGTTTTGCTGTTTCCTTCCTCATATTTAACAGGAACTGCATGCCTGTTAATTGAAGCATACCATCATTTCTCTTACAGATCTTTTCGTTTGGGAAACTATAAGCATTTCCTGTGTACCACTGCAGCGCAAGTGTCATATCTGCAGTACTGCGTTGTGGAGGCTTATATTAATGAAGTAATTCCTGCACCTAGGCTGTTATAACTTCCTTAGTATCCTGTCACAACTGTGTTTGATTGTTTCCTTGCCTCCATGTTTTATGCTTATTGTATTTCTTGGTAAGTAGTTTCTGTAATCTGAAATTTTAGTGTCCTTGCCCTGCCCTTGGAATACAGGATTTTCTATGGCAATCGTCCCCCTTCTCATACCCTGGAAAGCAATTCATTGGCAGCAGCTAAAATAGGCATGGTCAACAGAACTAAGATAAGAAGACAGGCATAGTAATTTAATTTGGGGGCCCAATGAAGTTTTCAGTTTATCTACCAAAAACACACTCCTCTGGGTCTTCCTATTTCTCATATGAAGTGTTGTAAGCCCTGAAATTCACCTATTGCAGATTTGAACATCTCAACTGGTTCAAACTTGAGACGTCTCTTGGCAATACTATGATTTACCAACAAATCATCAGTCCATGGGCTAAGTTACTATACCCATTGAATTGCAATGAATTAATTATCATATATGTTCTTTCTGTGAATACAAACCACATGTAGTGGCCCAGGATAAAAGGCTGCTCTTAGAGAAACTCTATTGTGCCGGAGATCTTTCTCAAACATAAATACTCTCACGTTCCTGCTATATCCTTTGGAAAGCTGACCCTGAATATATCGTCCTTGGGTTGCTGGGTAGTTTAATCCTTTTTTCTTAGTCACAGTTACCTGGATCTCCTCCCAACTTTAGGATGAAAGGAAAGTTTTTGTTGTTTTTTTGGGCCCCCCTCCCCCCAGGGGGTTACTACGTTTTTCTTTTTGATAAAGTGGAACCTTGACAGGGATTCAGGGAGAGAAGGAGAATATGATGGGTTCATTACTGGCATATCCGGAAAATTTTCCTGCTTCTCTGTTCCAGATGACGTCTTTGCTCAGAAATAACTTACGTCTGCCGATCATAAGCATTATATCTGTTTTCCCACCAATATCTTAACCAGGAGTTTTTTTTTTTTTTTTTTTGGGGGGTGGTTATTGAACTTTCTTAGCTAGCTTTTCTTATCCATGCTTGTGATTTATCTTTACTATTAAACTATATTGTGATTATGATAGGGGTTTTATTTGTGCATACATATATATTATGCAAAAGGTTCGTGCGCTGGCATTGGCATGTATAAATTTTGGTGGTTACAAACTTCATCCATATCCTCTGCTCGACCTTTCGATCCTCTTGAGGGTGAAGGTATGGATTTTGTTGACTGCAATAGACTGAGATTCTTACAACTACAGACACTTTCACGCTTATACTGGGACAGTGACAATCAATAACTTCCACGCAGAACTTGTTAATTTTTAGGATATAAATAACTCGCCAGAATATGTTGTTCACCATAATAAATATGAAATTATGATTGTAGATTTTGAGTATTTGGAGTTCAATTATCGAACTTTATATGAATTGGATATCCATGATTTCTTAATCACCCTTCACTTTTGCCAGATAAACAGTCACCCCATCCCCCTTCAAAGTAGCTAATAACAGAGATTGAGATCCTAATGCACTATATATTTAGGAGAGTGACCTAATGGTGCTGAAATGTACATGGAATCCACTTTTTCTCTTTCTGCCCACTCCTTATTGGATATAAAAGATCCAAAACCCAATGTTCACAAAATCAAGGGGGATTGTTTGTAGGTTGATGGGATTTCTCAGGCAACATCCAAAATTAAAGGATGTTTTCTTATAACTCAATGTTACATCATGAATTTCTCTTTCGAAAAAAAGTTGCTTCACACATTTCTAGAGTTATGTTGATCTTTAGGAATGTTTTCATGACTGATGTCTGGTTAACTTTGACAGGAATCTGATTTGGAATCCCTCTGCAATGCCTGTGGTCTTGAAACTCGTACAGATGAATCCGGAAATAAGGTACTCCCCACAAAGCAAAGCACCTTTTGTCATCCAAACGGTGAGTTCCAGAGATACGCCTTTTTGGGTTTGGAAGAATTCGAAAGGTAGTTTGAGCGATATTGCTGAACACTGCTAGTATGCTTTGGATGATTGGAACAAGCAAGCTTGATGAATTGATTGACTTGATTATAATCTAGTGACGGATGGTTACGGATGGTTATGACATCATTTTATGTAATTATGATATTAATTGTTGAGGACAAACAGACGTGAAGGTACGTGAAATCCGAGTCGATCGGAACTGTGTGCTCTGTTGACTATATTCATCGTGGATTCATGTCGAGAATTTAGGTGGGGAAGCGAGCAAACCTGTGGTATTTGCTGGTATGTTTTACAAGTATCGTGGGAGAGAAGCTTGGGTGTTGATTGCATTCACAGCTTTTGGTACACAAACTTGTGTTTGTTAATGTAAAAACATTTTGGTTGGAAAAAAATTGATAAAAGGATAAATACGTCATAATGATGTAAAATAAGAAGAGGAAAAGGGGAAGGAAACAGATAAGAAAGAGCGGAGCAGGGGAAATAGAGAAAGAAGAGGAAACGAGCTTAGAGGAAATGATAACTTTAATATCATTTAATAATCAAGCATGCCGTCTAATGAAAAACTTGAAGTTACTTATACTAAAATAATAATAGAACTAAAAATGATAATAACAATAACTAATCTTAATAATAAAATATTGAGAAATTTAAATAAATCTGGAAAAATCTGAATAATCTAGATATTCTAGATAATTCAAATATTCTAGAAATATAATAAAATCATAATTACTTGTTTTCATATCTCATCATTTCTCCCTTGCTTAAAATTGGCTTTCGACAAGTTGACATTGATGCACAAATCTTAGAAGAGAGGAGAGGGGTAAAGAGCTCGACATAGTACTTTGATCTAGGAATCCCTTCCAATGAGTGAGGTACTGAAAGAGGAACCATTGGCAATAGTGAATAACTGGATCTTGGGTAATATCTGTAAGACATTTTCGACGTACAAGATACTGTTGGAGTGATTTGTTCAACGATGAGACAATTTTAGGAAGTCCAACTTTTAAACGAGATGGCACTATAGAACCATGAAATGGAATCTTGCTGGCCACAACCTGAGAAGAAACTGCTTGCAGTTGTGCCAATTGAACAATCTGATTAGTGTTTGAAGAAATTTTACCATTAACGATAATAAAATCAGGGGTCTCACTCAATTGAATTGCAGACATGTTCAATAGTGCCTGTTGAGTACTATGAATGGCCGCTACATGAGTTGTGGGCATCACTTCACTTGGCTTTACAGTATTTTCTTCTGTGTTTAATGAAGGAGCTTTGATCTCTATTGGTTTGGTTACTTAGAGAGCTTTTTCCACTTGATTATCTTAATTACTGATGAATTTCATAAGCTTATCAATTCCCTCATTAACTTGTTTTTCAAACTTATCAAGTGCATAGTCACATGATTGCTTCCAGTAGTCAAGTTTAGCTTCAAGTTGTTCTATTCGCACCTTGCAATTAAGTTGTTGCATGACATGCTCATAATGATAATGATATGTAAGATTGACATAGTATTGAGCAACATAATCATCATAATCAGCATAGTCATACTACACCCCGTTGGCATATCGATAGGGGTGAGTGGTGCATCTAGTACAATCATGATCAATATCCTTCACACATTTTTGTTTTGTCAACATATGTGACTTAATATTTTGTCCATATTTAAAACTTTTTATTAATATTTTTTATTGATTAGATCAACGATGGTACAGTTAAGGGATTAAAAAACATGTTATGAAATTAAACAATGAAACTAAAACATGATGTCATGTTAAAGAACAAAAACTACATTCTTATCTAATTATGGTTATTAGTATTAAAAATTCTAGAGATAATTAATCTGCAAATTTTTATAGTTTCAACCACTTTTAAGTTAGTTCTTTATAGTTTTTTTTATCAGGTCTTTATACTTTCATTTTTTTTATTACGTCCTTGTATTTATTTTTATTTTTATTAAGTCTTTATAATTTCACCTAATTTTTAATTAGGGCTTGAATTTTTTTGTTCTTTATTTTATAAATTGTAATAATATTTTTTATGTAAATATCAAATAGTATAAATTTAGAGCTGAGAAAACGAACCAAACTCGTCGGGAAGCCCCATTTAAGTTGAGGGTCAGGCTTGTAATTTGGGATTTTCAAAGGGAACTTGGTCTTAAAAGGGCCCACCCTGTAGGGTTCGAAAATAAAAAGGCCAGCCTTGTAGTGGCCGGCCCGTTTAAGCTCACCAACAATAATTTTTTAAAATTTTTTTTTTTGACCTCATCCTAAGTCCCTAACATTTTACACACTCTCCCTTTCTAAGTTTTACTTTTAGTTTTTTACTCACTCTTAGCTCACACCTCAATCTCTAATGATATTAAAATAAATAAAAATATATTCTCCATATCCTAAATTAGATCTCAAATTTGAATTTATTTGAACCAACAGTTATATATTAAAATAAACAAAATATATTCCCCATATCAAAACAAAAATTTTAATGATTGAACTAACAGATACGTATTTTGGTCCCAAAAAAAAAAACTAACAGATACGTATCAATTTGTATATATGTTATAAAATTTTAATAAACAAGTTAACACATTTCCATAGTAACTATGTCATAATTTTTATTGTATATTTAAATAGAGTTAAACAAGCGAGCTAGACAAAACTAAAAAAGACCATCGTGAACAAAAGTAAAAAAAAAGATGACATAGTTAGCTCATTAAAAGCATACTATGGATCAATCCAAAGTGCTAAGATACTTCAGACTTCCCATGAGATTGTGCAGCAAAGTGATTTTCATAATTAAAGCCTGAGAAATCATTGATATTTTTGAAAGTTAAGAAGAATCTATTACTAGTAAAGCACAATCAAATATTCGTACAGTTAATGATAGTGATGATAGTATTCGTTTACTTTTTGTTTTAGTGAAAACATTTGTCTACTTTTAATGGAACTTTTAGATGTTAATGTCATTGACTTGTTATGTCTAATAGATGTTTTAGATTTTTTGTATGTTGATTGGCATATAGATATGATGATCTTTTATATTTGTGACTTTTTTGTATGATCTTTTATTTTTTGATAAAACATATGAAAAATATGAAATTGAATTTTTTTTTAAATGGGCCGAAAGTCCATGAGTCGGCCCTGAGCCTATTTGCTTAAGGATTGGGCCTAGCAAATTAGGGTACTTTTAAAATTTTGGCCTTGTAGGGCTGGTCCTTTTAAACCTGCCAGTCTTGGAGGGCCGGGCAGGTCCTTTTTCCGAGCTCATATAATATGATTTAATATTAGTATATAATATATAATATTATAAACAATAATGTTCTTTGAATAATAAATTTTTATAATAATCTTATTTTAATGTTATTTTGAATGTTGAATTAAAAATATATTTATATAATTTATGATATAATTATAACTTTATTTATTTCTAATTATAAAATTCGGATGATAATAATTCAATTTTATAAAAAAAATAATTGCAATTAATTTATAACTATTTATTTGAATTAATTAATAATTAGTAATTAATTAGTTATATTACTTATTTTTCAATTATATAATTATTAATTTAAATTTATCATTAATATTGTACATTTCATACTGCACGTTTAATTAACTTTAAATTAAATTAATAAGTAAAATTTAAAAAAAAATACAAAGACATGATTAAAAATTAAGTGAAACTATAAGGACATAAAAAGAAAAACAATACAAAGATTTAATTTAAAACATGTGAAAATATAAGGATGCAATAAAAAGAAAGAAAACTATAAGAACCCATTCAACACTGGTTAAAACTATAAGGACTTTAAAATTAATTATATCAAAATTTTAAGTTAAAAATAAAAACATGATAAACATAACACAACTATTCTAAAATATCATAAATGAATCCTCATAATCATCTAAACACAAAATATTGGAAGTTGATACTTGAGTTGATGAAAAGTCGCCTTAGAGATACTGATTTCACCATATCAGCATCTTCATCTTCATTAGCTAGAATAAATAATGGACAAATTTTTTCATTTTCATTTTTCTATCCAAAAGTAAAAATATATAACATATATGATAAAACACAAGCAAATTAGCATGAACAAAACCATGTAAACAATATGATGTACAAACTAGAGTGGCCACATTACCCAAAAGAAGGGAGGATTTTGCATACAGTACTTAAAGAAAGTTTAAGAGGGACCTACTCCTTTCCTCTATCCTTCTTATCCACTCCTTCTCTACTACTCCTTTCTACTATTAGATTGAAATTTGATTAATTCAGATTTAATTTATTAATAAATAAATAAATTTTAAAAGTTGCTAAACACTAGCCATAACAATTTAAAACTATAATAAAGAATATTTAAAAATAATTTTAAAAATAGGAAAAATAAAAAAATAAAGATCCTAGAATATACAAAATTTTGATTTAGATTCTTAAATTTATATAATTCCTGTTAGAAACCCAAACCCAAATACAAATTATGAGATGTTGTAAAAAGTCTAAAATACCTCCATTTGTCAAAAAGAGTCATTTTTGACATCAAAAGATGTTAATAATATTCACGCTCTAGAAGACTAATTATTGATCAGAACATTAATTGTAGCATCTTAGATCTCAAATGCTCATATACAAAGATTAATTACACTCCAAGTTAATAGCAATACATTAACTTAATCACTATAAAAGCAAGCTTGCAAAATTGTGACCAATGAAACTAACACAATCAACCTTAAACAAATAACAATTCTTATAAATATCAATACAAGTTCAAAAACATTCATCAAAGTCCAAGCATACACAAATTCAAGTGTAGATTAATTGAAGGACAAATTTCCAAAAATTTTGACTCAAAATCTTGAAATTAAGTTCAAAAATTAGTTAAAATTTAAAAAAAATTTAGAAAATCAGATTTTTCAATAAACACAAAAAGACACAAACACAATTACTGAATATCAATCCCTCCCCCATACTTCAATTTTGCCTTAACCACAATGCTTGACCAAGTAGATAAAGAAGCACAAGGCAAGAAAAGGCAAAAGACAAGAACAGAAAAGGGAAATTATTTAAGTGAAAACCTACAACACTGGCACAATTATCTCACTAACACATATAATAGTCAAATCAATTACTACAAAGCAAAGCATGGTACATAGAGTAGGTAAAGGAAAGAAATGACCTGGGGTGTCATAGAGGCTGATAGCTTTTCTTGAAGAAGCGAGGTACTCTTTTTGTACTTGGAAGAACCAGCCTTCAGTATCTTTCATTACAACATTTCCATGTTGGCATGTTGACAAAACTTCAAAGGGTCTAATCAATTTGGCCTATTTATCAGCTTCTAGCATCTAATGGGTGGACAGCAAATCCCATGCTTTAGCACCAGCTTTAATCTTTACAGCCTCCTCAAGAGTTGATAGAAAAGGGTCTGAAGAAACCAAATCAATGACCTTGTAGTGGTCAATAGAAGGAGCAGGGCAAGTGGTGGAGGGTGTCTTAATCTTCTTCTCCTTGGAACAGGGCTTGGGAGAAACAGGCTCTTTGCTTTCCTCCTTAGAATCCACTTTCTTACTATCTGTACTAGCAACCACCATCTCTTGATTGGCTCTTTCAATCGAGGGTATAGAGATGGTAGAGTGGATAGCAACTAGGACTGCAACAGGTCTATGCATAGTATTGAGGGCACGTAGCTCCTTGAAAAGGTTGAAATGCTTCTTCTCCTTGGAAGTCTTTCTAGCTCTACTAATACCTCCAATAGCATTAGAAACAAGGCCTTTATTGGGCACATGAGGGCTAGTAGACGACTTCTCAAGTGTATTATCAGTAATAACAAAATTAGATAGAGTGGAAAGGGTGTAATCTAATTGATGAACACTAGAACAATCCACATCACTACCATTAAAAAGGGAGGGTGAAGCAAAATTAGAAGCAGGGGATGAAACATGTATTTCATTAGCGTTATTAAGCTTATCAATAAATAACCCATCAACAAAGTTAACATCACACACAAAATAATCTTTATATGATTTTTTCATTTGTTCATACGTATTGAAATATACAAATTTATCCCCAATAGACATAGTGATAGAACCCTTTTGTATGTCAATATTAGTATTAGCAGTTCAAAGAAAGGGTCTACCCAAAATCAAAGTCCCATCCCACCTTGTTCATTAGGCATATCCAAGACATAAAAGTTGACAAGGATAACTAAATATTTTACCTTCACCAGGATATCCTCTAAGAAGCCATGTGCGTACCTCACAGTCCTATCAACTAATTAAAGCATCATGGTGGTAGGTTTGAGGCTTTTGATTTGTAAGAACTCATACATTGACTTAGGCATGACATTAATGCACCACTTAAATCAAGTAAAGCCTTGGGAATTGTTGTCCTACTTACAGTACAAGGTGTAATGAAGGAACTGGGGTCTTAACATTTAATTTGGAGTTATGGTTTGAATACGACAACACACTAAAAGGTAATTAAACTCTTTCATTAGGCTCAAACTTCCTCTTACGTGTGCATAACTCTTTCAAAAATTTGGCATACTTAGGGATCTTGTTGATCAGTTCAAGCAAGGGTGTATTAACTTTAACTTTTCTAAAAGTCTCAAGCAACTTATTATCTTGTTTTTCATTAGCAATTTTTATGCTTTTTAAGTAATAGTGAGGAAAGGGGAGTTCATTAAGATTTACCTCCTTACCCTCATTGCTTAAGGCTCCATGAGTGTTTATCTCTAGTTGCTTCTTGTTCTCCTTACTTTCATGCTCTTTGGTGGACTCCTTCTTGAGCAGCTTTATCACTTTAGAGCTTTCAGACCTCTTGGGTAGGCTTTTAACCTCAATCTTTCCATCCACCTCTTCGTCATTACTTAACTCTTGGATAGGTCTGACCTTCTTTCCACTTCATAGGGATATGGCATTCACAAACTTAGGATTAATGATAGTGTTAAAGGATATGATTCCTGAATTTTGAGCTTATTGGTCACTCATATTATTAAATAGTTAAGTGACATAAGCATTGAGGTTGTTGGTCCTAGTCTCCATTTGCTCCATCTTGCTTTTAGTGGAAGCAAACCTTGCTTCAGCTCTAGCTTCAATCCTTAAGATATTATCATTCATCACTTGAATACCTTTAAGAATGTGCCAAGCTTATCATCGTCTTTAGGATATTGCTCTTGAGGAACTATGGCTCTAGAAGTACTTCCCTTGAAGTTATTGTTGTTGTCCCTATTACTCCATCCGAAATTTGGGTTAGCCTTCTACCCTTCATTATAGGTGTTGAAGTAGGGATTTCATTTTGGATCATGGTTTGGTCTCCCTTAAAAGATAGCAGATACCTCTTCATGAGTGTTAGGGCATAAGCTAGTGACATGCATAACAGATCCACAGGTGTCACAGCTAGGAGCAGTTAAAGCTTGAGAAGTGGAAGGAGTCTTCTAAACACTCCAATTCTTTAACTCAGTAGTGATTAGAGAGAGATGAGATGTAATCTTGGATTCAAGAGAGTCCACCTTAGCTTTAAGAGATTTAGTATGTGCAGTTGAAAGTCCTAGTTCCTATATAGCTCTTGCATCTCTAGGCCCATATTGTTGGTGATTCAATGCCATTTTCCTAATTAGGTCCTATGCCTCTTGAGCAGTTGAGTCAATCAAAGACCCTCCTAACGCAGAATCTAATATACCCTTTTCTTGATTTCTTAACCCATTACCAGTTGTTCCTCCGGTATCTGATAGTGTGGACATCTTGAAAGGAGATCTTAAAATATATTCCAATAGTCGTATAATGATTCATCATAGTCTTGCTTGGTAGAATAGATCTCTTTTCTCATAGATGGAGTACAAGAGGTCGGAAAATATTTCTCTAAAAATGCTTTTCTTAAGTTCCCCTAACTGTGATAAGCATTCCCTAGCTTTTCCTTCCAATGATAGATGAAAGACCTTCCATAAGACTTGGTCCAGGGATGCTCCCACAGGCTTCATACTCTAACACACCATAAAAAGAGATTGCAAATAGAGGTATGGATCTTCTTTTAACAGGCTATGAAACTTTGGAAGTGAATTAATCAATAAACTTTTGATTTTCAAATTAACTTCAAAGTTAGGACAAGCTATAGTAAAGGGATCAAAATTAACATTAGAAGTTGTGGCTTCCCTAATGGTTTTTCTTTTATGGTTGCCATTATTCTCTCCAACTCTCTCATGCTTCTCATTACCTCTATTGCTACCATTTCTGAGTTGATTAGCATTAAGGTTAGGGTTAGGTAGGTTAGGTGGGATGTCAGCCATTATTTCCTGGTCAACTGGTTTACTCTCACTATTAGATAGCCTAGACTCCATAGAGATATTTTCTTCTTCGATCACTACCTCACTTATCCCTTCAACTCTCTTTTCTTTTCTTATCTTCCTCAAACTCTTTTTAATCTCAGGGTTATAGGACACAAGTTTGCTTTTTCAAGGCATGTAAGATAGTAAATCAAATCAAAATAGAAGGAAAAAAATTGACTTGCAAGCACATAAAGTCAAGTAAAAAGATGAGATGTGACGGATGCAAGTGTACGGGAGTATGAAAGTATGAGGATGTATGTATGCACAAACCAAGAGCAAATGAAAAGTTTCTAAAACCTTTCAAAAATACTTGGTTGCGGTGAAGTAGAATGATTACCGTGGTGATACTGTCCCAAAGCACGTAAATGGTCTGGAACTGTAGGTCAAGCTGCGGTAAGAGGAAAATTATGCCGCGGCGAAGATATCTTGAGAGGGATTCCAGCAAAAATCCTAGACATTTGCCATTATGAAAAAGGATTATAGTCGTAGCGAAAGGTTCTAGAGAGCATGGAAACAGGGGTTTGGTATATGCAAATACATAATGCGAAGTATGTGTTAGATTTAAGTGTTTTTATGATAACAAGTTTTAAGTTTTAAGTTTCTCTAAATATCTGTTATTTTAATCGATCAAATTATCGATCATCACTTAATTGAATACATGTTAGATAAATAGACTGCTTATTCTAAACCCAACACTGTTAAGTTTTAGCGATCAAGTATTAGATAATTCACTGTGCTGGATAACTGGATAGAAAAATGGATTGATTGATCAATTGATAAATTATTGGTCTAACTGGTTTAATGTAAGATGTTTCAGAAAATATCGATCATTTAATCGATAATTGATTGATCGATAAGTTGTCAGAAAAAGGTTAAACTACCTCTGTCTCATTAAAAAAAGGTTTATTAACCACCTGATCGATCAAGAGGTGATCGATAATGACTAAGATAATTGGTGAAGTTTCCTTGACTCACTTACTCTGTTTAATAGTTTATGAATTATCTATTACTTTATCCATTATTACTTTATCGATAATTTATTCTAACATTGTTTTTAACATTGTTTGACAAATCACTTCTACTTAATTGATAATGTGTACTACAAAATTGTTCTCTATTAGATCTCAAAACAAGGTTTATACAGTCAAAGATCTATCATGTAATCGATCATCGTTTTATCGATCATTTGATTGATCATCATCATTTTCTTTTGATTATTTTGTCAAGACTTTTTCATATCACGTGTTCGATCAAAGCCTTACTCTGGTATCTTCCAAATAAAAAATTTTACAGTTATTAATCGATCACTTAATCAATTATCCATTAATTAATCACTTAATCGATCATCAACTTATCTTTGTTCATAATTGTCTAAGTCTTTTTGAACTATTTTTTTGATCACTTATTCAATCAAACCTTTATCAATCAAGTATCAGATCATTATATTTAAAAGAGTTTTTCACAATAACCCAGGATTATTGATGAAATGTTGGATCAAGTTATTATCGATTATCTATTTGATTAATGCATCAATTCATCACATAAATAGCTCTTGACAATGATTTTTTCATAAAGCATATTTTCATTTTATCTTTAAGCTTTTCTCAACCTTCTTTCATCATATCATTCTCTTTTCAAAAGATACAAAGGCGTACAGATTTAGAAGAAATAAACCTTGCACAAAATTCAAAAGTACTTTATTTGCAAAGATCACTTTGTTTGTATTTCACCATTCATCGATCACTTGTTCTATCATTGTTTGATCTATAATGAGCTCGATAAAAGCATACGTCAATTAAGTCTACTTCTCTTTTTTAATCGATAATATGATCGATCAAGACATCGATCAAGTAAGTTCTTGTCACTGTCAGAATATCTGATGATTGATTCTATGTTTTTCATCAAGAATCATCACCCTTTCTATTATTCATTTATATTTACTTAAAGGAGAAAGCTTACTTGTGCCAAGAGACTTCTGCAGATTACAAAGTACAACGATTATATTATAGACTTCTCTTACTGTGTCAAAAGCATTGATGGTGAACAACTGTTGTAGCTGGTGAACACATACAAGCGATCTTCTAACGGCTAGAAGCTCTTCAGTATAATGGATAATTGAAATACTTCAACTATAAATGGCACGAAGAGCATTGAATAAAGTATTGAATACACGAGCTACTATCTGTTGAAATTTCTTGTTGCATTCAACACTCTGTTTCCTATACTGAGCTTTAATGTTTATCACACATATACTCTGTAAGAGAGTTAGTTATATCTTTCACTCAAGTCTGAGAGTTACTCAAGAGTATGGACTCTTGAGGGGATTATAACTTCACAGGTAGTAAGGGAGAGAGATTGAGAGAGATTCCATTGCTATATTGAGACACCAAGAGCCTGTTCAATCTTGGGGATTTAGTGAAAATCTCAGAGGTACTCTGAGAACTAGACGTAGGTCAAGTGGTTGAGACTAAACCAGTATAGACTCCCATGTCATCCTTCTTCGATGAAATTTTCCAAACTCATCTCCACTATTTTATTCGTCTGATTATTTTATGTAGTTAAATTTTTATGCTTTACCCAATTCACCCTCCTCTTGGGTGAAGCTGCCACTTGAGACTGAGTCATTCTCTTATTGAAGCCTTAATTATTGATCCTAAGTTAACTAGATGTCATAAAAATACAAATTGACTAGGGAAAAATTGGGGGTTTTCTTTAAAGCTCTCAATTGAGATGAAGTGCAATGTAAATATATTTTTGGATTTTTGGGAGATTAAAATGGAATGGGCAAAAAAAAAGTTGATGAAACCTCTTGAAAACGGATCTTTGGCAATCATAGTTTAAAATGATTTTTGCAGTGTAAATCACTAAGTTTTCTAAATGAAAAACCTTTAAGAATCAAGTCTAGGATCTTAACTAATGGCAATGCAATCGTAAAACGCTATGAAGCTCACTTAATGTGTGTATTAGAATTAATTAATGCATTTAATTCAATACAAATCTAGATTAACTCAACAGTCAAACAATGTCATGTAGAAAGAAGAGTATCAAAAGAATTGCACAGAAACATACATGTAATCACATATATAGAAGCTCACATTCAACATTAACTAATCTAATACACAAGATAATCATCTAGAATTGATTACAATCATAATCAACATAGTTCAGCCACTATTTTACAAACCTTAGATCTAGAAATTCATAAAGGAGGAACTAGAAGTATAGATGAACCAACTCCCTTTTGAAGCTCTTGGAACTCATGCCAATCAACCCATCTTCAAGAAAACATATGCCTACCCATGCAATGGAGTAGGAAGCATCACAATCAGTAATAAATTTGAGCTACCTATGGTGGAAGATGAAGGAAAAATGAAAAAAGATAAAGATTTGGTGAGGGAGAGTGAGAGGGGACAAATGGAGGAGGCTATGGATGAGTGAATAGAGTGATAGGTCAAAAATAGGGTTTCTAAACGTTTAAGGGGGTGAAATGTGTCACACCTTACTCTTAGACCATATTATATCTCAATTGGAACCATTTGGAATTATTTCTTAAGGCCTTAAGTTAGAAAAATTTAAAATTCATTAAATTCGGATTACTATTCATGTAACCCTAACCAAGCAAAATTTTGAAAAATCATAACTAATTCTAAAAAAATTGAAATGAGGTAGTTCTAAGTTCTATGTAAAGCCCTTAATATGATCTTTAGAGAAAAAAAATACTCACTACTATCCAGACTTTTCCAATTAATCCCAAAATTCATGCAAAATGGTACTATTCATATGGTAATTTTTTAATTTTTCAGAATTTATGCCTAACTTTGGATAGGTATAACATTTCACAAAAAACTCCAAAATTGATGAAATACCACTTGTTTTAAAACTACAAATATGATCTATAAGCCTGCCAAGTTTTAGCCTAAAACTCGACCAATTGCACAAAATTTCATTGGTGCCAAAATGAGGTATTTTTAGGGTTATTTTATCCCCTTTTTCATGCATTTTTCTTGGTTTTTCTTTTCTTTTAACCCCATAGAACCATTCCACACACATCTCACAAATTCAAACATGATTCATTAACCAATATTCACATGCATATCAACTTTGGTCATTATTACAATATTCTAACATAATTCACAACAATTCATAATAATTCATACTTAGTTACAAAATATTGTTCCAAGAGGCATAATAATCAACCATCTCCCAAATGATCTCCTTTTCTTTGTCCTTGCTTGGTCCAACCTCTAATTGGTGAATATTTGAACATTAAGGAATGAGATTTCATAAGAAATCTTAGTAGCAATAAATCATAATTATCATGTTAATCATGCTATATAAAAATGTGACATGTTATCATAAATTAGAATTATTATGCAACATTTCATGTGCATTTCATTACTATGAAAAGAGAGCAACCAATTAAGCCATTGTATCATTCCACATAACATTTTACCAAGGCATATTGGACATAGAATTCTACACATCATCACATAATTTGCTCAATCACATCATGGCAATATAACTCAAATAACGCATACACATTTAAGCAAGCAAGAAAGCAATCAACTTATAAGTTCAATGCTACTTCTTACTTAACTATATATTTTGGCGTCTTTCAAGTATTGGTGCTCCTCTTTGTTTTCTTACACAATACCTATCAAACCAAGTATAGACACATCCTATATTACCAATAATCTAAGCACAAATACCATTACTCAACAATAAACTCATATAAACCCCTTTTCTCTCGATTTTTAACATAATTGTTTCCTCTTTGTTTCAATCAATCTCTTAAACCATTCCTACAATTTTTCATGTAGAATCCAAATATCAAATCAGATTTAACAAAATCACACTCCTTTCCCCTTAACTTGCTTTAGCCAAATAGTAGGGTTTAAGAATCCAAAATTTTCATTTTTTATTCCAATTATTTTAAACACTTTTTCTTGATGTTTTCCTACACAAAAACACCTTCTAAATTCATTGGAATCATTAAATTACATTGAAACAATCTTAGCTTCAAGAACTAGATGTGGCCAAATAGGGTGCTTATTACCCTAATTATGGTTCTTTTAAAATTTAATTCAAACATTAATTAAACATGCTATTCTGAGCTCAAATTCGTGGTTTTTATCATTCCCTAATCCATTCTCATTGTGGCCGAAAATTGGGAGCATGTAGACTTAGGATTTATCATGAATTTCAACCAAAACAATCCTTAGATCTAGCCAAAATCAAGCTTACACATACCTTAATGGATCATTGCTTGAAGCTTGATGATTTTTCCTTGCTTTGGAAGGTTTTAAGTGCTAATTAAGGTTGAGTTTTTGGTTTGACAAAATTTCTCCTCTTTTTCTCTATTGTGGTTGAATTTCACATATTTAGAGGGATATTTATAGACCTCATAATTTGACCTTAACCTGCTCCAAATGGCCTCATTTTCTGCCACTTAAGGGGACATATGTCCCCCTTCTCAACTCTTGAATTTCAACTCATGCTAAGCCTCCCTTGTTCTTGATTTTTCTTATGTATTTCGGGTTTAAATTGGGCTTGAACTCACTTAACAAGAGGGACCATGGGCTACAAGAATTTTATGGGCTTCCTTGACCCAAATAAAGTCCAAAACTGATTAGAAAGGAAAGGGAAGTGTGGCCAATCACAAATTATAAATTTCTAACCAAAACTCACTATTTTGATTACTATTTCCAAAAATAGTTTTGGGCCTCCAAAAACTCATTGCTCTCCATAGAAAATTCTCTTTTAATATAGAAAGGTCCCCTAAAAATTTTCAGAATTTATCTCAATCTCTAACTATTTATTTTGAATTTTTTCCAAAATTGGGTCTTACCGATAAAGTTTCATAATAAAATATCCATAAATATTTTTTTTCATATTTTTTAGAATTATTGAGGCCTCCACATATTTAAAACAATTGTTTCTACTCAATTTTCACTATTATTCCTGAAAAACCTCTGTTTATAGAAAATTATGTAATAAATTTATTTTCATACTATTTCCACTTTTAGAGCCTCAAATAGGGTTTCAAAACCTCTAATTTATCTTTTTACTATTTTTCAGAAACTTTCTAGGATTTTTTTGTAATTTTTTCATTTTGCTATTCCTAGACTGATAATTTCAAAAATATCAGTCCAAATCCTATTTGGATTTCATGTTATGCATTGCTTCACCAGCCAATCTACTTTCCCTATTGACCCTTGGCTTAATTTTTCATTCCCATTATCAAGTTTAAATTTTGTAGGTTGTGACAAAATGGGTCGGATTTAATAAGTGGGTAGTTTAATCTTGCGATTAGGATCTGAATCTGGGTTGCTGATTTGAGGACTTTGCTACAGTGAAGGGAGATGTTTGTTGTGGTGAAGCTTTCTTGAGAGGAGTTTTAGCAAAATTTTGTGAGGTTGCTGCTGCAAAGATAAATTATGGCTGTCGTGAAGACATCCTGAGATGACACTATGCACATCTCCCAATTGCACAGCAGTGCATAATTTCCTTGGCCGCGACAAAGCTTTCCAAGAACAATATCCTGGGTCTTGTGTTCTGTACTCCCTTGGTCTTCGACATGGCTCTAATTCTTAAGTGTCATGCAATAAAAAGCAACAATTTGAATCATTTGTTGTCCTAGAAATTAATTGAATACAATTAATAATCAATTATGACAATTTTATCCTCAAAAGGACATTAACCCAAAGTAAGGACTCTTAATCTAAATTAAGCACAATTATCAATCAAAGAGCCACCAACTATGATAAAAGCTCTGAAAATGATATAAAATAATATAGAAGAATTAGGCTCAATCAATCATGAAATAGGCCTATAGATAAAAAAATTTACATTTAATTTCTCAGGTTACTATTCACTGGTAAATTTCATATTTTTTGGTCCAATTTTGAAATTTCATTACTAATTATAAAAAAAAATCGTATTGAGGTCATCTAAGTCTCCATTTAAAGCTCTTTCAATTTTCTACAAAAAGAAAAAATACAAATCCGGACTTACCCTTGTCAGTTCATAGAGTTAATTTGTGAAATTTTACTATTCATTTGGTAATAATTGTACTTTTCAGTTTCTATACCTTAAATTTGAGCAATCATAACTCTTAGAAAATATATTCATTTTAAGTGATCTACTACTTGTCTTAAAGCTCAAAATGTGTATTTTAAACATACCAAATTTTATAGGCATATTCAATCGTTTGCCTCACTTCTACTTTGTCACGAATCACGGCTCATTTAGAGATAATTTATCACCCTTCCTTACATTAGTAATTCATACGTGTTTATTTCTTTGCATGCAATCATTCCATATTGCATAATTCATTCTCTAGCATCTTGATACTTAATTGCATATGACATTTTCGTCATTCATCATTTCTTAGCATTAATTGCATATTCATATCATATATTGACATACAAATTACATAATGTAATATAATACATTTCCTCAATTCTTTTCCTCTTTTCCTTGCTTCCACTTCATGCTTCTTTTTGCTTGTTCATTAACACCTATTAGGGTTGATTAAGAGAGGATGAGATTCAGGAGAATCTCAGTAGCAAACATTCCCCACATGTATGCAAGACAAATGCTAAGTAAATGACATGCTTGGTCTTATGCTCTCATGTTTTCATGCTTATAAAATAACATATTTTAATACTCAATGTTTCATAAACACACGGTAATGGAACATACAAGAAACAGAGCAACATTCAATTTTTCATATTCTAAATCATCATCAAGTAACATGAATATTCTAACATACATATCAAGCACACAATAAGGGTAAGTTTATTATATTGTGTTTTTGAACTTTCTCTTTGCTTCTTCTTGCTCCATTTGCTTCCAACCATCAAGGTTACTTGATCGAACCTCCTATTTCTTTTCCTTAATGTCTCATGATCCTAAATACATCAATACATTATTGCCATTTTATTCATTAGAGCCATGCTACAAACAACATCAATACTTTGTTCTCTTAAATCACATTGACTTCTAACTTTTGAGCTGGATCTCCAATCATTTTAAAATTAATTTCACTTGCTATTTTCATATAATTTTGCATGTAGAATCTATTTTCAAGCTCGAATTAAATAAAATCCAACTCCTTCCTCTTCAACTCAACTTGGCTAAACAATATAGGGTTTTAGGAAAAAATTAAATCTTATTTTCAATTATAATGCTTCTAAACTTGCTTTCTAATCTTAACCTCACAAAATTCTTTATTTTAAATACATTGAAAGTATCAAAATCATCAAAATTTAACCCTAACTCAATCCGTAAGTCTGGCCAAAATTTACATAGAGTTAAAAAAAAAGTTGGATTCATTCAATTTTTATCACAAAACCACTTAAATACAACTCATTTCTTCCTCCTAATCATTAATCCAACATCAAGCATTCTTTGCATGGCTCAAACACATTTAGACCGCATCCTATCTTAGGGTTTTACCTTTGCAAAATATAGATCAAGACAAACTACATCAAAAACCAAGCTTTTACCTTGTCTTGAAACTTGGATTTGCCTTGAACCTCATGATCTTCTTCTTCTTCGTTTCTTGCTGCCTTGAACTCAACTTCTCCCCCATCTCCCCATGAATTGGCCTAAAATCTGGGCCATATGGGAGGGGAACAGGTATTCAAAGAGTAATCTAATTTACCTTATGGTAATTCCTTTAAATTACCATTTACCTTTACCATGCACACTTGTCTTAATCGTGCTCTAATCCCTCCATGATCTCTCCATATAAACCTATTAGGTGTCCCCTTCATTAAATAGAAATGTCACCTCATGGGACACATCACTTGCCACCTATCACACATGTGAAGAAAGTATAATATTTTATTACATAATTTAATTTCTTCCAAGCATGCCCTTAACAACTTCTAGAATGCCATCCATGTAAAACCCTTAACCTCATAATATTATAATCTCGTCATAAAACCACTACTATGGTAGAAAAGGAAATCTGTTAAAATGAACTACCATAGTAGAAAGAAATTTGCATATTTTTAGAAATTGACTTTCAAACTCAGGTCAAACCAAACTCCGTTGCATGCAACAAAAAAATCATTCATTAACAGCTACTGGGCCTCCGAGCCTCTGGCCCGGGTAACTGTAGGGAATTGAAAGACGACGCGCAGCGGAAAACAACTCGAAATTTTAAAACTTTCAATCCCTTTTCGGATCTACCGTTTGCGTTTAAGTCAGGTAGTAAGAAGCATTACCTTTAGGCGTTCGATTCCCTGGTGACTTGATGATTCGGCCGTTCAGGATGCTTCTGCTCGCCTCCTGTGTCGTTCGAAGTCGACAACTCCGGTCGGCTTCCTCTACCGGTATCCACACGAGTAGCCCTCAACCTCGAACGGCGTGCTAGCGCCTATGTCCGTCTAGGGTTTTAGGAATCCGTCCTCTCTCCTTTCCTTGGCCGTCTCTTAGGTGTTGGCTCTCTCTTAGTTAAACCCTAGCTCCTCATATCAAATATATAGGATGCTATATAGGTTTAATTAATAATATTTAATTTCGAAATTAACTCTAAATTAATTATGAAATTAATACAATATCAAATATTGCCTAATCAGATAAGAGAACAATTAAATAAATATAGTTTAAATTAAATCCGTCTCACAGATTTAATTCACTTATTTATTTAATAAAGAGATGACGGAATTTATATATTTAATTTATCCTTATAAATTAATATCTCTTATATATATATATACGAATTTATATATATATATATATACACGTCCACCCTATTTATTCATTGAATCTGGACATATCTTAGATTCAATGAATCTGGACATCATAACTCGTGTCGGGCTATTTTGTGTGCGACCCTGTAGGCCCATATGAAGTTGGCAGTGGGCCATTAACTATAATGACCCACAAGTCGTAAGCGGTCTCTAGCAAGACATCACGACTACCCAAATCATATGAGGATCATTGAACGATGCAACCTTTCATACAACCATATCACGTCCCTTTTGTCTCACGACATTTTGGTCATGGATGAGGCATGGAGAACGTCATCCTCCTATCCATGACCGTTACTTTCTCGATCCCTGAGTAGTCCGAGTATAGAAATGGAACTACCTTTCCATTATAGTATGGCCATACATTTCTCAGACTCACTCATCGAGGGGCCCAGTAACGTCTCTCTACGAATGTGAGGGACAAATTCCATCTTGACCATTCACATTCCTCCGCATGAAAAACCACTAAGCCTGAACACAGTCTTTATGATCACTCGGTCAAAAGTGACTTTTGACTAGGTCAAAGCTAAGCGTTTCTCATGTAGGAATCCATGATGATCTCAGGTCAAAGGGCATAGTGACGTGGTTTGTATATGAGAGAAGCTTATGACTTAACCCATGCAGCTCTCTCATAGCGGGTCGGTCCAACACCTTGTACTCTTACATGTGCCTATGACTTTAATTTATATCTCTATATATCTTTAAAGTCATACTGGTCTTATTTCATCTTTGCTCCCACATAGATGACCGACCAGGGACATTTAGGATAAACCATGAGTTATCCAAGGATAGTTACCACAGAAAACATGCAAATAATATGATAACGTAATTGATAAATTCATAAATTAACAATGTTCAAAACATAATGATTGGCCCCTAGGGCACAATTTCCAACAGTAACAACATACATCACATCAGCCCATCCAAAAGGTTTCCCAGACAATAAATCAGAGTTTCGTAAGATACTATAAATGGCCTCCGGCTAACCCAAAATAAGGAGATAACATTTTCTCCAGTTTACAATAAGATCAACAATCAAAATATTTCAAAAAGCAGTCCTAAATGTGGCAATATATACTAGCCATACATATACAAGTGCTAGAGGCCTAAAGCTAACCAAGCTCAAGCCTCTGCGTCTCTTCCCATTGGCCCCCGCCCGGAACCTTCACCTGAAAACATTGTAAACCACGGGGTGAGACAAACGTCCCAGTAACCAATCTTTCTAATACAAGGTACTACTAAATAGGTGCTCGTGAGGTGTCAAGGGGGGTAGTTCACAAGTAATATAATAATTGGTAGCCACAACAAGTAATGCAAGTGCAATGATGCAATCCCATCAACCATATCCCTCACTTTGGGGGATTATCAAGAGCCGAACCCGGCCTATCCCTTACTATGGGGGACGTAAGGAGCCATAAAAGGCCTATCCCTTACTCTGGGGGACGTAGGGAGCCAAAAGGCCTATCCCTCACTCTGGCGGACGTACTGAGCCAACCATCATGCATTAATGGAGGCCTTACCACGTGGTAGTAACTATCAAAAACTCTCACCAATTCCCAATTCATGCATCATGCTCAAACCATAATCAAATAGTAATTGAACATTTCATAATTAACTTCTTTCAGTGGCATATCTTTCACAATTCCAAGATTTATTCATTATCAATCGAAGCCCCACAAGATGGTTTTCCTTTTTATATATATAACATACACTTTGAACATAATTGTTACTCGAAGCACAAAACATAAATCAACTCACAATACCACAGAAGCATGTACTAAGGATTGGAAAGTGGTTACCTCTCGCCTGAGCAAGGAATAACAAACCGACAATACGGCCCCGTGCACCAACAAGGCTCACAACCGGTCTACACAAGCACACAAACACACAACCACCATGTATTAGCTTTCAACTAATAATATGGCCAAAACAACAATTAGGGACACAAAATTCCTATTTCCCATCAAAACTCTACCCAACTCAAAGGGGTATAACTACTAAAACAACACTCCAAAGTCATAAGAGTCTATTAAAACATCAAGTCCCCTTTTTAAGCATTAATTAGAGTTCAAACCTCAAGGACCCACTATAGGAATTCAACCTCCAAACATCCCATTTGAACAATTGAAGTCTTAACAACAATCTAAACCAATTAAACATCCAATTTAACCCTCCTTAACATAACCCAATTCACAAAACTCAAAATCAACCTCTACATTATCATCCTCAATCACAAACCTCCCAATCTCATAAATCCTAATTTCAAAAACTCCAAGTTCTTCAAATCCAAGAAAACTACACCGATTAAAAACTTAGACTAACCCAAAAAAATCAATTAAACTCAAAACAATCGGTCAAAAACCTCAATTCCATCACAACCTAGAAAACTCTAGGGTTCCACTAAAAATCCTCAGAAATTCCAAGAAAGAAAGTAAATTAGAGGTTAAAATCACTTACTTGAGGTAATGGATCCTTAGAAATACCTCCTCCAAGCCAAAATACTGAAACCCTAGCAGAGCCTCTCTCTCTACCTCAGATTTTTCTAATTTTCGCACACTGAACCCCTCCCGCGACTATATAGATTCGGACTCTTTTGCCACGGCGAACTAATCCCGAAAGGGATTACTCGCCTGAAAACCCGACTTCGTCGCAGCGAACTCCAATCTTCGCCGCGGCGAAAGCTTCTCGAGAGGAAACTCTCGCTCGCCCAGAAAATCTTCGCTGCGGCATGCCCTAAACTTCGTCGCGGCGAAACCTTCCCGAAAGGATACTCTCCCCTGAGAGGGGTATGTTTACCTATTCCTCCAACATACCTCAAATCCAACCCAAACACCAAGATCAACATTAAATCGCTAATCTATCCTCAAAATCAACCAAAAGAGGCTATTAAAACTCGATAAAACTCAGGATGTTACAATCCATGTCCCTTCATCAAGTTTGTACTAAAATAGGGACAAAAATAGGGAGAAATTTGTGCTCCCTCTCGCCCTGACTATTCTTCTATCAATTTTATAATTTTACATCGTATCGAGTACTTTTTTGGGTCATGACTTACACGGTAAACCTGGGACATCTTCTGGCACCCTTTTTATCAAAATAACTTCAAATGGCATTATATAACATGCATAAAGAGAGAGTGATGCTCTTTCCTTTGTTCTTTCATTAAAACATTTAATAATATTTATTTCAGAGTAAATTTGATCAAATTCTTTCTATTAGTCCATGACTTTGAGAATTTGTCTCTAATACCAATACTGCCTTTTTATTATGGGGAATTCATCTAATTTTTCTCAAGTCAAAAGTCAGCCCATAGATTGTTTATTTTGAATTTTCCCAGATAACATATAAATAGGTTTTAAATTCTGTTAAAGCCAACCTCTTTGCTTTCTGGGGATGAAATTATTTTTAAAACTTACGATAATTCCTCAAGCATTTATACCCCTTTTATCTCCAATTATCTGAGGCCTCTCGTTTTTTTTTAAATAATTTAATTCTGGCTAATATTCATCATTACCACAACCTTGGGAATTTTATTGATTTTCTCTAGAGGTATTTTTTTATTTTCAGCCTTATACGTGCATCGAAACCTCATTTTCCATTTTTCTAAAATTTTTTGGGTGTACTTTTCATCATTATCCTTTCCCGTCTGAAACTTTCTAAATTTACATTTGGTCCCTACTCTAGTTTAGCCTCAAGAATCATTTCATTGAGTTTTCCTGAACAACTTTTGGCCATTAATCATCTCCAATTCCCATACTCGAACCCTGGAATTTCATTGGAATCTCTAAGTTCCTTGTTCCATAGTTTCAAAAAACTTTTACTTTGCAGTTTAGGCCTTGAAAATCCTCTCGTCCTTCTAGAAAACTTCTGGAACTCTTGCCAAAAAAGGGTTTGGTAGTTTGCCCATTTTAGGCTAATTCTGGTACTTCTATACCCAAAATGTGAAATGTTACAATTGCATCCTAAATAATTAATATTTATCTTTTAAAATTTAGATATAATTGCATTTTTTTAAAAAAATATTAAATTTCACAATTCAAAAAGTAATTACATGTAACAATTGAATAAATATTTAAAATTGGTTATAACCATGTAAAATAAATTATTTAGACCAAAGTATTTCGGCACTTTCTTTCAATATCTTAGTTAAATCATTCAAGACAAAATAGTCAGCTTTTTAAAGAAATTAATTAGATTTTTCAATTCAATATATCCTACTTTAATATGGATGATGATCATGATGATGATAGATGGTGGATAGACAATAAGACAAAAAAATAAAATATACCTTTAATTCTTTAACTTTATAAAAATGTGTTACTACTTGCTTTTCAAACGTTGTTAATTGTTATTAAAGAATAATAAACAAAAATAATCTGAAATTTTAAAATTTAAAAGTATTTTTTGGGGATTCTCCCTATTTCATTTTGATCTCTTCATTTCGTAAAGTGCATTTTTTTAAATTTTTAAATTTTTAACACTAATACTATTAACAAAAAATTATCAATATTGAAATTTTAATTATTGACAAAACATTTTCAAATGCCAACACATTAAATTTAATTTTTAAAATTATTATTATTATTATGAAAAATATCATTCGATTTGAGACCAACAATGTTAAAATAAAAAAAAATTAGAAAAATATTTTTTAAAATTAAGCCACGAAACTAAAATTTTTATATAAAGTTAGATGTTGTCTTGCAACGCTAAATGCATGTTGTTGAAGAATCTCAGCCGAATGTGACGGTGGTTCACTCGAACTCTATGACCTCAGCTCCCCAATCCATACAAAAAGCCTTGCCGGCCACATAATCCGCACTTCGGTTCGCATCATAATTGGAAAAAAAAAAAAAAACCAAAACAAATATGCATGATCTCAAGTCACGTAATTGCGTAATTTTGGTTTTCTTTAAAAATATTTTTTATTATAAAAAAGAAAAATTCTTTTTGACATAAATTATTTTTATGAAATTTTATATAAAAGTTCAAATATTTTTTCAGAATAAATTACTTTTATGAAATTTTACAATACTTATTTAACAGTTGAAAATAGTTTGACTGTAGAAAAGAGCATATTTTTATTATTTTTACGAACAGGAATACAAGAAAAAAATATCATAAAATATGAAATAAAATGAAACAAGGCTCAGAAAATCAGATAAAAAAAGAAGAAGGAAGAAACAAGGCCTCGGAAAAGAGTCTTGGGCAATTTGACCATTTACTGGCGTTTGAATCCTTATACTTGAGAGTCAGCATTTAATGTCCATACCTAGATGTAATAGAATGACACCTGTATGTACGATGGGGGGAAAAAATGTGAAGACATTTACAAAAACTCTTTGTTACAAAATTCGAAAATTACTGATTTCTAAATTTTTTTATGAACGAAAATATACAAAAAATCACAAAATGGAATTCTTTTTTCATAAACTCTCTTTATTATAATATTCTTTTAACAAAATTAATAAAATAATCTAAAATTCACTCAATGTTTAAAATGAAACAAGGCCACATAAAGCCCTGGCCAAAAAACAAAAAAAGTTCGATGACAAAACGGAAGATCCCATATCCTAACGGCTCACCAGTGACAATAGGCTACGTGTACCTTTGTGCGTTGGCGTAGCATGATGCGTAAAAGAAACCTTATTTTTTTCCTTTAAATATCCTTCAACATGCCCTTCTTGTAAATGTTGATCCATTGCCTTTTTCTTCTGGCTGCTTTTCCACTCCTTTGAGCTTGGTAATGACAAGCTCTCTCAGCTTTTCTTTTTTTTTTTTGGTTTGATCTTGTTCTTGTTAAATGCTATAACGCCTCCTTCCTCTCCTTCTTCTCCTATCTCCCTCAGTCTCTTGTAAAATTATTCTCCCTCTTTAATTTCTTTTTATTGATGTTTTTCATTGATATGTTTTTTGATCAAGACGAGTTTTCATTGTGTTTAGGATGACATTTTGAAACTCTAGAGGTTGCTCCAATTCACCGATATGCTTAGATATGATCAAGTTTCTGGTAATACCAGTGATCAGAGAAAGATCCTAATACCTTACGCATGGTATGAACAAAGAGAGAAGGCAGATAATTCGATCGGCAAAAATGGAGAAAGAATAGGTACAATACTTTTATTCTCTTTGATCAACCACATCACTAACACATTCTCTCTCTTATTCTAACTAACCCCTAAAGGTTTCCTATCATATTTTAGGGGGTATTTGGGTAAGATCAAAATTATTATTTCAGAAGTGCTTTTATGGTATACAAAGTAAATATAGAGATGAGTTTGCCTCGATTTGTAAAAAAGTGCTTGTTGGGCTTCCCAAACACCCCTGTATTTGTGCCAGAGTCAAGGGAGAATCGTGTATATTATTCTATAAGTAACTAATAAAATTAAAATTCGTTTTACCCAAAAGAGTCCCTTATTCTTATTATTACACATATATTTGAGCCTTTTTATCACACCTTAGTGCTGGGTTTTGGTCCTAAAATCTCACCTGGTATCAAAGGGCCAGCCATGACATTTAACATATTTCTCTTGGATTTAATTTACTTTTTTTTTTAGTTGAAAACTTATTTAAAATATCTATTCAGAATCATATGAACTAAATTTTCGCTTTTAATGGTTACCTTAAAATTAAAATTGATCTGAAAATTGACTCAAATAGTTTATTAATGTAAAGAAAAATTAATAATTAATTTGTCTCTCCAAATCAGGTCTCTGAATGTGCTGCTTCTTATTGCTCCTGTTGGCTCAACCTGTTTCCATAATTGTGAGGTGTTGTCCCAATTGAAGACTTGTTAAGTTCCGTTCCCATATCTTTCAGTCCCGAAAAAAAAGTTCCATTCCAATATACTCTTTTTTTTTATTGAAAATAACATATTTCTAGGATTTTTGGCTGGGTTTTTCTTATAATTTAGAATATAATTGGGTTAATATTATCTTTGGTCCTTCAAGTTTGCCCTCATTTTGGTTTTAGTCCCTCAAATTTTAAATCATAGGTTTTAGTCTCTCAGGGGACAAAATAGTTCAAGTTTTTATTGAATTATAAAAACTAATATTATAAATAAAAAGAAACTTAAAGGACCAAAAACATCAACTTAATTAAGGGATAAAAATCAAAATGAAAACAAATTTAAGAGAAAAAAGTTTGCATTAACCCTCTAGAATTTGAAAGGATGTAAATTCAAAATTTGAAGGAGAAAAGAACCTGGAAATGTAACATATTTGATCTTGCTAAATGATGTCAGCTATATGAATAATTCATTGTTCATGTAGGTCTTCGGACAGGGGAGGGACCTACATGCCAAAACACAGAAGCATAATAGAGCGACAAAACTATGCTGCGATATTTGGCCCTCTCTCCCCCTTATTTAGCCGGCTGAAATATTGGTTTATAGGTTGTTAGTCAAATTCCTATTAAATTAATATGTTTTGAAACTATGTATTAATGTATTTAAAAAATGTTAAAATTATTATTTTTCTTGAGAAAATGCTTAGCGTGTGACAATAGTCATGATTTTTTGAAAGAAAGTATTATTAAAACAATTACAATTTCCTTTTAGAAATTGTCAAATGTATAAATTATCATATCTGTTCACAGCTATTCCAAATTTATTCAATGTTCAAGGGCACACTTATATAAAGAGAATGACAAAACAATGGGAACTTTTCGGAGGCATATTAAAACTAAATAAAAAGATAAAGTTTGGAAAAAATAGAGAAATAATAAGAAATATAGAGATAAAACATATGTCCTTACATTAAAAAGGAAGTTCAAAAAATAAACAGAAAAAATCAACAAAAACCAAAATTAAAAAAAAGGGGGAAATGCAAGTTTTGTGGCTCAGCTTTCTTTCATGAAAGTTAGAGCGCATCTATTTCACGAATTGAAGGTTGAGAATTTTATTGTTTGCCCTATCTTTCTGAAATTGGTCTGAGTTTGACCAGTTTGGTTGGTTTTTAATTGATTTAGCTTGTTATTATTGACTCATTCATTCTTAATCCTATTTAAGTGTTTCTTTTAACAGACACTAGTTTGGTTCATCATGATCTAATGAATTAGTTCGATCTATTTCTATTGTTATATCAATGATGTTAACATAGAAAATTGTTTCCAATAAATTGTTTTTTGGTTTACCACTAAAAATTTTCATTTGTTATTCTTGAGTCTTTAAACCCCAAAAGACTATTTTTTAAAATATATATAATTTTTCTCGTCCATTAACTATAAAAATAAGTAAGAATATTGCATCATAAAAAATGATAGAGATATGATTCTTTTATATTTTTGAAATTGGTTTTTGGCCCAGGTCAAAAAAAAAAAAAAATAGCTTTTTGGCCTTTAATTTGTCAAAAAAAAATTCCTTTATTTTTTTCCTTCTATAACTTTTTTCTCTTTGACAAATGAAAATGATCTTTTTATTTTAAAGACCTGTTTTACCATATTGTCATTTCATTATAAAAATTTTAAGAAAGAAGAATACATTTTATAAGATCAAAATTGTGAGATTATAAAATGAATACATTTCATTCATTATAAAATGAGATCTATATGTAGCCACCACAATTTTCAAATCCAATAATGGCCTAACTGTAATGCTCATGTATTTTATGAACCTTGCAGGTGTATTGGCTAAACCAAATAAGTAATTAAAGTAGTTTATGATATAATAATCAACAAATAACTTACATTTGACCATTAGGAGTAGGATAATTAACATATAAACTCCATATATAGATCGAACCTTTTAAATGAAACAGTCATCTCACATTAAGAGGTATCTATAATACTCAATTCAATCATATATTTACACCTCAAGATTTACACGGTGAACAATTATATACCCACTAATTACTACTCTGTTCCTATTTATAAGTCACTTGTAGGAAAAATATTTGTTCCTAAATATAAATCACTTGTAGGATAATTAATGTGCTTCTTCCAATTTTACCTTATTGACTTAAATAGGTGAGAGAAAATGTAAACATATTTTTTTTGCTACCTTTCTTCAATAAGGGCAAAAGTTGGAAAAATGATCAATTTAATGTATTTCTTTTTTTTTTTTTTTGGTTTGCAGGCTCGGAATACAAATAATTCATAAGTAGGAATAGAGTAGTAATGCTCAAGTGCAAAAATTGCTTCGTGGGATATTTGATTTGATACTAGGTAGAATTTTTTGCTTACCGGCGACATACAAATAACAACAAAATCTTATCCTATTAGATACTTAACAATTGTAGTCTTCCAAGACGGAATGTGAGGGTTTTGTTCTTTGCCTTGACTCTACGCTTATTACTTGAACCCATATCTTCATTCATTATATATTACCACCAAAGGTGCCTCTCATGTGGTCTTTTCGACTCTTATTTTCTTTACTATTTCTACTAATTCAATTAAAATTAATGTGATGACCCTACATTTCCACTACTAATGGGGGGCTGAACGCTCCAATTCTCCCTGTCTCTAACTAATAGAAAGCTCCAACCTTTAGAAGAACACGAGAATATTTGGAACCTTATATGATCTTACCTGACCTTTCTCATGTGCCTTGGCTATGTATTATAGGGAACAACGTATATGCATAATAATGTATTCGCATAGTACTAGTGTCTAGATGTGATATTTAGGAATTTCAGAAAGTGGCTCAGGATTGGTTATGTGAAACCAAAAAAACCATGTACAAGATGCAACAGGTCGAAGTGATAATTTAAGTGTGCATGGCTCATTTGGGGAACTTAGAAGGCTGGAATTGGTTGAAAAGAGTTATCATTTTTCATTGAAGAGAAATTTCACTTCCATTTGAAAAGCAAACCCTGCATAATATCCCCCAAAACTTTTTAGACATCCTTTTTAATCAGTATATTAAATCACTTTATTAATTAATTACTTGCTGATCACACTTTAATTAATAACTTGTGGTTAATACTGATTAGGTTTGAGTTTCAGATTCCTTTGCTGGACGCTTATATTACCTGCTTCTAGTTTATGAAAACCCATATGCTACCCTAATAGAATTATTTTTTTCAGAGTTCTATTTCTGATTTCACAATATTCAAATGCAAAAAAGAGTATATAATTACAATCAAGAAAACTATGCAGAAATGAGGGAGCCAATTCAAAATTTACCTCAGTCTGGTCATTCAGAAGGGGGGAGGGGGGAACTACTGCATTACCATCTTCAGATGATATCATAGAGCAGAGTCAACAAAACTCCATAGAAATTGCAAGTCCAACAGGAGTTTCTGCTAATCTTGATTCAGAAACATCTAGGAAACTTTGAGAGGACACAAATCTTACAATCTCTCCTTGTGTCCTTGGCAATGTTCTTTAATGCACAACAATCATTCATCAGTGTTTACACTGATGGCCACCCATCATGGCATTGCACAAATACCAATCACACCAAATGTAGCTTAAAAGGTTCTGATATTTGCAAACTCCCAAGATCCGCTTGGGCTTGGAACAAAGCCTCTTCAATGACAATCATATCACAATGGGGACTTGAATGTGTCAGTCCATTCATTACAGGCTTACCCCAATCTCCCTTCTTGATGGGATGCTTTGTTGCTGGGTTTCTTATTGCCACCTTTGGTGATTCATCTCTTGGTAGGAAGAACATGCTCTTTCTCTCATGTTTAACAATTTCAATTGCTTCATCCATCATTATCTTCTCCACCAACATCTGGTTGTACTCGGCCTTGAAGCTTATGATCGGGTTTTGCCGCTCATCAATTGGCACTTGTTCTCTGGTTTTGTTGACGGAGAGAGTGTGTAAAGAGTGGCGGTTTCGAGTGGGAGTTCTTGAGTACATTTGGTATACATTAGGGTTTCTATCCTTGCCTGGTATTGCTTATGTTAATATCGATGCCTCATGGAAGTCTCTTTATCTTTGGATATCCATTCCTGGAATTTGCTACTCCATTTTGGCTTATATTTTTGTTACTGAGTCTCCTAGGTGGCTTCTCATGCAAGCTCGAGAAAAGGAAGCCATGGCTTTACTCAACAAAGCAAGTGGTGGAACTTTGAACCCAAGCCAACTAACAGAACCTGCCAAACAAAGTGCTTCAACTTTCAACCTTTACTCATCAATCAAACAATTGTTTGTGAATAGCTGGGCTTTCAAACGACTACTAGCAACTCTAATGCTTGGTTTTGGCATTGGAATGGTATATTATGGTGTTCCTTTGAATGTGGGAAATTTGGGATTCAACAGATACTTAAGTGTTCTCTTTTATGCTTTACTAGAGATACCAGCTTTTATTACCACATACTTCTTGCATAATTGCAGAAGAAAACCTTCACTTCTTGCGTTCTCCATATCAAGTGGTATTTGTTGTTTGATTTGTGCTGGGATAGGAAATAAACTGCCCATAGTCAAACCAGCCCTCGCTTTGGTTTCATTCTTCTGTGTAGCTACATCTTTTGATGTCTTTCTCATATATGTGGTAGAGTTGTTTCCCACAAGTGTCAGGAACACTGCAACATCGATGGCCAGGCAAGCCATGGTATTTGGTGCTATATTTAGCCCATTTTTGATATCGGCGGGGAGGAAAAATGACCTTTTCTCTTATGGCATATTTGGGTTAATTATCTTATGAAGTGCTTCTTCTTTGTTATGCCTGTCAGAGACCAAAGGAATTGCTCTTTGTGATACAATGGATCAACAGGAGAGGAAGGAAAGAATCATTGTGTAATGCAGAAACTGGTTATTAAGGGATACTCAAATAGTTTTCTCTGGGTTTGTTTCTCCTCTCTTTTGTTCTGTTTTAATTATTTAGGCTCCTTCCAAAATATTATTAGTAACTTAATTGTGGTGGTTAGCACCAGTAAGTGTTCAAACAGTGACGTTGTTTTAATCTTTGTTATTGTATTATGTGTAGCCACAAATGCATGACATATATCGAACTTTTATTGGATGATTGGGTTTTGTGATTGCGTTTAAGACGTGAAACTTATTACTCCTCTTGTTCTTAACGTAAAACTTAATTAACTAATTTAAATAGATTAAGATTGTTAATTAAATTAGTTAATATGATATGTTTTTTTCCTAAAATATCCCAATCATCTTTCTTAGTTCCCTCTCCTCCTCTCTCTCCTATTTGATTATTGTTGAGAAAACATCAATAGAATTAATTTGAAAAAAAATTAATAAACATATGAAATAAGTTTTACATATATGACTAACATCAATTCTCAAATTAGGTCATACATTAAGAACTAAAGGAGTAGTGTGCATTTTTTTTAATTCATGTACTATTTTATTCATGGCATATGATGCCATTCAATTATTAGGTTTCCATTTCATGTGGGAAAGATTATTTAATTTTGGACTGTGTAAAAAAGGTTGGAATATGAAAAGGCGAAATAGGGATTACGTGAGAATTCCTCTTTAACATATATCCTAGCTGATTGCTTGTCTTTGAAGCATTTTCATGGTTGGTTCTTGTGCATGACAGTATAATTTGCTAAACCTAGCCATTTTGATTGAAAATTTTGGTTCTATGTTTTTATTTCATAAAAGAGGATTGTTATAAAGCCATTGTCTTGATGAATAAAAGACCACCTCAACTCTGTAGTTAAAATTACGTCTCAAGCATTTTTTATTTCTATGTTGGTAATAATTAAATAATTTATTTCTTAAAATTTCTTTTTATTTTATATTTTGCAATAACTTGCATGTCCATATTAGTCTTAATTAGAGATTTTGAGCATTAAAATTAATATCTATAATTGAAAAATTATAAAAGAAAACCTAATAAAAGGCAAATTTATAAAGACAATGAATTAGTTTTTTTTTTCTAGCTTTTAATGTCTTTTTAACTTATTCCCTTATTATTTAATATTTCAATGTGGATTTTAATGACTATGGGACCTACATTCTCTCTTTTTCTCATGGTGATTTGCAGAGGTGTAAAATGAAGGGAGTTTGGAAAATTCAAACCAGTTGGGCGTATAAAATTCGCTTATCCTAAAATACCTACCTTTGTAAATGAAGCCCAATCCTTGAAATAGGAGGTTTTGGATCTTTTAAAGTTTTCTTTTCATTTTCTTACTTATTTTTAAATAGACAAAAATAAAACAAAAGATTTCATAAAATTTTTAATTCAAGTCACAAATATTACCAACCTGAAGTGTTAAACTAAGTTGAAACAACCATAACCATATCAAATCAAATCATTATTATGAAACCTAAATAGAAAAGTGATCCATGATGACATAAATATCTTGATATTTTTGCATTATATTTCTTCATCTAACTTATGAAGAATTAAAATAATTTCAAATAAATAGTTAAATACTAGCTAAAGAAAAAATTGAACAAATATAATTATAAAACACGTACTTAAAATGAAAAAAAATTTATGCAGGTTAAAATTGGATATTCCTGAACCCTACATGGCTAGTTTTTGAAGAATTCTGACTTAAAAGAGTTGAACTTAAAAAGCAACTTTTCTTAAAATTATTATTATTATTACTTTTTTTTTTTTGAAGCTCAACCCTCAATTTATATGATATCTTTTAGGGCCCGTTTGGTATGCTGAAAATCTTGCCAGAAAAAAGGAAACTTCAAATTTTCCATTGGTTGAAGACGTTTGGTAGCTCAATCTTCCAGGATACCATTTTCCGATGGCGGGACATTTTCCTTTAAAGATGGGAAGATGGCTTCCCAACAATCCCATTTCCATCCGGCTAAGAAAATTTTTGGGACAACTTTATCCCTAAAAGAGAACGCAATAGGTGACGGAGCTGATGGAGGAGAAAAAGAAGAGCTAGATAGAGCATCAAAATTATATGGTTAAAGTAAGAAATGAGAGCAAACATATTTAAATACTCTCTAAATTAAATCCAGAACAATGAGTGGGCACTTTCAGATGAAGCAATCTGATCTTTCCTATTCAATACTTGAAAAACAACGTGTTCAATGTTGCCGAATGTGAGTGACCCATGAAGGAGGAAGATTATTGCGTTAATCAACTCTTTAACCGCAACAGGGTGTTCAATTTGCATTACCGACCTCTGTATAAGCTTTTCAACCACATATACATCAATAAAACATGTTCTCATATGAAATATATATGAGTTTTAAAATCTGGTTCAAAATCTAGAGAAAAACATTTCTGACACTTGCTCACTATTTTGATCATAACTTTAAAATTACAAATAATTTTTGAATGGGTCTCATTGCATTAAAAACTAGACTCAGAGAGTTTTTCAATGATAGTTTATTTGCCCAAATTGAATTTAAACTGAAAAAGTTATATTTAGTTAAAAATTACTCTGTTTAGTGCCTCCAAAATAGAGTGTGATAGAGTGTCTGAGTAAGACGCAATGAAATTCAAATTTGGTGCGAAAGTTGAAATGTCTCGTGTATGAATTGGAATTTGTTTATACAAGTTTCAACTTACATGAATAAGTCTATGATTGAGTTTTAAGCTACGACAACAAAATGAGTACATTCAAATTTGCTGCAAGGAGATTTACATTTCTTTTTGTGTAGATTTGAATTTATACAAGAACACTTGCATTTTCAACATCAAATTCAATTTTGCTTGCTTTTTTTTTGTCATATTGAAGCTTAAATTTCATCGAACATAACTTTATTAATTTAAATATAAATTAGGCAAATGATATATCACTAAAAGGCTATTTAATTCTAGTCTCTAATGAAATAAAAATCCATTCAAAAATTTGAATTTGATCCATCTCATGGCTTGAAAACGAGAAGTTTTGAGTAGGAAGTGAAAATTCGAATTGGTAGAGGCAACGAGAAATATAATGACTAAAAACAAACTATTGGAGATATTCAGAATTGCAAGCATTTGCAAGACAACACATGAAAGAAGTACAATGACTAAAAATAAACGTCATCTTCGTATTTACATTTATATTATTTATTATTGTTATTTATTTTTTTTAAAAATTAATATTAATAGTAATTTTTTATGAAAATCTATGATGATTTTTATATTTATATTGAGTATTGATATTTATTAATTTTTTTAAATTATAATTTTTTATTAATATAATTTTTTGGATTATTGAATTTTTTAATAATAATATTATTCTTTAATGTTAAAAAGCATTTTTTATTTAATAATGTTATTTTTTTTCCATTAAGGGTAACATGGCATATTGTATAATTTTCCAACCCATTTTTATCTAACCAAAGATAAAATTTTCTGTCAACCCATTTTTCATCATTCTAGTGCTTACCAAACACGTCATCATTCATAAATTTTCCATTCCAACCAATTCTTCCTATCAAACGGGCCCTTAGAAATCATTTGTCATATGCTTTTTCTTTGGTTTCATAGGGTGTGTTTGGCTTGAGGGGAGAAAAAACAATCCTCTACCTTTATTTGGTTAAAAATATTGGTAGACAATGGGAGTAAAAATTACCCCTTCCCTCTTCTACATTTTCACTACCTTGTAAGGGTTTGATTTTTTTTCTTTACTATTTTACCCCTTATAACCTTAAATATTCTATCAATACCAATGGAAAAAAATAAAAGTAAATTGATCAGTCATTTCAGATACGGACAGCAAATTAATTGAAAATAAAAAATTAATTTTTTTTATTATTTTGCCCTTGTAATTTTGCAATATTTCATTAATGCCCAAGAAAAAATAAACTCTTTATTACATAAAAATAAAAATTATTTTTTAAATTATTTTTTCCTTATAATTTTTGTGATATTCCATTTTTAAAATATATTATTATATTAATAAAAATAAAAATAACATTATATCAGTTTTTTATACACATATTAAAAACATAAAAACATGGTGGGATGAGAATAAAAGTAAATCATGTAATTTAAATTTAAATTTAAATTAATTATATAAAAAGATGTAATGGTTAATTAATTATTACTGCCCCTCTCCTTATCCTCTGAAACAAAACAATCGTCATTAAAAATCCCTCTCTTCTCTTCACTTTCCCTCCAACCAAATCAAAGAAGGTAACCCCTTCCCTCCCATCCCATCCCTTCCCCTCCCTCGCCCTCCCCTTAAACCAAACACACTTTCTTCTATCACATTTCATCTTGTCTCCCGCGCATTTCGGCACTCTCCCGCCTTCCTCTGGAAGCTTTTGTATTTCAAAATTTTAATAAAAATTTTCCTTTCATTGTTCTGCCCTTTTCTGCTATCACGACTTCATCTTTTCCCCTTCACAAGGTTTATCTATGAAGGAAGACGAAACTTATGAAGGGGTCATCGAAGAATACCGAAAATCTATGAATATACTGTGAAGAAGAGAAACATCGAGGAAATTGAAGAAAAAGGAAGAACTGAAACCCGCAAGCTTCTCATTTTCTTCTATTCAAGGAGATAGAGGTCTTTCGCTAACTAGCTGAGCATCATCACCTATCTACTGTACTCTTTTTTTCACCTTTCCGTTTTTCCCCTTGAAGTCATCCTTCTATTGAAAAATAAAATGTAAAACATGTAATATGCCAATGGTTTTACATAATATGACTGGAAATAGAAACAAAAACGAGTGAAGCAAATTTTGTTGGGATTTATCCTTTTATTATTTAGGATATTATTTATTTGTCATTTATTTAGTCAGTTGGGATTTATCCTTCTATTATTTATTTGTTATTGTCATTTGAATTGGTCAGCTCCTACTTATTAGGAAGTGGATAATTTATTGGAGATAATGGGCCTATTAGATTCATGTTCTTTAATCATGGGTTTATGGGTTTTAGGTGTCACAACCAGTAATCCGGTAATTAGGAGTAAGAATATTCCAAAGCAATTAAGGGCTAAAATAATAGAAAGAAATAGAAGGAGACAATTTCCAAATTTATGTTAGTGTCAAGCAAAAGAATAATTTTCAAAAGTTACAGCCAGGCTTACGTAATTTTGAAAAATATGTTAGAAATTTCTAAAAATTATAGAATAATTAGGGAAACTAGAGAAATGCCCCTTGGACACTATATTAATTTTTAAAAAGAAGAATTTTGATGAAAAATAATTATTATGATTTTCTAATCAATTATGAAAGTTTCATGAATTAAGGAAAATTGGTCAAAATTAATTATGAAAAAAAATTTTGAGCCTAAGAAAATTTAGGTAAAATAGAGTTAATATGCCGTGAGAATTATACGATAGGGTATGAGTGGTTTTATACTCAAATCACCCCTAGAAAAATTATAAAGGAATTTAAAGGGGAATGAGGTCAATATTACATTTTATTTGAAAAAAATTCCAAATAAATATATTTAAGGAAAATAAAATTCTAAAAAAATTTACAAGGATCCCAAGGAATTATAAGAGATTATGGGATTAAAAAGAGTCTCTTAAATATCCAAGATATTTCTTAATTCTTATGACAAGTAGAAAAACCTTTATAAAGAGGAAATTAGTTTCTCTCTTTATAATTAGTAGAAATTTGAGATAGCAAGAAAAGAGGGCATTTTGAAAAAATAAAAATGAGAAGAATGAATTATGGATTTGATAGAAAATAATTATAGAGGCCAGAGTACTGTAATTATGGAAAAGGAATTAAACTCGAAGCAAAAGTGCACTGATAAAGTAAGAAGTAGAGTCTTGCACTTTAATTGACCCACAAGTTGCCACTTGTCACGCCATCAATGGAGAGGATTAAAGTTACCATGGAGAGAATCTTGACTTTTGAAAATGATTTTCTATTAGAATTAAATCAATAGGAAAGAGATTGCAAGAAGGCTTAAGATAATGACACCTCACAACGGCATTAATTGTGGTGGTTGATATATGTTGCCTTTAAATAGAATACTTTCCCCCTCTTGCAAGACTACATTTTCGGCCAAGGAGGGGAAATTCTTGCCAATCCATTTCTTAAATTCCAAGCAAGAGGAAAGCTAGCTACTTTGACCATCTAAGCTAGGATTCAAGGTTAGTAGTTTGTCTTAAGTTGTTTCTTACCTTGTTTCCTTAAGTTTTATGGTTGAAAAATATGTTCTTCCTTCTTGAATGTGCTGGACAAAATGTGTTAGGGTTAGGGGAAGGAGGTTTTGATGTTAAACCTAGTTAAAACATATTGATTCAAGCTTATTTTAAGTGGTTCTGAGTTGTTATTTGAAAGATTTCATGATTGGTTGTTTATGGGTACTATTCGGCCACTTTGAAAACTGTACCCTAGGATGAGTGTTTCACAGTGTTGATGCTTGTATTGTGTTTAAAATGAAAAATGGTGTAGGGTATGTTAGCGGCAATCTCACCCAAGAGGGAAGTGAATTAGGTGAGTTATAAAAATCTTGCGTATTAAAACAATAATCTAAATAGAAACAAAGAGCGTGAGTTAGACTGATTTCACTGTAGAGTGTAGACACAAGATTTATACTAGTTCGGTCTCAACCACTTGACCTATGTCCAGTCCTCAGAACACCTTTGAGTATTTCACTATGTTCCAAGATTAATTGAGCTCTTAGTGCCGCAGTATAGCAATTGATTCGCTCAATCACTCCCCCTTACTACCCGTAAGGTTACAATCCCACTCAAGAGTCCACACTCTTGAGTTACACTCAGAAAATAACTAAGGATGGTAGATATAGCTCTCTCACAGAGTAAATAAATGTGAAACACTGAAGCTCAGAAGAACAGAGTATTGAATGCAACAGTAGATTATTTGCAGAAGGTAGCTCATGTATTCAATTCCTTGCATTCAATGCTTCTTCGCACCCTTTATAGTTGAGGAAGTTTAGTAACTGTTAGACGGGAGAGCTTCTAGCCGTTGAGAGTTCGGCTGTGTGTTTTCCCAGTTGTAACGATTTTCGCCATTAATGCTTTTGACATGGTAGGTTACAGGCTACAAAACAATCGTTGGATAATCGTTGAACTTTCTTCATAATCTGTAATAATATGTTAATCAAATAAGCTTTTATTGCAAAGTAAAGCTCAGAAACATAATTGATCAAATGATAATAGAGAATATTTATTCATTGAAAATGGAATCAATCAGTCGCTGAAAGTGTTTGAACAAGAGATGAACATCTTTGATCGAAGTCATGATCGATGACTGGATGATTGATCAATTTATCGATTAATCAAATAGAAAGAATTTGACACAAGCAAGTTTATTTATCGAACAAGTTATAGATTAATGATTTATCGATCAAGTAATCGATAAATGAAGAAATAACTTCAGAAAAACATGTAGAGAAAAGGCTCAAGGTCACTTTTGATTTTGAATCCCTTAAAATAGAGAATTAAAATAAACAAGAAGGCTAAGAAAAGCTCGAAGGGAGATTATCAATATATTTTGAGAATCAAAGTAACTTTTTGATGTTTAACTAGAAAGAGTCAGTGATTGATCAAGTGATCGAAAAATATTTAATTGATCATGTTATCGATAAAACTGATTGAAGTAGAAATAGATTTTTAAAGAGTAATGATCGAGTACTTTATCGATAAATGAAAGATAGATAAATTGATCGATAAAGAGCTTTAAGTGCTCAAAACATATGATGATTGATTAAGTGATCGATTAAGTTATCGATAAAGATAATTTGAAGGACTTAGATTTGATATGCTAGGAAAATGTTTGATCGATCACTTTATGTGAAAACAGAACACTCAAAAGGTTGAGTGATCAATCAATTTATCAATGAAAGAATTATCGATCAGGTGATCGAAAAATATAACTTAACAAAGTAGCTAGAGAGATAATTATGATCGATCATTTGATCAATAAACTATTGATCGATCAAGTGATTGATAAAAGGCTATGACAGAACACTTGAACCAAATGATAAATGGGCAAGTTATGATGCAATGATAGAACAAGTTATCAAAAAACCTTTGATCGATAATGTGATCGATAAATTGTGATTAAAACAAAATACAAAGTGTGTAAAGAGCTTTACCATTTATCTGTCTTCTCATCGATGACTCATTTATCAATTAGGTGATTGATAAATTCTTACCAGATTTGTGTTCCATTATCTGACAGCTATTCGATCAATATTTTATTGATTAACTGATTGATAATTTTCTGCAAACTTCTAAACACAATTGTCTTAACAATGATCGATCAATTGATCGATTAACACATTATCTGTCAAGTTATTAATTAAAATTTCTGATAAGTTACTTGTTTGCGCAAGAAAGTTATTTATCAACTGATCGATAATCATTTGATTGCTCAGGTGATCGATCAACCTACTAAAACATATATTGTTTAAGTTTTTTATCATTAAAACCTTAAATCTAACAGGGTAAACCTGAAGAACAAGCATTGGAAGCATTAGAATTAAAGTTACAATTTTCATAGTTCAAGACCCTTATGTTCAGTCAACACTGGTTTGTAAGGAAAGAGTTTTCTTTTCATGAATCCAAGTTCATATTTCGATTCTACATGAAAAACCATGTAAGATTAACCGAAGAAAGGAATTTTTAAGTTAAAGAAAACAAAGCTACAAAATTTAAAGAATTAAGGGTTACTTGAGTTTGCTATTGATTCTTGTGTGGTTTGGTTTGTAATGTGGCTGTCCCTTTTGTGCAATGTGATGTTTAGGACTTGATATTTGTGGAGGAAGGGAAGAAGGGCAAAGAACCAAGGAGCTATTGGAGCAAGGTAGCAAGATTTAATTAACTACTAATATTAACATTGTATTGTTTATTATTACATGAATGATTGCTATTATGTGAGTGAACTATGATGATTGTGATGTGGCTGCTCCTTGTATTTTATTGCTTGGCTTTTATATGTTTGAGATTACCTAATTGTAAGAGCATTAGTTCTTCAATGGTAGCTAATGCTGAAATGCATAATGATGATGCATGCATGATGTTATAGTTGATTATTCTTGCTATTGGGATTTCAATGAAATCTCATTCCTTCCAAATGTAATATAACATTCTAGGGACTAAGTCATCCAAGAAGAAGCTACAAATTCAAGGGTAACTGTGCTGTTAAACAATTGAACCATTTGACTTTTGGCTATGTATAATGATGTATACTTAGATGCTGTAACCTTATTTTGACCATTGACTTGGATCTACATTTTGACTAAGTTACTGAATGAATTAAATCACAAAATTTGGCATGCTTATAGTTCACGTCTTGAGCTTTAAATCAATAGCTAGAATACTAAAATTAGACATCAGTACGATTTATGATGATTTTTCAAATTTAAGGTTTGAAATATGGAAAAAAGTTTTTAACCAATGGAATAGTGGTAACTTCCATAAAAATCTAGCACTAATCCATAATGAATAGGTTTATGAAATTATTTTTCCTTGAAATAGCATTCAAAGAGCTTTCCATAGAATTTAGAAGCACTCTATTTTGATCTTTTTAGAATTAGTTATGAATTTTTAAAGTTGGACAGAAAATATGAAATTACCAAATGGACAACATTTTTTTGAAAATCAGCATCCAATTTGCATTTTATGAGCTTAAGGTCATCCCATGTGGTCAGAAATGGTTTCAAATAGACTCAAGGTATTATAGGAGTAAGATGTAACATTTTTCGTATCAGAACTGAGGTTCTGGAATAGGATAGAATGCTCTGCTTTGTTTAGCCTATTAGATAATGTGTCAATTGATGAGGAGTTGACATATTAATAGGATTTTGCAGGATTCAAGATGGAAAACACTAAGGATTGGGATGCTATGTCTGAGCAGCCTATTAACCAGGAAGATATTGACCTTATTGAGGTAATAGAGAAGGAGGATCCAATAGAGTGGATCATGGGGGATGCTAACCCAGGACATTCATCAATAAGTTCTAGTATACACCTAGAGCATTGGGTAGAGTTAGCAAGGATTCCCTGGGAGGAGTTAGTGAACCTTCCTAGACCTGGAGACTTGGTAGACCCTATGACTAGTTTGATTCAGCCACTGAGAGACTATAGGTTCCTTGAGTATAGGAAGCCTATTATTACTCTAGGCATAAGCATACACTCAAGTAATATAACATCCCAAAATTTAAAACCCTAGTAATGGGAATATGAGAAATGAGATATGATTGATAAGTATAAGGTATGAGTAAAGTATGGAAATCCAAAATGGACGAAACAGACTTTACCGGGTCCCTAGGGGCAAAACGGTAATTTTGAGAAAAGTTCTCAAAAATTCCCTAAAAATAGAAAAATATGGAATGAGGGGTTTTTGAGTTACCTATGATGTTTTGGGAGTGAGAATGGCCCAAAATAAATTTTGGTGAAAATTCCCAGAAAAATAATAATTTTTAGGAAAATAGGGAAAAATAAAGGGGAATTAAAGTGATATAATTATTTTAATTACCTAAGGACTCCAAACATTCAAGGAAAAATATGGATACACTCTATAGGAATATTTATGAATTTATAAAATTGTTTCCAAGAATTGAAAATGCAGGAAATAATTTATGAAAAATTTACTCCCGAATTCCTATCGGTAAAGACCCGATTTTGGAGAAAATGTGAAAAAAATACCTAGAGGTCTTGAAAAATTCCCAAAACTTCCAAATCACACTTTTAGAATAAATAGGGATTTATCATGAAAAGAAATGAAATTTTGGAAGACCTTAGCTATTTTTCTCTAATAGGGGGCAAGAAATAGGGTATTATGTGACCAAATAATTTTTAAAATTACCCTAACCAATTCCATTGCTTCCTCATCAGTTTTTACCATTTATTTAGAATCCAAAAAGGCCCAAATTTGTGCTCATCATGATCAGAAAAGCTGGCTTGTGTGCTGGGCAAATTTTTAACCATTGGATCAACTCTCTTGAAACTTGAGTCAAAGGATGTGTGCCTGAGATTACTCCCTCATTTTGGCCGGATTACATACTTAATTTTGGGGCAGAAATAGCTGCCCAAGGGTAGGTTTTGGGGCAGTAAATGAGGTCTATAAATAGCCCCATAATTCAGCCAAAATTCGTGCAAAAATCTGGAAAAATAGCGGAGGTTCTGCACAAATTTCTCTTGAATTCCAAGCACCCTTCAAATCAATCCCAATCCAAGGCTAATCATCAATTTTTAATCCAAGACTCCTTAAGGTATGTTTAGGCTTTAATTTGATGCATTTTAAATGGTGAAATCATGACTTAATTTGAGGGGGAAGTGCTGCTCCATTTCTGTTATGCTAGAAGTACTGGGAAAGGATAGCAAATTGAGTATGAGCTTGTGTTGTTGATGTTTGGTGCGGTTTTGAATGGGTTATGGAAGAAATTACCCTAGGACTTATGAGTATTCAGTTTGACCAACTCAAGAACTCAAGGGTAGGAATTGTTTCAATAAGTTCTAATGGTTCCAATGGATTTAAATTCATTGAAATCAAATGTGGAAATTTATTAACCTAAGGGGAGGTGTTCGGCCATCTTGAATTCATGGACTTATGATTGGATTTTAATGGTTTTGATGCTTCCATTGAACTCCTTGGGCATTTTTGTGTAGGGTTATGTGGAGGAATTGAATTTGGAAGCATTAAAAATCAAAGTTGGAAATTTTGACATCTTCCCTTGTAAAAATTCGTTTATGTTTTGACCAGAACTTAAGGAAGGGATTTGATTTTGTAAAATTTGATTTGATATTTGAATTCTACATGAAAAACCATGTAGGAATGGCCAAGGAGGCTTCTTAGATCAAAGGGAAAACAATTAGGCCAAAAATCCCAAGAAAAAAGGTTTAATGTTTAAGTAATGGAGAATGTGTTTGAATAATTGTTGAATGATTCACATTGGTGTTGGTTTGATAGGTACCTTGGCAAATCCTCAAGAAAACATATTGAACTTAAATGAAATCAAGGACCAAGTATCAAAAGGTAGCATTGAATTATATTTGATTGCTTTCTTACTTACATTGATGTGTCAATGTGTATGTGTGCAATGTGTGCCATGATGTGACTAAGCTTTATTGCAAATGTTGATTGCAATGTTTGAATTATGTTGCCTTGGCATTATGTCCATTGAATATGTGTATGATAGCTTACTTTCCATGGCATAAAAGCACGAACACATAAACAAGATAAATGCACAAAAGCATTGCACGTAGTGTTTGCAGGAATGCTTGATAATTGTGATTCTGTGCTACTAAGATTTCTTTGAAATCTCACTCTTATGTTTAACACCATCTAGGAGAAAATGAAAGCAAGGGAAAAGGAAAAGAAATTGTCCCGGAGGCCTAATGAACAATTAATGTACCCTAGTATCAATTTTGGAACTTGTTATGTAATATTTTGACTTTGGAAATGTTTGTTGGATAATAGCTCCTAATGGGAGCCAAGCATGTATGTCTATATTTAAACATGTGAAAATATAGTAGAATGTATGTTCAAGCTTGTGTTAAGCCCCAAATGATTAAGGATGGGTAAAAGGTTAAGAAAGAGCCAAAACAAAGGTAATTAGGGGATAACCTTTGACTAAAAAGGACCAAACTTGGTACATAAAAAATAAATAACAAATGTTCGAGTCTGGATTGAAAATTTGGCAGACTAATAGATCATATTTTTAGCTTTAAATCAAGTGGTAGATTATTAAATTTGGAATTTTGTGGAAAGAGTTATGCCCTTTCAAAGTTGGGCAAAAATACTGGAAATTTCAGAATTTACCAAATGAACAGTACATAATTGCGTGGAAACTGGTATTGATCTGTGAGAAATTGATATCTATGAATATTTTTCCTATATAGATCATTTCATAAGCTTTGCGTGAGACTTGGAATCACTCTGTTTTGATTTTTTTACATTTAGTTATTATTTTTCAAAGTTGACCCAATTTTTAGGGTTTACATGATTAGTAACCGAAATCAAAATTTTAAATCTTTGTTTTTACCTACTTTGAGCATCATGTAACGATTCCGAATGGTTCCAAATGATGTATAATGGGATTTAAAATGGAGGTGTGACAAGTTATATTGCCAAACCCAGTACCAGACTAGTTGTACCTTCAGCACCTGTAGTACCTTTCCCAGTTCCACCTGAGCCTCAGATCCATAGTGTGGATCAGCTGAGAGAGATACTTAGATTTCTAGGGCATCACATCAAGAAGAATGTGGACACGGATTTGATTGTACACCTAGATTACCTCCAGGACTTGAGGGAGCTGTATCAGGCCCACAGATTGGGCTACCCTTATCTAGAGCCTATTAATTAGCTATACAAATAGTAGATGTACTACCAGATACCCATTTTTGGTTACGTGAGATCGTTCGCTTGGAATAGATCCTCAGAGATGACGTGGAGGATTAGATTAAGAGCCTCAAGGGCTTCATCATCGTTCACTTTGTTTAGATAGCTAGGATCCTCGTAGCATTGACGTAGGATTATTTTAGGTACATCTAAAGGTAGCAGGTTAGACTAACATGCTTGGATGTTATGTTTGATTTGGCCAGCATGTATATATTGAACTTTGCTACTTTTGGGGTGATGTATGAATATTTCATGATGTATGCCCATTTTATTGAATGAAATCCTAGTATGTTATTTATTTTTTGTTCCTTTGTAAGTATTCTAGTTAGATATCGCAATGGCTAGAACTAGAAGAAATGCCTTGCTGAAGAGACCCTCAGGAAATGATGCAAAGGTCCCTCCAGATCCGCTACAAGTGATTTTAGATTGCTTGGAGTAGCAGCAAAAGACCATTAAGGATATGAGAGCGGTACAAGCTTGCCAAGAATAAGAGACAGACGTCGTAATTGCTGCAGCAGTAGCAGCAGTAATGAGCTGCAGCAATTGGCTAAACTCAACCAGAGGCAGCTAGAAGAAGAAGTATTTACAGTTCAAGAATCAAAGCAACTGCCTAGATTGGTAGCACCAATAGTAGACCGTGATAGCATCTAACAGTAGATGACTTGTTTTAGCAAGCATAACCCACCATCCTTTGATGGAGTGTTTGGCGTTCAGGCAGTAGAGGATTGGATTAATCGCCTGGAGAAGATTTTTAAAGTATTGGACTATTTGACTGAATGGAAAGCCTAAATGGCAATCTACAAGCTTGAGAAAGACACCAATTGTTAGTGGAAGAACATTGAGCTAATCCTAGAAGTTCATAACACGAGGGTGACATGAGAAGTGTTTCTGAAGCAGTTTTATGAAAAACACTTCCCAAGGTCAGTCAGAGATGAATGGGAAGCAGAATTCCTAACCTTAAGAAAGAAGGATAATGAGCCACTCGATGAGTACCTAGACAAGTTCATTCACCTCTCTCACTACTCCAGCTATCTCCTTTACCAAGAGGATGAAAGGTAGATAACAGAAAAGATGGTTAGAGGATTGAAGCAGTCCTCGAGGGAGATGATTGCTCCCAGACAATTTAACAATTCAATAAGGCAGTTGAGGCCTACTGAATCACAGAGAACAGCCTGAACTATCATCTGATGGTTGAGTCTACTCCCAAACTAGAGAAGGGAGATCAGGGTGGCACCTTTTCCAATGCAAATAAGAAGAGGAAGAGACCATGGGATAACGAAAAGGGTAAAAAGGGAGGCAAACCACAGAAGGGCAAGGAGTGTACAACCTGCAACAAGAATCACGGTGACAGATCATGTATGGCAGGATAGAACATCTACTTTACTTGTGGCAAGCCATGACACTTTTCAAGAGAATGCCCACAAAATGCGGAGAAGTCAAGGCCTCAAACTCAAGGATGAGTTTTTACCCTCACAGGGGAAGAAGCCCAGAAGTCACCAAAATGATCCAAGATACGATCATTATTAATAACTCCCCGATGATTGCAATATTTGATTCGAGTACTAGTCATTCTTTAATCTCATATGCTTGTGTTAAAAGACTTGGCTTAGTTATTAGTATGCTGTCTTATGATATACATGTGTCGATACCAACACACCCTAGGGTAGTTTTATCAGACATATGCTTAAATTGTATAATTCAATACAAGCACAGTTGTACTACCTTAGATTTGATATACGTGCCCTTCTGTGAAATCGATGTAGTAATTGGGTTAAATAGGTTGTCGTCCTATAACATGCTATTGAATTGTAAGAACAAAACCCCGATCTTACCTCTAGGAGAAGTAGAGTTGAATTCAAAAGTTAGGTTGAACTTCATAACGGAAGCCCAAGCGGGCAAACGCCTATAAAAAGGTTGTCAAAGATTCCTCATTTTCTTCTCAATGCAAGCAGAAGTTGAGGAGGGGATAGAAGAAATCTCAGCTGTTAAGGAGGTCCTGGATACGTTTCCAATAGAGATTAAAGGACTACCTCCAAATAGAGAAATAGAATTTGCAATCGACATTGTACCTGGAGTGGGACCAATTTCCAAAGCCCCGTATATAATGGCTCTAAATGAAATAGCTGAATTGAAGAAGCAGATAGAGGAGTTATTAGAAAAGGGTTTCATTAGACCGAGCATTTACTATAGGGTGCTTTAGTGTTGTTTGTCAAAAAGAAGGACAGTAGTATAAGATTATGCATAGACTACAAGAAGTTAAATAAGGTCACAGTTAAAAACCAATATTCACTCCCTGGAATAGATCAGTCAGCAAGTGCCAGTGTATTCTCTAAGATTGACTTGAGATCTAGCTACCACCAACTCAGGATTAAGCCTGATAATGTCCCTAAGACTGTATTTAGAACTCGTTGTGGGCATTATGAGTTCTTAGTGATGCAATTTAGATTAACAAATACACCTGTGATATTCATAGACTACATGAACCAGATCTTTTGACCTTACCTAGATTAGTTCGTGGTGGTGTTCATTGATGACATCTTGGTGTACTCCAAGTCTCCTAAAGAGCATGCGAACCACTTAAGAATTGTCCTAAATACCCTAAAAGAGAAGCAACTTGTTGCCAAACTTAGTAAGTGTAAGTTTTGGCAACAGAAAGTCCATACTCCTTGATCCCACACAAAACTACATAGTCTACAAGGACACTAGTAGGCAAGGATGGGGATGTGTGCTTATGCAGTAAGGGCAGGTAGTAGCTTATGCCTCACGCCAGCTAAAATCTCATAAGGAGAATTACCCGACCCACGACTTGGAATTAGTAGTGATAGTTTATGCATTAAAGATATAAAGACATTACCTATACGGAGCAACGATAGAGTTTTTTTGCAACCACAAGAGCCTTAAATACCTCCAAGATCAGAAAAGTTTGAACATAAGGTAATGTACGTGGATGGATTTACTTAAGGATTACGATTTCAAAATTAAGTACCATTTAGGCAAAGTGAATATGTCACACCTTACTATCGGATCCACTTAGGGTTTAATTAAAACCATTTTAGACCACATTGGATGGTCTTGGGCTCACAAATCCATGAAAAACGCTGATTTTCGGATTTTTACTGTTCATCGGGTAAAAATCTATTTTTCTGACCAACCTTTAAAAATTCATAACTTAATCTAGAAAAATCAAAATGGAGTGGTTCAAAATTACATAAAAATCTCTTTGAATTATTTTTCAAGGAAACATAATATTATGAGCCAATTCCATTGGAAAGAGTGTCAGGTTTTTGTGAAATTCACCTCTGTCCACTTGGCAAAAATCCTTTTCCCAGATTCTGAACCTTAAGTTTGAAAAATCGTTAAAACTCGTGTAGTTGGCCATTTTTAGGGTGCTACCTATCAGTTTGAAGCTCACAACGTCAACTCGAAGTATACTAAATTTCGTACAGAGACTCATTCGGTAACTTAATAAAACGTGGCTCTAAACTGACATCCTACATAAGGATTACAGCACCAACCATAGATACTTATACATAACCAAATGTCCACGAATTTTTATAGTGTGACACCATAATTTAGCCTCCAATCTGCAACTTGCTCTTGGGAGTTTCAGGCCCTAAAATGTTAGATTGTATTTGGGGGATGAGATTTTAAGAAATCCCAGTAGTAAGATCAATCAACCAAAACATTAACATGCATCAATTACAAGCATTCCAACCTATTGCTATTAATAGGGAACTACTTTACCTCATACATGTAGCACTCTAACATGCAATAGCCAAGGCACATAAAGCAAGGAGTATAGCTACACAATCATCATCATCATCATCATCTTGTTCAACCACATAATAGCACATGAAATTGCATAGCAATCAATGCAACAATCAACATTAAGGCCAACTAAATCTTACTACCTTAATCCAGTACTCTTTGATTTTCTTGTTCTTCTTTCTTGCTTCCACAAATGCCCAACCCTAGTATGGCAATCCACAAAAAGGGCAGCAAGAATCATCAACCATTCCACATAAGAATCAATAACATAACTCAAGTAACTCCTAAACCCCTTAAAGCTTCCATCTTTGTTCTTGAATTTTTAGAATTGGTTTCCATCAACCCTAAAAATTCTCTCTTGACTCATTCCTACATGATTTTTCATGTAGATTCCAAATATCCACTTGAATTTAACAAAATAAATTCCCTCCTTTCAGTTTCAGCTTGACCAAACCATTTGGGTTAAAAATCCAAAAATTGCAACTTTGATTCTATGGCTTCCAACACTTGTTCTTTAGGTTTACCTTACACTATTTTCCATTTTGAGCACAATGGAAGCCTTAAAACTTTGAAAAAAAATCCTAGGGTTCAAATCTTGCTTTGGTCGAAATGAATTTTAAGAGAGATATCAAAGAAAACATTTCAAAAACAACCTACAACCACTTGTAACCACTAGGATCTATCATGCTTTGAAATGTTCTAGCAAGATTGAACCATAAAACTTCCCCCTCTACAATATATATGTTTCAGCCAGCATCAAAAGAGAAGGGAAACTATGATTTTCAACCATACAACTCAAGCAATCAAAGCAAAGAACCATTTGGAACCATAAACTAACCTTGATTCTCACTTGTATGCTTAAAGTTGATGCCTTTCTCCTTGGTTTTCCTTTGAAGTTATTCCTTTTCCTCTCAAGCTCTCTCTTAGCCAAAACATATTCAGAAAATGGGGGAGCAGGAGGTCATTAATGTGCGCAAAATATCATGTGTCAAATGCTTACTTAGTCTTAATCCTCTCTCTTAATTAACTTAAATCATAATGTAATTAAATTCCAAAGTCAAGATCCTGTCTATTGGTAGCTTGACACTTGGAAAGCTTTAATTACCATCCATTGAAGGCTTGACAAGTGGAACCTTATAGGCCAAGTAAGATGCAAGACTCTGATTAATACTTTATCGGTGCATTTTTACTCCGGGTTTAATTCTTTTCTATAATTACAGTGCTCTGACCTCTGTAATTATTTTCTATCAAATCCATGAATTATTCTCCTTATTTTTATCTTCCTAAATTGCTCTCTTTGTCTCAAATTTAATTTCCCAATAATTAAATGAAAAGGAAACTATTTTCCTTCTCTTTAGTGATTTTTCCTCTTTTCAAAGGAATTGGGAAAAAATCTTGGACACTTGAGGGTCTTCTTTTAATTTTATAATCTCTCATAATTCCTTGGGATATCATAGGAATTTTCTTGGGATCTTATTCTCCTTAAAAATATTTATTTGGAATTTTCCAAATAAAGGACCTTAAACTAGTTTAAATTGCCCTTAAATTCCTTTGTAATTTCTCTAAGGGCAATTTGGTCATAAAACCAATTTTATAATCCCATATAATTCTCAAAGAACATTGTCCTTATTTTTCTTTAATTTTATGAGACTTAAAAATATTTTTCTATAATTATTTTTGACCAATTTTCTTTAATTAGTCAAACTTTTCATGATTGGCTTGGAAAATTATAATAATTATTTTCCACCAAAATTATTCTATTTCTCCTTGTCATTTTTAACCCTTAATTATTTAAGAATACCCCTATTCCTAAATGCCATATTACTGGATGTGACATTTCTCCCCCTCTAAATAAATTTCGTCCTTGAAATTTGAAGCATATCTCATTAGAAAAGTTTAGGATACTTTTCCTCTATCTTAGTCTCCATCTCCCTCGTAACTTCTTTCAGTATAAGACCTCTCCAGACAACCTCGACTAGTGGAAACTGCCTGTTTCTCAGCTGTTCGACTTTCTGATCAATAATTCGCTCTAGTCTGATCTTAAAAGACGGGTTGTCTTGGATCACAATGTCATCATAGCTTATGACATGTGTCGGGTCTAGATGGTACTTCTTTCATTGGAGACATAGAAGACATCATGAATTTGACTTACATTCGGGGGAAGGGTCACGCTACTGGTCCAGTCTTGGACAAAATTTGAAACGGTCCACTGTAGTTTGAACTTAATTTCTTAAGCTTTAGGGATCGACCGACCTCCATTGTTGGTTACACTTGAATCACTAACCTCAATCTTTAACAGTCTCCTTTAATGTCTGAGTAGCTCTTTTATCTATCTTGGGCTGTTAGAAGTCTTTGCTAAATAATTTTAATCTATTGGGAAGTCTGATCTACTATATTAGGACCATACTTACTTCTTTCATTAAGCTCTATCCAGCACAAGGGAGATCTACAATTCCTCCCATAGAGTGCTTCATATGGAACCATTTAAAACACTTGCATGCAAACTGCCATCTTAAGTGAATTCGGCTAACGGTAAGTACATATCCTAGTTACCGCCGAAATCAAGCATATGTGCGTGTAGCATATCTTTTAACATCCATAACATTCTTTGTGTCTGCCCATCCGTTTCAGGATGGTAGGCTATACTGAAGTTAAGAGTAGTGTTCATTTCTTTCATAAGGACCTCCAAAACTTCAAGTAAATCTCGGGTCTTAGTCTGAAACCCTACTGCTTAGGACACACGGTAGCCTAACAGCTTCCTTAACTTTCATCTTCCATTATCTACTAGACTTAGTGCATTCTTGCCAAAATGGCTAACATTTCTGGCTTTTGCACTTTCTCACATTCTTCTCAGGGTCACCCTTCCTTGGGCTACTCTTGCCTGAAACACTTAACTAAACAGTGTTAACTGGAAGCTGAGGCATTGATTCTAATAGGCTCAACCCTAGTACTTTGCTATCTTAAGCCCCTTTCCTGATCTATCTTTAGTCGGGTCTTTTTAGCTTACATTCTTGTCTCTCACCTCATCTTAAGGATTTATCTGTCAATACCTAGTCTGTCTCTGTATCACATAGGTTCTTTCCTCTATCAATCGGAACGAAATTGAATCCAGCCTAATTAATGATAAGATTTTCAGGAAGGAAGTTGTGGGTACTCTCTCGGTATCGGTTTATAACCGCAAGAGGTTTCCATATCCTTAACTTATCCCTGGTCCTTATCTTCCTAAAGTGGTACCATACTCTTAAGATCTCTAGGAGACTTTGACCATAGAACTGAGTATAGTCACCTCCTCTCAGTTGGTTACCTAATTGATAATTCCCCAAAACTGTTCCAGGAACTAATATCATTCTCTTAGACTTCATGTCAATTCCCTAGGCTACCTATTTGCCTCTTTAGATGCCTAAGCCGATCTATCTTAGGAGTTCTCTTATTCCTCCAGCTACTCTTACCGTCTCTTACTATTTTAAAACGTTACAGAGAGAGGACTTATACAACTTCTCTTTCCTCTACTTTACCTTTCAGTAGGAACATACTCTAAAATACATAATGCCTAGCATTTCAAATGTAAGGAGTGTAAGCTCTTACTGGTTGCAATGTTTGTAGCGTGCCAACGAGACATCTTATCCCTGAAAAGGAACCCTCTCTTTCTGTTCGTAGTTGCTTTTGGAAGTTATAGGGAGAGGACTTGGAGGTTCTTCTTCTTTCTACTTGCTCTAGTACTCTGCTGAGCTCAGATACATCTAAGCCTAGTTTCGTTCTTGGCTAGTCATACTTCCATTGGGTAAGGTCAACTCTGCTTGCCCTTTCTCGGGCGCTTCCCTTTCTTGCTCAGATAGGGTATGTTGCTCCATCTTGAGCAACATAAATTCTAATCTGGAGGACCAATTCCCACCCTCTCTAGGAAAATTCCTAGCCAAGACCTTATCCTTTGAAAAAGGGTGCCTCTCAACCTAAACTCTAAGCGACTGAGTATCTCTTTAACATTAAGGGGAACATGCCAACTTCTAAGCTAGTTCCCTACATAGCTATCTGTTTCGTCCTCTTCTTCTTGATCCTTAAGACATTTCACTAGGGCTCACTATCTCAAAGTTCCTATTCATCTATTTTGGGACTTGAGATAGCTACTCTATCATAGTGCCTTAGCCCTAACGAGGTTGTAACAGTTTATCTAGCTTAGGTTGCCACTTACACCTTCTTAATGGTATAAAGACTAAACCCCTAACTGTCTTATTTAACTCCTCATCATTACTTTTCTTTTTGAGGGGGAATCTGGTAACTCTAAATAGTGGCTACTGCTCTCTTCCTGACTTCTACTTATCTTACTCCTTGCAACCTCTAAAAGTCGTTACATCTTGTTGAGATACCACCTCAACATCTGAGGGTTATTGTGTTTGTTCGTCGTGACTAGAATCCTTGTTTGCAGCAACGAAAGTTACCACCTCTTCTGGTAATCACTTCCGTATTTATTCATCACCACTAACTCTCTTGGTTTATTATGACAAAACACACTTTTCCCTTAACCTCTGCTAGTCTTACATAGCTTTATTCATCATATCATTGCCTGTCTAGGCATCCGTTATGAAGTTTAACTTAACCTCCGGATTTACTCCATTTCTCTTGAGGGTAGGATCATGGTTTTGTCCTTGCCATTATGGGACGACAACCAACTCAATCATCACCACATCAACTTCATGGAAGACTTACATATCAAATCTAAGGCAATATAATAGTGCTCATAACCAACTATACAATTTAAGCACTCATCAGATGTAATTATCCTTTGTTGTCTTGGTGTGGACATATGCATGCCATAAGGCGACGTATTCATCATCAAGCTAAATCTTTTAGCTTAGGTATGCAAAATAAAATAATGACTAGCACCCTAATTAAACATTGCAATCACTGGGGAGTTGTTAAAAATGATCGTTCCTTGGATCATTTCCAGAGACTTCCAGGCTTCTTCCCCTGTGATGGCAGATACTCGTCCTCAGGTGTGCGGCCTTGCCTTTTCTGTACTCTGCGGACATTCTCTTAAGAAGTGTCCAGGTTTATTGCAAGTATAGCAGACATTCTGTCTAGCCATATATGGTCTGTTACTGTGATTCTTACCACAGGTTGGGCATTCTTTGCTATTTGAGTGCTTGCCTCCCTTCTTGCTCTTTCGCTTGTCCTATAACCTCTTCCTCTTCCCATTTGTATCAGAAGAGGTGCCACCCTGATCTTGCTTCTCTAACTTGGGAGTAGGCTCAATCATCAAATGATGGTTCAAGTTGTTCTCCATAATTCGGCAGGCCTCAACTGCCTTGTTAAAGTGCTCGAACTATCAGGGAGCAATCATCTCCCTTACAGACTGCTTTAGTTCTCTGACCATCTTTTGGTCATCTACCTTTCATCATCTCCGTAATGCAGGTAACTGAAGTAGTGGGAAAGACATCTAAGCTTATCTAAGTACTCATCGAATGACTCGTTATTCCTCTGCTTCAGGGTTAGGAATTCTGCTTCCTTTTTGTCCCTAGCTGACCTTAAAAAATATTTCTCATGGAATTGCTCCAGGAGTACTTCCCATGTCGCTCTCGTGTTCTGAGCATCCAGAAGAATCTTGGCATTCTTCCACTAATGATCGGCATCCTTTTCCTAGCTGGTAGATAGCCATTTGGGCTTTTCGCTTAGTCGAACAATCCACAACTTTGAAAATCCTTTCCAAGCGGTTAATCCAATTCTCTTCTGCTTGGACGTCAACCACTACATCGAAGAATGGCAGATTGTGCTTGCAAAAGCGAGTCATCTATTACTGGATGTTGTCAGGGTCTATTGCTGGCATTGCCGATGTAGGCAATTGTCTTGTTGCTTGCGCTACTAAGCTTTCTTCCTCTGGCTGCCTCCTATTGAGGTTAGCCACTGCCACTGCTATCGCTGCTACTATTACAACATCTCTTTCTTGTTCCTGGCTAGCTTATGCCACCCTCAACCCTTCAATAGCCTTTTATTGTTATTCTAAGCAATCCAAAATTAATTGTAGTAGATCGGAAGGGACCTTTATGTAGTGTCCTGAGGGTCTCTTTGACAAAGCGTTTCATCGATTTTAACTAATACGCTAACTAAACTGATAGCATATTCGAGGAACAAGAAATAAACATCATGCTTGGATTTCATTTAACAACATATGCATTCATAATACAACATTCAAGCATCAGTCACCAATCACAGCAATATAGTTTAACATACATAGCCATCAACCATGCCAGACTAACCTACTCAGGTTAGCTGTAACAATATAAGTCCTATATCAGTTTTACAAGGATCCAACTATCTAAAAGTAGTGAATCTTAACAAAGTTTTCAAGGTGCTGGATGTAATCCTCAACACCTAAATCCAATATCTGATTCAGGCGACAGAACTCATACACCCAGAAGGGTAAATATGGAAGCATGTCTGTCATTGTAAAGATCCAGTCCTTGGTATCTAGATAAGGGTTACCCAGTCCTTGAGTCTGATATAACACCTTTACTCCTTGAAGGTATTCTAGGTAGATGTTTGGGTCTTGCTCATCCTCATCTTTCCTTATATGTTGACCCAAGAATTCCAACTTCTCTCTTAGCTAATCCTGACTACAGATCTTAGGCTCAGTTGGAACAGGGATAGGTATTGTGGGTGTCGAGGGTATCCCTGGCTTGGTACTGGATTTGGGGATGTTACTCGGGTGCACACTTGGGCTAACAAGCTATCCGTGAGACTGAATGTCAAAACTAGGATCCATTGGTTCCTGATACATATCAATTGTGGGATCCACCGGGTTACTGGGTCAAGGAAGGTTCATTAAATCCTCAACAGTAACCCCTAAAAGGTTAACCCCATGCTCTAGATAATTGTTGGACTCCTTTGTTGAGTATCCTGGGCTAGCAGTCCCCATAGTCCATCCCACCGAATCCTCTTTGGTGAGATCGGCCATGTTAGTATCCTCATCATTAACTAACTTGTCAGATCTAGCATCCCAATCCATTGTGTTTTCCATCATAACTCCTGCAACAATATGTCAATTTTCCTTCTAACTGACATATTAACTAAGCAGAGCGTCGTATCCTATGCCAGAACCTCCGCTCTGATACCAAAAATATCACACCTTACTATCAGATCCACTTAAGATTTAATTAAAATCATTTTAGACCACATTTGATAGTCTTGGTCTCAAAAATCCATGAAGAACACTGATTTTTGAATTTTGACTGTTCATCGGGTAAAAATCTATTTTTCTAGTCCAACTTCAAAAATTCATAACTTAATCTAAAAAAATCAAAATGGAGTGGTTCAAAATTCTATAAAATATCTTTGAATTATTTTTCAAGGAAAAATAATATTATGAGCCAATTCCATTGGAAAGAGTGTCAGATTTTTGTGAAATTTACCTCTGTCCATTTGGCAAAAATCCTTTTCCCAAATTCTAAACCTTAAGCTTGAAAAATCATTAAAAATCGTGTAGTTGGCCATTTTTAGCATGCTACCTATCAGTTTGAAGCCCACGATGTCAACTCTAAGTATACTAAATTTCGTGCAGAGATTCATTCGGTAACTTAATAAAACATGGCTCTAAACTGACATCCTACATAGGGATTACAACACCAACCATAGATACTTATACATAACCAAATGTCCACGAATTTTTATGGTGTGACACCATAATTTAGCCTCCAATCTGCAGCTTGATCTTGGGAGTTTCAGGCCATAAAATGTTAGATTGTATTTGGGGGATGAGATTTTAAGAAATCCTAGTAGCAAGATCAATCAACCAAAACATTAACATGCATCAATTACAAGCATTCCAACCTTTTGCTATTAATAGGGAACTACTTTACCTCATACATGTAGCACTCTAACATGTAATAGCCAAGGCACATAAATCAAGGAGTATAGCTACACAATCATCATCATCATCTAGTTCAACCATATAATAGCACATGAAATTGCATAGCAATCAATGCAACAATCAACATTAAGGTCAACTAAATCTTACTACCTTAATCCAGTACTCTTTGATTTTCTTGTTCTTCTTTCTTGCTTCCACAAATGCCCAACCCTAGTATGGCAATCCACAAAAAGGGCAGCAAGAATCATCAACCATTCCACATAAGAATCAATAACATAACTCAAGTAACTCCTAAACCCCTTAAAGCTTCCATCTTTGTTCTTGAATTTTTAGAATTGGTTTCCATCAACCCTAAAAATTCTCTCTTAACTCATTCCTACATGATTTTTCATGTAGATTCCAAATATCCACTTGAATTTAACAAAATAAATTCCCTCCTTTCAGTTTCAGCTTGATCGAACCATTTGGGTTAAAAATCCAAAAATTGCAACTTTGATTCTATCGCTTCCAACACTTGTTCTTTAGGTTTACCCTACACTATTTTCCATTTTGAGCACAACGGAAGCCTCAAAACTTTGAAAAACAAATCCTAGGGTTCAGATCTTACTTTGGCTGAAATGAACTTTAAGTGAGATATCAAAGAAAACACTTCAAAAACAACCTACAACCACTTATAACCACTAGGATCTATCATGCTTTGAAATGTTCTAGCAAGATTAAACCATAAAACTTCCTCCTCTACAATATATATGTTTTGGCCAGCATCAAAAGAGAAGGGCAACTATGATTTTCAACCATACAACTCAAGCAATCAAAGCAAGGAACCATTTGGAACCGTAAACTAACCTTGATTCTCACTTGTATGCTTAAAGTTGATGCCTTTCTCCTTGGTTTTCCTTCGAAGTTCTTCCTTTTCCTCTTAAGCTCTCTCTTGGCCAAAACATATTCAGAAAATGGGGGAGCAAGAGGTCATTAATGTGCACAAAATATCCCACCAACCATCATTAATGATATGCCATGTGTCAAATGCTTACTTAGTCGTAATCCTCTCTCTTAATTAACTTAAATCATAATGTAATTAAATTTCAAAGTCAAGATCCTCTCCATTGGTAGCTTGACACTTGGAAAGCTTTAATTACCATCCATTGAAGGCTTGACAAGTGGCAACTTATGGGTCAAGTAAGGTGCAAGACTCTGATTAACACTTTATCCGTGCACTTTTACTCCGGGTTTAATTCTTTTCTGTAATTACAGTGCTCTGGCCTCTGTAATTATTTTCTATTAGATCCATGAATTATTCTCCTCATTTTTATCTTCCTAAATTGTCCTCCTTGTCTCAAATTTAATTTCCCAATAATTAAATAAAAAGAAAACTATTTTCCTTCTTTTTAGTGATTTTTCCTCTTTTCAAAGGAATTGGAAAACATCTTGGATACTTGAGGGTCTTCTTTTAATTTCATAATCTCTTGTAATTTCTTGGGATATCATAGGAATTTTATTGGGATCTTATTCTCCTTAAAAATATTTATTTGGAATTTTCCAAATAAAAGACCTTAAACTAGCTTAAATTGCCCTTAAATTCCTTTGTAATTTCTCTAAGGGCAATTTGATCATAAAACTAATTTTATAATCCAATATAATTCTCAAGGAACATTTTCCTTATTTTTTCTTAATTTTCAGAGACTTGGAAATATTTTTCCATAATTATTATTGACCAATTTTCCTTAATTAATCAAACTTTTCATAATTGACTTGGAAAATTATAATAATTATTTTCCACCAAAATTCTTCTATTCCTCCTTGTCATTTTTTACCCTTAATTATTTAGGAATACCCCTATTCCTAAATTCCATATTACTGGATGTGACAGAATATGGTTGCAGATGCCTTGAGTAGGAAGGTAGTGCAGGTAGCATCAATAATGATCTAGGAACAAAAGCTTGTAGAGGATTTCAGAGATTGGGGCCTCTATATCAGATACTATTAATAGAGGGTAAAGGCGGTAGAACATAGTTTACAGCTCTGCTTGAGGATCAGATCAGAGAAGCACAGTCATAGGATCTGTTAGCAGGAATTTTCAAAGAGAAGTTATTTAAGGGCAAGACCCAAAACTTTGAGATTACTAAGGAGGGACTATTGAAGTTTAGAAGGAGAACTTACATTCCTCAAGTAGCCGATCTTAGGGAAAGGATATTAGCAGAGGCCCATAAGAATCGATATAGTCTTTATCCATGGATAACCAAAATGTACCATGATGTCAAAGAACTCTTTTGGTAGCCTGGAATGAAGAAGGATATCACAGAGTATGTAGCGAAGTGTCTCACTTGCCAAAGAGTGAAGCCGGAATATCAGAAACCTATAGGAGAATTACAACCCATGGATATCCTTGAATAGAAATAGGATAGCATATCGATGGATTTTATAGCAGGGTTACCAATAACGTCAACCAAGCATGATGTGATACGGGTCACAGTGGACCATTTAACCAAGTTAGCAGATTTTCTCGCAGTGAATGTTAAAGATCCTTTGAAAAAGTTGGCAAGACTTTATATCAAAGAGATAGTTAGGCTGCATGGTGTCTCGAGTAGTATAGTTTCAGACCGAGACCTAAGATTTACTTCTAAGGCTGTGTTTGGGTGACACCCCAAACCATGGTTTGGGGAATAAATCACCTAAACACCCACCCAAAAACCAAAACCATGGTTTTGGAAAAAGCAAAATTTTTTTGCTTTTGAAGAAAAAAGGGAGAGTGTGAGAGCCTATAGGATATGTATCTTGTTATTTTTGTTATAAACATATTTTTTTATAAACATATTTAATCTTATATTTTATGAATATATATACATATTTATTAATTATTAATTATATTATCTTATGTATTATTAATTATGTTAATAAAAAATATATTATTAACAATTTTATTCCTTCAAATTAAAATATATCATAAAATCTATTTTTCTGTAATTATCATATTAACTTATGTCTTTTTTTTAGTAATTTGTATATATAAAAAGTGCTTCTGATAACAACTATCCAAACACTCTCATTTCTCAAAATCACTTTTTCATAAAATCTATTCTTCCCAAAATCTATTCTCCAGAATCACTTTTCCAAACCACGGTTTGGTTTCATCCAAACACACCCTAAATTTTGGAGATCCTTATAAAAAGAAATGGATACTACTCTTAAATTCAATATAGCCTACCATTTGCAAACCGATGGACAGACAGAAAGAATGATCTAGATATTGGAGGATATGCTACGGGCATGTGTACTCAATTTCGGTGGTAATTGAGATATGTACTTGCCGTTAACTGAATTCGCTTACAACAATAATTTCCATTCAAGTATTCGAATGGCACCATATGAAGCACTTTATAGGAGAAAGTGTAGATCTCCCTTATGCTAGACAGAGCTTAGTTAAAGAAGCATATATGGTCCTGATTTAGTGGATCAGACCTCCCAGCAAATCAAAACTATTTAGCAAAGGCTCCTAACAGCTCAAACTAGATAGAAGTGTTACGCAGACATTAAAAGGAGACTGTTAGAGTTTGAAGTTGGTGATCAAGTATTCCTCAATGTGTCACCAATAACAGGAGTCAGTCGATCCCTAAAGACTAGGAAATTGAGCACGAAATACGTTGGACTGTTCCAAATTCTTTCCAAAGCAAGACTAGTAGCTTACAAGTTGGCCCTTCCCTCAAATTTGAGTCAAATTCATGATGTCTTCTATGTCTCCCAACTGAAGAAGTACCACCCAATCCTGACTCATATCACAAGATATGATGACATTGTGCTCAGAGACAATCTGTCTTTCAAAGTCATACTAGAGCGAACCATTGATCAAAAGTTCAAATGGCTGAGGAACAAGCAGAGTCTGCTAGTCAAAGTTCTCTGGAAAGATCTTTCATTGAAGAAGCTAAATGGGAGATGGAGACTGAAATGGAAGAAAAATACCCTGAACTTTTCCTATAGGATGAGATGGAGACTGAGATTTAAATTTCGAGGATGAAATTCATTTTGGGGGGAGAAATGTCACATCTAGTAATTTGATAATTAGGAGTAAAAATATTCCTAAGCAATTAAGGGCCAAAATAATAGGAAGAAATAGAAGGCGGCAATTTCTAAATTTATGTTAGTGCCAGGGCAAAAGAATAATTTTCAAAAGTTATAGCCAACTTTATGTAATTGTGAAAAATATGTTAAAAATTCCTAAAAATTATGAAATAACTAGAGAAACTAGAGAAATGTCAATTGGACATTATATTAACTTTTAAAAGGAAGAATTTTGATGAGAAATAATTATTATGATTTTCCAATCAATTATGAAAGTTTGACTAATTAAGAAAAATTGGTCAAAATTAATTATGAAAAAATATTTTTGAGCCACAGAAAATTGAGAAAAAATAGGGATAATGTGCCTTGAGAATTATATGATAGGATATGAATGGTTTTATGCTCAAATTACCCTTAGAAAAATTACAAAGGAATTGAAAGGGGAATTAGGTCAATATTGTGTTTTATTTGGGAAAAATTCCAAATAAATATATTTAAGGAGAATAAAATTTTGAAAAAATTTAAAAGGAATCCCAAGGAATTATAAGAGATTATGAGATTGAAAAGAGCTCCTTAAATATCCAAGATATTCTTTAATTCTTATGACAAGTAGAAAAACCCTTATAAAGAGGAAATTAGTTTCTCTCTTTATAATTAGTAGAAATTTGAGATGGTAACAAAAGAGGGCATTTTGGAAAAAAAATGAGAATAATTTATTATGGATCTAACAGAAAATAATTACAAAGGTCAGAGTATTGTAATTATGGAAAAGAAATTAAACTCGGAGTAAAAGTGCATTAATAAGGTAAGAAGTAGAGTCTTGCACTTTAATTGACTCACAAGTTGCCACTTGTCAAGCCATCAATAGAGAGGATTAAAGATACCAAGTGTCAATCCAAGTATGGAGAGGAATTTGAGTTTTGAAATTGATTTTCAACTAGAATTAAGTTAATAGGAAAGAGATTGCGAGAAGGCTTAGGCTAATGACACCTTACAAGTGGATTAATTGTGATGGTTGAGATATTTTGCCTTTAAATAGAACACTTTCCCCTCTTGCAAGACTACGTTTTTGGCCAAGGAGGGGAAATTCTTGCCAATCCATTTCTTGAATTCCAAGCAAGAGGAAAGCTAGTGACTTCGATCATCCAAGCTAGGATTCAAGGTTAGTAGGTTGTCTTAAGTTGTTTCTTGCCTTGTTCCCTTAAGTTTTATGGTTGAAAAATCTATTCTTCCCTCTTGAGTTTGCTGGCCAAAATGTGTTAAGGTTAGGGGAAGGACGTTTGGATGTTAAACCTAGTTAAAACACATTGATTCAAGGATGTTTCAAGTGGTTTTGAGTTGTTATTTGAAAGATTTCATGATTGGCTGTTTATGAGTACTGTTCGGCCACTTTGAAAACTATACCCTAGGATGAGTTTTTCATAGTTTTGATGCTTTCTTTATGTTTAAAATAGAAAATGGTGTAGGGTAAACCTACAGAACAAGCATTAGAAGCATTAAAATTAAAGTTTGAATTTTTAGAATTCAAGACCCCTATGTTCAGTCAACACTGGTTCATAAGGAAAGAGTTTTCTTTTCATGAATCCAAGTTCATATTTTATATTCTACATGAAAAACTATGTAGGATTGACCTAAGAAAGAAATTTTTAGGTTAAAAAAAACAAAGCTCCAAAATTCAAAGAATTAAGAGTTACTTGAGTTTTGCCATTGATTCTTGTGTGGTTTGGTTTGTAATGTGGCTGCCACTTTTGTACAATGTGATATTTAGGACTTGATATTTATGGAGGAATGGAAGAAGAGCAAAGAACCAAGGGGCTATTGGAGCAAGGTAGCAAGATTTAATTAACTACTAATATTGACATTGCATTGTTTATTATTGCATGGATGATCGCTATTATGTGGGTAAACTATGATGATTGTGATGTGGCTACTCCTTGCATTTTATTGCCTTGGCTTTTGCATGTTTGAGATTGCCTAATTATAAGAGAATTAGTTCTCCAATGGTAGCTAATGCTAAAATGCATAATGATGATGCATGCTTGATATTACAGTTGATTACTCTTGTTGTTGGGATTTCAATGAAATCTCACTCCTTCCAAGTATAATCTAACATTCTAGGGCTGAGTCATCCAAGAAGAAGGTACAAATTCAAGGGTAATTTTCGTGTTAAACTATGGAACCATTTGACTTTTGGCTATGTATAATGATGTATGCTTAGATGTTGTAACCCTATTTTGACAATTGACTTAGAGCTGTATTTTGACTAAGTTACTGGACAAATTAAATCACAAAATTTGACATACTTATAATTCACACCCTGAGCTTGAAATCAATAGGTAGAATGTTGAAATCGGACATCAATATGATTTATGGTGATTTTTCAAATTTAAGGTTGGAAATCTAGGAAAAAGTTTTTAACCAACAGAATAGTGGTAACTTCCACAAAACTCTGGCACTGATCCATAACAAATTGGTTTATGAGATTATTTTTTCTTGAAATAGCATTCAAAGATTTTTCCATAAAACTTGGAAGTACTCCATTTCAATTTTTCTAGAATTAATTATGAATTTTTAAAGTTGGACAGAATATCTGGAATTACCAAATGAAAAGTGTTTTTCCAAAAATCAGTGTCCAATTTGCATTTTATGAGCTTAAGGCCTCCAAAGTGGTCAAAAATAGTTTCAAATGGACTTTAAGGTATTATAGGAGTAAGGTGTAACATGAGGGATGCTATTATTTAGCTAGTACATTGTCTATGTAAAGTCTATATAAAGGCTTTGTTAGTAGCAAATAAATTCATTGGATTCTTCAGGTTATATTTAAGAGTTTATTATTTTATATTACTTCCACATCCAACAGTGGTATTAGAGTCAAAGAGAGGAGAGATTGTGTGAGTGTAAACACAAGTGTCATAGTGACATTTTGCAATATTCAAGTAATGGCTTCAGAGGATTTTGTTTAACCTTCTGTCCCTTGATTTGATGGTCATTATGACCATTAAAGTATGTTGATGCAAAAATTTTTGCGGTCTAAAGAGTTTTATATGGCTATTGAGCATGGCATCTAAGAACCTACAGCTGATGTTGTTTTGTTAAATGGTCAAAAGGCTGAACTTGAGGCATTGAAATTGAAAAACTTGAAGGCAAAGAATTACCTTTTCCAAGCCATTGATAGTTCAATCTTGTAGACAATTTTTTACAGGATACATCGAAGCAAATTTGGGACCCCATGAAGAAGAAGTACCAAGGGAATGTAAGGGTGAAGTGAGCACTACTTCAAACTCTACGAGGTGAGTTTGAGACCTTACGGATGAAATCGGGAGTCAGTGTCAAAGTATTTCTCACACACTATGACAATTGCAAATAAGATGCGGATTCATGAGTGGCTCACAGATGTCACCATTGTCACATCCTGAATTTTAGGCCTAGAAGTACTAGAATTAACCTGAAATAGGTAGGCTACTATACCCTTATGGTAGGAGTCTTGAAAGTTTCCTAAAAGGATAGAAGGATTATCAGGGACCAAATCGCAAAGGGAAAGTTTCTTGGACTGAGGATGTATAATGATGTATGCTTAGATGTTGTAACCCTATTTTGACAATTGACTTAGAGCTGTATTTTGACTAAGTTACTGGACAAATTAAATCACAAAATTTGACATACTTATAATTCACACCCTGAGCTTGAAATCAATAGGTAGAATGTTGAAATCGGACATCAATATGATTTATGGTGATTTTTCAAATTTAAGGTTGGAAATCTAGGAAAAAGTTTTTAACCAACAGAATAGTGGTAACTTCCACAAAACTCTGGCACTGATCCATAACAAATTGGTTTATGAGATTATTTTTTCTTGAAATAGCATTCAAAGATTTTTCCATAAAACTTGGAAGTACTCCATTTCAATTTTTCTAGAATTAATTATGAATTTTTAAAGTTGGACAGAATATCTGGAATTACCAAATGAAAAGTGTTTTTCCAAAAATCAGTGTCCAATTTGCATTTTATGAGCTTAAGGCCTCCAAAGTGGTCAAAAATAGTTTCAAATGGACTTTAAGGTATTATAGGAGTAAGGTGTATGTACATGAGGGATGCTATTATTTAGCTAGTACATTGTCTATGTAAAGTCTATATAAAGGCTTTGTTAGTAGCAAATAAATTCATTGGATTCTTCAGGTTATATTTAAGAGTTTATTATTTTATATTACTTCCACATCCAACAGTGGTATTAGAGTCAAAGAGAGGAGAGATTGTGTGAGTGTAAACACAAGTGTCATAGTGACATTTTGCAATATTCAAGTAATGGCTTCAGAGGATTTTGTTTAACCTTCTGTCCCTTGATTTGATGGTCATTATGACCATTAAAGTATGTTGATGCAAAAATTTTGCGGTCTAAAGAGTTTTATATGGCTATTGAGCATGGCATCTAAGAACCTACAGCTGATGTTGTTTTGTTAAATGGTCAAAAGGCTGAACTTGAGGCATTGAAATTGAAAAACTTGAAGGCAAAGAATTACCTTTTCCAAGCCATTGATAGTTCAATCTTGTAGACAATTTTTTACAAGGATACATCGAAGCAAATTTGGGACCCCATGAAGAAGAAGTACCAAGGGAATGTAAGGGTGAAGTGAGCACTACTTCAAACTCTACGAGGTGAGTTTGAGACCTTACGGATGAAATCGGGAGAGTCAGTGTCAAAGTATTTCTCACACACTATGACAATTGCAAATAAGATGCGGATTCATGAGTGGCTCACAGATGTCACCATTGTCACATCCTGAATTTTAGGCCTAGAAGTACTAGAATTAACCTGAAATAGGTAGGCTACTACTATACCCTTATGGTAGGAGTCTTGAAAGTTTCCTAAAAGGATAGAAGGATTATCAGGGACCAAATCGCAAAGGGAAAGTGTTCTTGGACTGAGGAAAAAAAAAGTTAGAGACTTTGGTGAAATCTCGAGGCTCAAAAATGAAAAATAGAGATGAGTATAGGCCAAAGGTTTTGTTAGAGGCCTCAACGAAATGAATTATGGGGTTAAGTCGAATTAAGGACGAAATCGTAATTTTATAAAGTTTCGGGCCGGTAAGGGCAAAAATAAAAATTATGTCCCAAAATCCTAGAAAAATCCTAAAAATGGGAAATGGCATGTGAAGGCTTGTAGGTGAAGAAAAATTACAAAAATGCCCTTAGATTGACTTTAAATAAATTTTAAGGATTATGGCTCATTTTGAGGTATAAAGCTAGATTTAATTATTTGAGCCATAAGAAAGCCTCAGAAATGTAAATAAAAAGGGGATTCATGAGTTAAGAGGCTACAAAAATTTATAAAATTAGTCTCATCCCTAGAAGACCAGCAAAATGGCTTTAAAAATATTTAAAAGCTGGTTATGCCGAAAAAGAGCAATTTACAAGAAATTCAAAAAGAAATGCCTACGGTTCGAGTTATGGACTGAGAAAATTTGCATATTTTCTCCAGAATTTAAGGAATCTTATGTTATTTTTAGATGAATTTTTAGAGCTCTAGATTAAATAAAATGCTTTAGTCAAATATTAAATAATTCCTGTCCCCTAAGTAGGAGACAAAACCAAAGAAAATATCTAAAAGCTATTATGACAGCACTGAGTCAGTGTGCTGAGTCATCAAGTGCAATTAGGACACCTTTGAGTCAGCGTGCTGAGTCAGCAGGAGATATTTATAGAGAGTATAAAAATTAGAACACAGTACGGGTATATTGAGGAGCCTGTCAGTGAAGCTAATTATTTTTTTCTATGCTCCTCTAAGAACTCAAAAAATACCCAAGACGGTGCAGAATGGTAAGATAGGTGGAGGAATACCTAAGAGCTATAATTTGCACAAATTTTATGTTAATTTTCTCTCTATTTTAATGCCATAATGATGAAGGGACATGGAAGAGACAAGTGTATGGTTGGATAAGAAGGTATTACATGCATGGCTGATGATAGACAAGCGGCTTGAAAATATAAGCATAATTTAAGTAAAGTGATGTAAGCAATCTAGAAGCTAGACACTTGGCTTGATCAAGATGGAAGATAAGGGATAAGGGACATATGGCAAGATCATAAGGAAAGATTAAATGAATGGCCAAGATTAAGCCACACACACAAGATCAATGACCAAGATTCAATCTTGTTTTCTATATATACCCCTCCCCTCCCTTCATTAGCTCTTGAAACCTCAGAAAAACTCTTGCAAAATGAATTCTAGAGAGAGAAAGAAGAAGGAGAGAGAAAGGCTAAGTGATCCTATACAAGATCAAGCTCTAAACAAGGTATGTTCATAGTTTTTGATGTAGTTTTCACTACCCTTGTTGTTGTTGAGCTTGGTTATGGATTTTAATGGTTTTTGGAAGCTTGAAACCCTTAGGGGATATGTTGCACGAAATTTCTAAGTTATGGGGAAGATGAAATTGATGTTAGAGTAGCGTTTAAAGACTTGAAATGAACAAGAATCAAATGGTTCTAGCTTTCTATTATTTGAATTTCATACTTTAGAACCAAAGAGGATGCCACTGCCTAAGCTATTCTTATGCCTACGATGTGATTTTGATAATTTTGATTCCTTCAATATGTTTAAAATGAAAAATTGTGTTGGGATAATATGAAAGAATAAAGTTGGAAGCATTGGAATCAAAACTGGAATTTAGGTGGCAGATTTTAGTTTTGGCCTAGAACCAAGGGAAGGAGTTAGATTTTGATGAATCTAAGCTCATATTTAGATTCCTTGGGTAAAATTGTGTAGGATTGGCCTAAGGGACCAATTTTTTACAAAGCTAGAACACTACATTATAAATTAAGGAAAAGAGATTAAGTTTAAGGATATAAGTTTTTCACATTGTGTAGTTCTTGGTCCTAGTGAGTAATGTGACCCTTGTGGCTTTGATTAGGACCTTGAAACATCCAAGAGAAGTTTTGGATGTGGTTGACCAAAAGCTAAATGGTTGGGAAGCTTAGGGAGCAAGTTGAAGAGCAAGAGAAAACTTATGATACAAGGTAGTGAACTTACCTTTCTTGTGTGCTTGATGTGTATGCTTGTGTATTGATGTGCATTATTCTATTTGATGATAATATGAGATGCTAATGCTAGCATGATGCTCTGTTTCATTGATGTTTTCCATGGCCATGTATGTTTATGTGAAACATTGAGCATGAAAATATGTTATAAGTAAGCATGAGTTAGATCAGGTAAGCATGTCATACACTTGCATCCATCTTGCATGCACAAATGATAATGTTTGCTACTGAGATTCTCCCAAATCTCACTCTCCCTTAACCAAACATAATAGGTGATAATGATCAAGCAAAGGATGCATTAAGTGGAGTCAAGAAAAGAGGAAAAGAATTGAGGAAATTTGTTGTATTATATTGTATTCTTTGTATGCCTATGTATGTCATGAACATGCCACTACTATTATGTGATGTTAAATAATGATGATGGCATGTATAATTAACTATAGTAATGTGAGGGAATAGTTCATGGATTGATGGCATGGTATTATGCAAGGAAAAGAATTAATTACAAATTGTCAATGCAAGTTAGGGGACAAAGCATCCCTAAAGGAGCCACAAAATATTGATAGCTTGGAAATAAAGTAAATGATTGATTTTACCCATAAAATTTGGTATGGTTAAAGTACACATCCTGAGCTTTAAAACAAGTAGTAGATCACCTAAAATAGATATGTGTCGTAAGAGTTATGTTTGATCAAAGTTAGGGCAGAGAGAAACTAGAACATACAGCTTTGACCAAATAAATAGTAAACTTCATAAATAAACTATACAAATTGGTAAGGGTTAAGTCTTTTTTTATATTTTTCCCTATAGATAATTGAAAGAGTTTCAAATAGAATTTTGAACTATCTCAATATAATTTTTTTATGATTAGTTATGAATTTTTAAAATTTCATCAAAAATCTGAAATTTAACCTATGAACAGTAACCTGAGAACCAATTATAAATTTTCAAGCTACGGGCTTGTTTCATACTCTGAGGCGTTAGAGGAAGGATGTTTCAATCATAATTGAGAAGATTTTATGGTCCATGTTGCTGAAATTTAACTTTGTTATTTGTGCCATTGAAGAGTTGAAAGATCTTAACACTCTTTCACTTGATAAATTGCAAAACTCTTTAATGGTTCATTAAAAAAAATTGTACAACATGATATAGAGGAGCAAGCATTGCAAGTAGTCACAATCTCTAAAGATTCTAGGTATAGAAGAAACAAGTGGAAGGGAAGAAACTCAAATGAAGCTGATGAAAGAAATGGTCGTGATTGACAATGCTCATCCAATGGGAAGTCAAAGTTTGCAAATAAATCCATATTGAGTGTTTTAGATGTCACAGGTATGGCCATTATGATTCTGAATGTCATGCAAAAGTAAAAAATACACATGGAGAAAACTCTAATTTTGTAGAAGTGACTAAAACTAAAGAAGCTGAAGAAGTGACTGCGACTAAAGAGGAAGCCTCTTTGCTAATGGTGTGTCAACCATCAAATGAAATCCATACAGACTTATAGTATCTGGACACAGGTTGTAGCAACCATATGTGTGGACATAAATCTACATTTTCTGACTTAGATGAAACTTTTCACACAATAGTCAAGTTTGGAGACAATGCTTGTATTGTTGCCAAAGGAAAAGGAAAGGTAAAACTCCAAACAAAGTCTTCTTTGCAGATTATCTCTAATGTGTTCTTTGTTCTGAATTTGAAAACAAATCTTATTAGTATGGGTCAGCTTCAAGATAAAGGCTATGAGGTGTCTATCAAATGTAAAGTCTGTAGAATTTGTGAGCCCAATCGTGGCTTGATTGTTGAAGCCAAGATGACTGCAAATAAGCTTTTCCCACTTTATGTGCAAAATGTTCGCTCTACTAATTTTTGTTTTTCAATAAAAGTAAATAGTCCAACATGCTTTAGCATTACAGATACGGATATCCGGATTTTGGAGGGCTAAAAATGCTACAGCAGGAAAAAAAATGGTTTCTGGTCTTCCTAATTTTGTATTCCTGCAAAAATTTGTCAAGATTGCATTGTTAGCAAACAACCTCGTGATAGCTTTCCACAAAGCAAATCTTAGAGAGCTACAAGGCAACTGGAATTGGTTTACTCAGATATTTGTGGGCCAATAAACCCAATATATGATGGAAGTAAATGTTTCTTTGTAACGTTTATTGATGATTTTAGCTGGAAGACTTGGGTATATTTCTTGCAGGAAAAATATGAAGCTTTTACTGCCTTTAAAAGCTTCAAAGCTTTGGTTGAAAATAAGACAGGATGTTCCATAAAGATTCTTCATACTGATCATGGAGAGGAGTATCTTTTACAGGAATTTATAAATTTCTATGATTCTTATGGGATACGTCGATAACTTACAACAACTTATACTCCTAAATGAAACAAAATAAGACTAGCATGGATGGCCGATTATGAGGTTAGTAGAAATGATCAATCTGAAAATGAAGATTCCCTCACATATATTTCTTTATTTTTTGATTGTGATTGTAACACCTTACGTTTACGACCTTATATTATGCCAAGTTAAGACATTCAGAAGCGCAATTTAAGGTTACCGGGTTGAAAAACCTGAGTTTGAAAATTTTTTCCCGCATTACTATTCACCGTAACCTTAAACTTGGCATAACTTTGGAAAAATTATAACTAATTCTAGAAAAATCGAAACGAGTTCGTTCCAAGTCTCACTCGAAGCTCTTAACATCATCTATCAAGGAAAAATGACCTCAGGTTCCGTTTTAATCAGAAACGCATTCGTTTTCAATTTCGAAAAGTATGTTCATTTGGTCATTTTTCTATTTTCCAGGATTTTTGCCTAACTTCGGAAAGGCATAACTTCTTGCACAGAGCTCCGATTATGACACTTTACCACTCATTTTAAAGGGAAAAATAAGATCTATTTGCATGCCAAATTTCAGGGAAAAATTCAACCATTTGACCAGGGTCTTCGTTGGTCAAAGTTTGGTCAAATCTAGACCATTTTTATCCCCTTTTTCACTAATTCTAACAGCATTTCGTTTTCACTATAATCATACCATAATCACATGTAAAGCTATTCTATCATTAATATACATTCCAAAAAGGGTATCATATCGTGTATTTATGAACATAGTATGCTTACATGGCTTGAAAGAGAAAGGTTCAAAACCGTATAATACATTACATAATTCATAACTTCTTCAAGCCATGACTATTTCCTTTCCTTTCTCCTTGGCAGTAGTGGCACCTAGGATATCATGTTATAGGAGGAATGAGATTTCATAGAAATCCCAGTAGCATTGAACATACAACCATCAAGTCAACATGCATAAGATGTCATGCTACATGCAGTATAATAACATTTCTAGTCTTTATGCCATGCCATAATCATTCTGTATCCATGTCATCATATCATGGAGCATATAATCATTCTGGTCAAAACTCAATCATGCAAGAGCCAAGGCATACATTGCAAGGAGTTCACATCATCTGTACATAAACATTCTCATGGCACATAACACACATAGCAGATACATCAAATACAGATCAACAAAATAATTGCAGTTCACGCTACCTCAATTCCACGCTTATCGTTCCTCCTTGTTCCCTTGCTTGAGATCCTCCTAGGTATCCAGAGAATTGCCTATCAACCATACAGTAAGGGTATGGTAAATTCCATATCCAGTATACCATTCCTTCTCAATATAATGCTACCCTTGTGCCTTTCAATTTATAATTTCTGTATACCTTTCCTAAACCTTTGACCTTGGTTTGACCAAGCCTTAATCCTCAATTAAGGTCTTGGAATTCTTCCTTAATCCATGATTAATCATGCTTTCTTGGTTAATCATTAACCTTAATCCTTAATCCAATATTTAATTAAGGTCCTCAAGTCACATAGTCATAATCCTCTAAGATTAAGTCACTAATCCCTTATGGATTAACCATTAATCATTCTCTAATCAACATGATTAACCATTAATCATTCTCTAATCAATATGATTAACCATTATTCATTCCTTAATCAACATGATTAATCATTTTCTAATCAATATGATTAAGCTTTAATAAATCCTTAATCAACATGATTAATCATAATTAATCATCCTTCAATTACCATAACTAATCACTAATTAATTAGGGTAGCTAATCTTAACCACTTACTAATCCTTAATCAAATAACATGATTAATCTTAGCTATCACTAAACCATAATTAATCAAGGTAATTAATCCTAATCTTCCTTAAATAAATAATCAACTAAAAATAATTAACACTTAGGGAGATAATCATACCTTAATTAGCTCTTAATCGGCGATTAGAGGTGTCTAAGCTTGCTTTCTCTCTTTCTCTCTTTCTTTCTTCCTTTCTCTCTCCTAGAACTCAAGAACACAAAATTCTCTCCCAACAAAACCACCTTGGCCGAATCTTCATGGAAGGGGGGGTATTTATAGGCTTTGATATTTCAAAATGCCAAAAATGCCCTTCGGGAAAAAGATGCGATCTCGGCCGTCCATTTTTTCTACTTTACACATGGACAAATCTTAGGGCACACACCATAAGAAAATGACACATGGAGGGACACCTAATCACCATGTGATTTTCATGTGGAAAATAAATATTATTTTATTGTTTTGTCTCTTATTTCCCTTTATGCCCTTGAACAATGTGGAAAATTCCAACTTTGTCCTCCCTTCTAATTTTGGCCGAATTATTGCTCTTAATATTGGAAAAAATATGACTCATCCAATAACCAGTGCAATCCACTGATTATTTGTGTATTTCCGATCCGATTTTCCAATAATCCTGTCCAATTTACTGTCACAAAATTTTGATTTCAACACCTCATTAAATTTCCCTCATTCCAAGGGTAATCCATGATTTTTCTCAAGTTTTATCTCCCTCTATAATTCTCTAAATTTATTCTGTCAAAAATCACTATTCTACCGATAATAATTCGGTAAAAATATTCTTTAAGCTAACTCTGCACATCCAAAGGTGGGAAATAATTTATAAATTAGGATAATATGTCACATAACTTATCCATATTTTTCCTTGAATTTTTGAGGCCTCTATATATTTTAAATAATGGAAATTGGCTAATTTTCCTTAATTAGCCAAAAATTCCAATAATTACAATAACTCCCTGGTAAATTATTTTTAATCTCATATTCATCTTCTAAGCCTCAAACATTATTCTGTACCCTCCTTTCTATTTTTCATGATTTTCTGGGAATTTTCAGGAATTTTGGACATTATTTCCAATACTGCCCTTTCTTGACTGATCTTTTCAAGAATGACGGTTATGTCCCTATTCTGATTTTTCCTCATAGCCTGGATCCTCTACCAATCTACTATACTATTTGGCCTTAGTTAGTCACAAATCATTCATCAACTAGAATAAAATTATCAGGGTGTGACAGTGATCTTGTAAGATTTGTGGATACCTATAAAGATTTAAAGTGGCAATAAGTAATGGATGCTGAGATAGTCGCCATTGAGGAGAAAATACTTGGGAGCTTACCAATCTTCTGAAGGGGCAAAAGGCTATAGGAGTCGAATGGGTTTTCAAAACCAAATACAATGAGAATGGTGAAGTTGACAAACACAAGGCCTTTTTGGTGGCCAAAAGATACAAGCAAGAGTACGGTGTAGACTACAGAGAGGTCTTTGCTTTGGTAGTAAGGCTTGATACAATCAGGTTGGTGGTGGCACTTATGGCTCAACACGGTTGGCCAATTTATTAGCTGGATGTCAAATATACTTTTCTACATGGAGAGTTGCAAGAACATGTATTTGTTGATCAACCCCCTAGTTGTGTAAAGCATGAAAGTGAACATAAGGTCTATAAACTGAAAAAGGCATTATACAGACTAAAGCAAGCTCCACGAGCTTGGTATAGCCATATTGATGTTTATTTTACTATGGCACATTTTAAAAAATGCCCATAAGCATACATTTATACAAAAATTAAAGATGGCAAGCTTGTTATTGTATGCTTATATTTAGATGATTTGGTTTATATCGGGAATGATCCAATATTGTTTGAAAATTTTAAGCAATCAATGATGAAAAGAGTTTGATATGTCTGACCTTGGTTTGATGCATTTTTTGGGCATTGAAATGAAGCAATTTGCTAGTGGAATTTTTCTTTCACAAAAGAAATATGTCCAAGAAATTTTAGAGAGGTTTGGAATGGGAGGTTGCAATTCTATCAACAACACCAATAGAGATAGGGCTAAAGTTGGAGAAAAGTCCTCTAGGAAAGCATATTAACAGCACTCTTTACAAACAAATTGTTGGAAGTTTGATGTATTTAGTAGTCACTAGACCTGAGTAATGTATTCTATTAGTCTCATTAGTAGATATATGAAGAAGCAAAAGAAACTCATATGTTGTGTAAAGCATGAAAGTGAACATAAGGTCTATAAACTGAAAAAGGCATTATACAGACTAAAGCAAGCTCCACGAGCTTGGTATAGCCATATTGATGTTTATTTTACTATGGCACATTTTAAAAAATGCCCATATAAGCATACATTTTATACAAAAATTAAAGATGGCAAGCTTGTTATTGTATGCTTATATTTAGATGATTTGGTTTATATCGGGAATGATCCAATATTGTTTGAAAATTTTAAGCAATCAATGATGAAAGAGTTTGATATGTCTGACCTTGGTTTGATGCATTATTTTTTGGGCATTGAAATGAAGCAATTTGCTAGTGGAATTTTTCTTTCACAAAAGAAATATGTCCAAGAAATTTTAGAGAGGTTTGGAATGGGAGGTTGCAATTCTATCACAACACCAATAGAGATAGGGCTAAAGTTGGAGAAAAGTCCTCTAGGAAAGCATATTAACAGCACTCTTTACAAACAAATTGTTGGAAGTTTGATGTATTTAGTAGTCACTAGACCTGACGTAATGTATTCTATTAGTCTCATTAGTAGATATATGAAGAAGCCAAAAGAAACTCATATGTTGGCTGCCAAAAGAGTTCTCAGATATTTACAAGGTACCATTGATTATAGTATTTTGTACAAGAAAGGAGGAAAGTCAGATTTAATTGGCTTTACAAATAGTGACTTTGCTAGAGATAAAGATGATAGATAGAAAAAGTACTTCAGGTTGTGTTTTTATGCTTGGATCTAGTGTTGTTTCATGGTGTTCTAAGAAACAACTTATAACGTTGTTCCCCACAGAAGTAGAATTTATGGCTGCAACTATGTGTGCCACTCAAGCAATTTGGTTGAGGAATACTCTTATTGTGCTTCATTCTATATAGCAAGCCCCAACTCGAATTTATTATGATAATAGTTTAGTAGTCAAGCTTTCAAAAATCCAGTATGTGTGGAGGGAGAAGCAAACATATTGATGTGAAATTTCATTTTCTTAGATATCTCATAAAGTAGAGCATTATTGATATTATTTTGACCGTGTCGTTACGTCTTGGGGTCAACCGTAAGAAATTTATAACCGGATCTAAGAGATATAGTATGGCAATCCAATCCGAGTCGTTTTTGCATGGAGCCTTTATTGATGACCTAAGTTAGACTAAATGCCATGCAATGTAATGAAAGAGGTTTGGGTTTTAAAGAGATTAAATTGAATTGTGACTAAAGAATATGCAATGAAAATAAACCTAAGCTACTGTATTTTTGGATTTTTGATAAAATGATTATAGAATGGAAATGGATGATAGTGAGCCTCTTAAAAATGGATTAGTGTAATCATTGTTTAGGGAGTTTATTTTCACTAAGCTTCTTAAATGGCAAGCCTTAAATATCATTGAATCCAATGTCTTAATTCATGAATCTAGTCCTTAAGACATTGTAAAGTCTTCTTAGTGTGTGCTTGCGATTAATCAATGTATTAGATTCAATTAAAACTCTTTTCTTCCAAAACAACTAACATGATCATACTGAATGAAAAGGAAGCAAGTAGTCAAAACTAAATATATATACAATCGCATATATTGAAGAACACAAATCCTCATTAACCAATCCAAAACACAATTTAGTCATCCAACAGTGATTACAATCATAATCAAAGAGTTTAACTACAAATTATTATTCCTATGACCTAGGAAATCATAAACCTATAGCTAAACTAAGGTTAGAAATGAGAAACTCCCTTAATGAGCATTGAAACTCAAGCACCATCTTCCATCTTCAAGAAGGTGAAACCTTAGCCCTCCATAGCTTCTGGAACAGCTCCAATCAAAGTAGAATCATCAGCCAAAGCAACCATGAGTAGAGGAAGATGAGATGGAATGAAGGAAGAATGAAGGAAGAGTGAAGGAAATGGATAGGGAAGAAGATGGAGATGGAGAGGCAAGAAGGTAGAAGAAGAGAGGTGTATGAAATGAGAAAATGGAGTGATAGGTCAAAAATAGTGTTGGAAATTGTGCCCAGGGCTAATCATTGTGTTATGAACATTGTTGATTTATGAATTTCTTAATTATGTTATCATATTATTTGCATGTTTACTGTGATGACTATCCTTGGATAACTCATGATTTTATCCTAAATGTCCCTGGTCGGTCATCTATGTGGGAGCAGAGATGAAATAAGACCAGTATGACTTTGAAGATGTATAGAGATATAAATCAAATTCATAGGCACATGTAAGAGTACAAGGTGTTGGACCGACCCGCTATGAGAGAGCTGCATGGGTTAAGTCATAAGTTTCTCTCATATACAAACCATGTCACTATGCCCTTTGACCTAAGATCATTATGGATTCCTACATGAGAAACGCTCAGCTTTAACCTACTTTTGACTGAGTGATCATAAAGACTATGTTCAGGCTTAGTGGTTTTTCATATGGAGGAATGTAAATGATCAAGATGGAATTTGTCCCTCACATTCATAGACAGATATTACTGGGCTCCTCGATGAGTGAGTCTGAGAGAAATGTATGGCCATACTATAATGGAAAGGTAGTTCCATTTCTATACCCAGACTACTCAAGGATCGAGAAAGTAATGGTCAGGAATAGGAGAATGACGTTCTCCATGCCTCATCCATGACAAAATGTCGTGTGACAAAAGGGACGTGATATGGTTGTATGAAATGTTACATCGTTCATCGATCCTCATATGATTTGGGTAGTCGTGATGTCTTGCTAGAGACCGCTTACGACTTGTGAGTTATTATAGTAAATGGCCCTCTGCCAACTTCATATGGGCCTACAGGGTCGTACACAAAATAGCCCAACACGAGCTATGATGTCTAGATTCATTGAATCTAAGATATGTCCAGATTCAATGAATAATCTAGGGTGAACGTGTATATATATATAAATTCGCGTATATATATTATATGATATAAGAGATATTTATAAGATTTGATTTATAAGGATAAATTAAATCTCTATCACTGTTAAATTTGAAATTTAGATTGATATGATATCTTAGATTTGATTTATTGGGATAAATTAAATCTATATCAGTTTTAGATTGATATGGTATAATATAATATCTCAAATTTGATTTATTAGAATAAATCAAATATAATTTCATCATATCTTTATTTTGAATTAAATGAATAGGTGAATTAAATCTGTGGGACGGATTTAATATAAATCGTATTTATTTAATTGATTTCTTATCAGATTACGCAATATATGATATTGTATTAATTTCGGAATTAATTTAGAATTAATTCCGAAATCCAATATCCTTCATAATACCGATAGCATCCTATATATTTGATATTTAGGAGCTAGGGTTTTAAGTGTGTGAGAGTGCAAAAGGTTTGTAGATAAGAAATGGCCAAAATAGAGACGGTGAGGATGGATTCTCAAAAAGGCCCTAGAAGGACAGGAGGCGCTAGCACGTCGTTCGTGACTGGTACACTATTCGTGTGGATACCGGTAGAGGAAGCCGATCTGAGTTATCGACTTCTCACAAACAAAAGGAGAGCATAGGCATCCCGAATGTCGGAATCCCCGAGCCACCAACGATTCGAATACCGCAGGTAACACCTCTTACTACTTGACTTAAACACAATCAGTAGATTCGGGCAAGGGATTGAAAATTTTAAAGTTATTTTCTACTATGTGTCTTTCAATTCCTTACAAATAGGGTTTCTAGATGTTTAAGGGGTCAGTTTGGGTCGGATTACATAAATAGGTGTTCTATTTTTGCATTTTGATCAGAATTTGGCATTGTTGATACGAGGACTTTCCCACAGTAAAGGAAAATATTTACCATGATGAAGCTTTCCTGAAAGGAGCTTCAACAAAATTCTATGAGTTTGCCACGGTGAAGTAAAATGTTTGCCATGGTGAAGGTATCCTGAATAGACATGATGCATATTTTCACACTTGTGCCGTGGTGAAGAAAAATGTTTATCGCAGCGAACAGTTCCATAATCAATACTCTGAGTTCTCATGTTGTGTAATCCCTTGGTCTTCAATCTTAGTTCTAATTCTCAAGTGTCCTACAATGAAAAGTATTAATTTGAAGCATTCATTGTCCCATAAATTATTTAAATATAATTAATAACCAATCATGACAATTTTATCCTAAAAAAGACACTAACTCAAAGCAAAGACTCTTAATATAAATTAAGCACAATTATCACTAAAAGATCCATTAACCCATGATAAAAACCTTGAAAATGATATCAAAAGACATAGAAGAATTGGGTTTAATCAATCAAACTACTAATATTTTAACCAAGCCCCTAAAAAATGCAATTTTTGAGAAGCTGAGAAAGTTACTGGATGTTTGTACCTTTAGGAAGGCTATCACCACTGGAAACATTAATTAAACTAAAAGTCTATGACTTGTCAGTTTAAGGGAGGCATTGTTGGTATTTATCTTTATATTATTTAGGATATTATTTATTTGTCATTTGTTTAGTCGGTTAGAATTTATCCTCTTATTATTTATTTGTTATTATCATTTGAATTGGTCAGCTCCTACTTATTAGGGAGTGGATATTTTAGTTGGGATAATGTTAGAGCCTTGTTCTTTAATCATGGGTTTATGGGTTTTATGCATGCTATTATTTAGCAAGCATGTTGTCTATGTAAAGCCTATATAAAGGCTTCATTAGTAGTAAATAAATTCATTGGATTCTTCAGCTTATATTTAAGAGTTTATTATTTTATATTACTTCCACATCCAACAAATTTAAGTTGCTTGTTTTTTATTTCATTATTAATATGTAGTATTTGCATAGTTATGTGTAAAGTTCACAATACCAAGTCTATTATGTCTGATGTAGCCAAAAAGTCTCTATTATCTATATTTGTTGTTTTTCAATTTATATTCAGAAGCTGCCTCATCCATGATTTGATGAAAGATGAGATTAAATTCCATTAGCTAATGGATTTAATTTAATTTTTTGGTCTATCTTATGAAATTTAAATTTGATTCTTTTGTTTTTAGTGTTGTTATGCTTGCTTGCTTGGGAAGAAAGCCTATGCACTTGGTGCTGTTTCACTCTTCCCTTCTCCCTTGAAGGGAGAGAAATAATCTAACACATCCAAACTAAATTGTTTATGAGTTTATGTCATTTTTCTAACATTCCAATTTTAACTATCGCATTTAAAACCATTGTTTTCTCTTTAGTCGCTTCTTTACTCATTGGTTTGTGATAGAACCCTATCTTTATATGATTTTCTTGAGTATTTTCTGATGTTTTTGGAACACTTTTACCCTCATTATGCATGCATTTATAGCTTTTTGATTACATTAGTTCATGCATTGCATTTTGCTGTTTAAGGGGTAAAAAGGGTCAATTCTCCTTCTTTAATTGTAAGTGCCTTGATCTGTAATTTGTTAATCTTCAAAAAGCTCCCTTATTGTGAACTTTTAGGCAATTAAAGGAGGAGTTAAGACCCAAGATAAAGCATTGATGGAGCCATAATGTTATAAGGACCAAAACACAAGAGATTGGAGTGTTCTGCCTCCCCAGGTCATGACATGGGCTACTGAGGTCACAACCGACATGCCTTTTTAATGAAACTACACGTTTTGGACCAGAGTCAAGACTAAATGCTCTCTGCCTTCCCAGGTCATGACATGAAACCTCTGAGGTCACAATGTGGCCCCCTTAAGTCGCGACCTGACACTCCTGAGGTCACTACCTAAGTGTGTTAAGTGAAGTTGTGCTTTTTGTAATAGGTTTCTGAGCTTCTACACCTAAGGGGGTAGCCACCATGAAGGGAGAGTCTCCTATTATGTAGATTTGCAAGGATAGTAGCCTCCTCCATTCTCTCTCTAGCCTCCATTGATCCTACACCCAAAACCTCCATTTTTCTTCATCTCTTCACCATTTTCTGCATATCTAAACCAATTAAACCACTTCAACCACCTTCTTTTCCATTTTTCCAACCCTATTTTTATCATCAACCATGGCTGTTCATTCCTAGAGCGATTGCGATCGGTTTGAAGACATAAGAGGCTAAACCCTTAGCCTCTTGGTGATAGAAGACAAAGTTTGAGCTTAAGGACCTAATAGGAGAGTTATCGGTCTAAACTTGTGTTTAATTCTGAGTTAAAGATTTCAGAATTTAGGGATTTCTGCATCTATTTTAGACTTGATTTATGATTGTAAATCTTGTGTTCAGACTATTGAATGTATTTGGATTAGATGCTGTTAATGTTGGATTATTCATAAATATATATCAGTTTTGAATCCTTGTGTTCATTTAATTATCAGTGATCACTGGTGATTATTCTGTGTGCTTGGTTTTCAATGATTGTTGATTAACTTTCTGAAGATATTTGCATCATCTGTTCATTTGCACTCTAAGTGTTTCCTGACAATGTTTTAAGAGATGTTAATTAACTTTGATTAAAGTAAGTTTTTATTAATTAAGACATTGGACCCAAGTGATTACTTGGGAATTTTTTCAAGACTTAGAGACTTTCTAAAACTCCCATTCATTTTAAAGAGTAGTGATACCTGAGTTTTTCTTCATCAAGAGACTGTTTCACCATAATTCTCTTTTAATCCCAAACTTTCCTTCATTCAATTAAAATACCAAAAACATTTAATTCTTGCATTTTACATTTATTGCACCACTCTTAAACAGTTGAAAACCCCCTTTTTTTTTACCCAAATCATCATGTTTTTTATTACCGATTTAAACTAGGCTGCTTTCCAATAAAGCACTCCTTGAGCAGAATGATTAGTTACACCCTATACTACATTATCTGGTGCGATCACAATTTTTGACTATCAAAAAGGTGATATCCTAATCCAATCAATGGCGCCATTACCAGGGAGCCTAGAAATTGGTTCCCTGGTAATTGATTTCTCATACCATTGTGATTTGGGTCAATTCTTGTTGAGTTTTAGTTTTTGAACTTAGCTTCTGCATTTCATAGCATACAAATTTTTGCGAATAGAAATAAATATCTTACTTTTCTATACTTTGGCATTTGTATTCTTGCACAACATTTTGCATTTTGTCATGATTTGATCCTGAGTGTTTTGGCCAATTGCTTGAAGTTTTGAACTCTGTGCATAGTCTATTGAGCATTTGGTTGAAAATCTTAGTGAATTTTTTCAAAGGTTTTGCGAAAGTAGCTCCTTATGACTTGAAGTCACGACCTCAGTGCTTAAGTCGTGACCTGACTTGTGGCTCGTCACAACCTCAGTCTTTTGTTTTCCAATATTGCTCTCGGTCTGTTCAAGTCATGACCTGGACTATTTCAAGTCGTGATCTCAGTTCCTTTTTCATTCAGGGGTGCTCTCTGAGACCTCAAGTCGCGACCTAGATACTTTAAGTCTTGACCTGAGCTGGTTTTACACTGAAATTTTTTTCTGATTGTTCAGACTTACTCTTTTGCATATCTTTACTTTTTGCACATACTTTGAGGGTATATAACACTTCATACACCTCAAACTCACTGAGCATTATTTGAAATCATTGAGTTTGCCTCGTTTTTGACTTATACACATGGTAAATATCGAAGTTTTGACACTACTTTTCTTTTTCATTATTTGTGCTTGATTTTGAGTAATTGTGCATACCTAGAGCACATAGAGGTAGAAGAGGCAGACATACAGGATCCTATAGCCTACTTCTTTTGTGAGACCAATCCCATTTATCTAGTGAGAGTGAGGAGTAGTAGAAGAGGAAATTATGACTGAAAAACCTTTGAATGGTGAAAATGGGAATGGCAATCATAATAGACCTAATAATGGTGGTAATGAGGGGCAGGGAGAGAATAATGGCCAGAATAGGATCCCTAGACAACCTAGGGGTAGAACTAGCAAGGAATTAACTTAATATGATGGGAATATTGAACCTATGACTGGTGCTTTTCCTACTTTAAGTGCAGATTTTGAAATTCAAGGTCAATTGATCCACTCATTGCCTAAGTTTCATGGTCTTGCAGGAGTAAACCTGTACCTTCATCTCCAGACTCTCTATATGCAATGTCTGTCCATGAAGCCAATGGGGGCAAACATTGATGATGTCATATGGAAGGTGTTTCACTTGTCCTTAGAGGGAAAAGCGAAAGAATTGTACATGAACTTGCCGCTTTACATGGACAATGCTTATAAGTCATGAACTTGCCACATTTTTGGACAAGTATTTTCCCTCCACCAAGATCTTAGATGCCCAGAAGGAAATTTCTATGGCTAAGCAAGAACCATTCGAGTCATTCTTTGAATTTTGGAGCCGATTTCAAGAAATGCTTACTCGATGCCTAATCATCAAATCTTGAGGAGCAATTGGGTACAGTATTTCTATAATGGATTGTTGCCTTATGATGCCCAAGTCTTGGATACTGCTACGAATGGAATCCGGGGGAGAATATGGAACAACAAGCTGCATAGGAGTTAATAAGAACTTTTGCTCTCAACTGATAACATGTAGGCTCAAGGGACCCAAGGGACCACAAAGCTAAAAGGGATCCACTTTTGGTCAAGCTAGTGCAAGATATGTCTAAGCTTGCAAACACAACACTGTTGAAAGTCTACGCTCCAACAAGCCATAATTTCTTGGAATTAACTTAATATGATGGGAATATTGAACCTATGACTGGTGCTTTTCCTACTTTAAGTGCAGATTTTGAAATTCAAGGTCAATTGATCCACTCATTGCCTAAGTTTCATGGTCTTGCAGGAGTAAACCTGTACCTTCATCTCCAGACTCTCTATATGCAATGTCTGTCCATGAAGCCAATGGGGGCAAACATTGATGATGTCATATGGAAGGTGTTTCACTTGTCCTTAGAGGGAAAAGCGAAAGAATTGTACATGAACTTGCCACTTTACATGGACAATGCTTATAAGTCATGAACTTGCCGCATTTTTGGACAAGTATTTTCCCTCCACCAAGATCTTAGATGCCCAGAAGGAAATTTCTATGGCTAAGCAAGAACCATTCGAGTCATTCTTTGAATTTGGAGCCGATTTCAAGAAATGCTTACTCGATGCCCTAATCATCAAATCCTTGAGGAGCAATTGGTACAGTATTTCTATAATGGATTGTTGCCTTATGATGCCCAAGTCTTGGATACTGCTACGAATGGATCCGTGGAGAATATGGAACAACAAGCTGCATAGGAGTTAATAAGAACTTTTGCTCTCAACTGATAACATGTAGGCTCAAGGGACCCAAGGGACCACAAAGCTAAAAGGGATCCACTTTTGGTCAAGCTAGTGCAAGATATGTCTAAGCTTGCAAACACTGTTGAAAGTCTACGCTCCAACAAGCCATAATTTCTTGCTTTAGTGGCTACAACTTATGGGGTTTGTGATTCCCCGATACATACTACACCAAATTGCCCTAGGCTGGTTAAAGAAGTTAATGCAATGTACCAAGGTAAAGAGGGGCAATATCAAAAAACGGACCCCTGCTCAAAAGAGACCACACAAACTTTAAATGGGAAGAAGGAGCAAATAAGCCTAATCAATTCCAAGAAAGTCAGTTCCACAACACTGGGGCCTCTTCGGCCAACTTTCAAGATCCCTCAAGAGCCATAGTAACAACACCGTCTGACACTATGGTGTCTCAACCACAAGGGAAGGATGAAACAGCCCAATTATTGAAGAGCATGGCAGCCCAAATAGCAAATATTGAGGGGCGAATAAAGGATAGCAATGATAAGTTCATCTCTATAACCACTACCTTACAAGGAATACAAAAGGATAATTTAGATATTCACAAAAAAATGGAGGAGCTCACCTTGAAGAATGCTGATATCACTAGTCATTTGACCCAACTATTCAATACGATCAATGATATGCAAGCTAAGAGTGGGGGTAGCATTCCTTCCAACACGGTGATCAATCCTAAAGCTCTTAATGCGATATTCTTAAAAAGTGGTAGAAAGGTCTACTTTGAGGATGAAAAGGTAGGCAAAGATGCATCTGAGCAAGAAATAGAGAGTTTTTCACTCACTCCTATGAGGTTAGGCAAATCTAAAAGTTCCAAGAAGGAGGAAGAGATCCCAAGAAAATAAAGACACATAAGAAGAGGAAAACACTATCAAAGGATCAAAATGTAAGGGCAAACAGAGGAAAGACAAAGCGAAAACAAGCACTTATGGAGCTGTGAGCAATGAGGGTAAGGAGGTAAATCTCAATGTGTAACATCCCAAATTTTGGCTCATAGATACAAGTAATAGCACAAAGAAAGGATGATTACTAAGTCCAATACTCGTCCCGGAGATCCCTCGGAAGGAAAAAGAGATTTTCTAAGGGCAAATGTGTAAAATAATAGTGTTCGGGGACTAAAGAATGATGAACTGGAAACAACTAAGGGTCAGAGGTTATGCCAGAAACTTGTAAGAGATGGTTCTGAAGGTTAGGCCTAAGGAGGGACCAAATTGCAAAGAAAAGATTCCTAGGCCAAGTAGAGACCTAATTGTAAATAATAAAAGTTTTGGTCAGCTAATGCTCAGAGTTGGCAAAAAGGGCCCAAATGATTTAGAAAAATTCCAGAAAAATAGGAATAGGATCCCAGAGCTGATATAAGGCTAGAAATGACAAAAATGCCCTGAAGTCATTCCAGGGTTTTAGACAATTTGAGATAGTAACTTAAATTGAATTATTTAAGATATAAGACGGCCTCAAATAATTAGAAAAAACTGAGGAATAGTAGTTAAGGAATTTACGCAGATTGTAAAATTAATCCCATCCCCAGAAACTGATAAGGTTAGCTTTAATTAAATTTAAAACCTATTTATACCCTATTCGGGGAAAGTCAAAATAGCTGTCTAGAGTTTGACTTTTGACCCGAGAAAAATTAGAGGAATTTTCCATGATGAAAGGGAAAGAATGAAACCCAGAGACAGATCAACAGACTTATGAGCCGATAGAAAGAATTCAGAGAAGATAACCCCGATTAAGTATTATTTAATAATATTTTTGGAAAAAGGAGAAAGAAAATATCTAAACACCATCATAACGGCGTTGAGTCAGCATGCTGAGTCACCAAACGCAATCATGACACCTACAAGTCAACATGCTGAGTCACCAAACGCAATCATGACACCTACAAGTCAACATGCTGAGTCACCAAATACAATCATGACACCTATAAGTCATCACGCTGAGTCAGTAGAAGATATTTATAGACAACATAAAAATCAAAATGCAGTACGGGAATATTTTAGACAGTCCTTTGCCTACATAAAAGGAAGTTTAAACCTAATGAAAGAGTCCAATTGCCCTCTAGTGTGTTTGCTTTGTTTAAACCACAACTCCCAATTAAATGTCATGACCTTGGTTCCTTCACTATACCTTGTATGGTAGGTAGGACAACTATTCCTAAGGCTTTACTTGATTTAGGTGCTGCCATTAATGTTATGCCCAGATCAATATATGAGTCCTTACAAATCAAAAGTCTTAAACCTACCACCATGAGGCTCTAGTTAGCTAATAGGACCATAAGGTACCCACATGGCTTCTTAGAGGATATCATAGTGAAAGTCAAAGACTTAGTTATCCCTGCCGATTTTTATGTTAGCTGATAGGACCATGAGGTACCCACATGGGGATGGGACCTTAATTTTAGGTAGATCTTTCTTAAGAACTGCTAATACTAACATTAACATGCAAAAGGGGTCTATTACTATGCTTGTTGGAGATAAATTTGCTTATTTTAATATGTATGAACAAATGAAACAACCACATGAAGGTTATTCTATGTGTCATGTTAATTTTATTGATGGGTTGTTCATTGATGAGCTTTATAATGTTAATAAAATACATGTTTCATCCCCTGCTTCAAATTCTGCTTCCCCTTCCCTTTGTAATGGTAGTGACATGAGCTGTTCTACTTTCTATTAGTTAGATTACACCCTTCCCACTCCATCTGATTCTACTATTGCTAATAATACACTTAGGAAGTCTTCTACTAACCCCTTTGAGCCCGAGAGAGGCCTTGTTTCTGATGTTAATGTAGGTGTTAGTAGAGCTGCAAAGACTTCTAAGAAGAAGAAGTGCTTCAACCATTTCAAGGAGCTGTGTGCCCTGAGTGCTGTGCATGGACCAGTTGTAATTCCAATTGCCTTTTACCCTGCTGTCTCTATACCCTCAATTGAGACAGCTAATCATGAAACAGTAGTTGGTGCTACGGATACCAAGAAAGGGGATCCTAAGGAAAAGAAGATCAAGATAACCTCCACCACTTTCCCCCTTTATTAGCAACTACAAGATGGTTGATCTGGCACCTGAGGACCCTCATCTGTCAACCCGTGAGGAGGTTGTCAAGATTTAAGCTGGTGCTAAAGTGTGGGGTCTGCTATCCCCCAATCGCACACTAGAGGCAGGAAAATAAGCCAAACTAATTAGACCCTTTGAAGCTTTATCCACATGCCAGCGTGGGAAGGTTGTTATGAAGAACATCTAGGTCAGCTCTTCCAAGTCAAAAATAAATGTCTGTGGTTCTTCAAGTAGAGCTATTAGCCCCCGTAACACCTCAGGTTGTTTCTTTCCTTTACATATCTCATTTACCTATTCCCTGTGTTTTTGAGACAAGTGTGGGAAGGGAATTGACCAATAGGAAAAGTAGCTTAGCTTAATTTAGGTTTTAGCTTTTCAATTCAATAACTTTCTTCCCTTGCTGTTCTTGTCCTCACTACGTGATCAACCAGACAGTTATAATTTTAAACTATATTGCAATGAATGGTTGGTTTACTATGTTCTTATTTATGGTTGCTGCTGTGTTCTTTCCCTTCCCCTTTAACAGTGGGGGAACTGTCAAGTTTAAGTGTGGGCGAGGGCTTCATTTCGCTTTGGTGTTTCCCAGTATTGTATCTTTTCTGTGGTTGTTTCAGAATTTTTGAAAAAAATTTTCAAAAATCCAATCTTTCATCATCATTATTTGGCTTTGAATTGATTGTGGCTGGTGAATTGCTGTGTATTGGATTATCTTTATCTATTTTGATGCTTGCTGAAAGGGTTTTTACTTGTTAAATTTTGGCCAAGCTTTGAAAAATTTTTGTTGGTGGTTTCTACGACCTCAGGTCGCGACCTCACTGCTTTAAGTTATGACTTGAGGTGTGGCTTTGGCAAAGGAGGGCTCTCTGTGTATTTAGGTCATGACCTTACTGATTTTGAGTTGCAACCTTAAGCCCCTTCCTGACTTGGTGCTTCTGTGTACTCAGGTCGTGACCTCACTGATTTCAGGTCGTGACCTAGCCTCTTTTGCTGTTCACCACTTTTCTTCTCTTTGCTTTTTGCAATGCTATGTAGGAGGAACCTTTTTAAGTTACCTTTGTATCTTTTTCAAGCAAACCATTGCCTTTTTAATCTACCCTCATTGTGTCAAACAGTTTTTCTTGAAAACCATGCCTATCCTTGGACTTTTAATAACACTGGATTTTGAAAATGATTTCTCTAAGACTTTATAGTCATTTTTGAGATTCAAGTATGTTTTTAAGTGATTATTTCGATCTTTTTAATCCTCACCTTATGGGCTGCTTTTGTGATAAGTATCCTAATGCCTTGTGACTAATGCATATTGATTGAAACTTCTTGTATGAGCAATTGAAATATGAAACCCTTATTAGAAGGATATTCTTGAGCCTTAATCCCTATTTTAAGTAATTATTCATGTGGTTTACATTCTCTAGAACTTGTTTTAGCTCTTGGTCAAAATTACATGTGTATTTATGATTTTGAATATGATAGAGGCATTCTTTTCTACACTTTTCTACCCCTAACACAACCCCAACCATCTATCCATTGCTTAACCCTTTTTGATCCTACACTTCCTTCATTTCATCCATCATTTCGAGTGTTTGAACTATGATATTAATTGAGTTAATTTCATCCTGATAAATATGACTTTCTAACTTTCATGGACTGTTATTGGGAATTTTAATTGTGCTTTTGAAAAGAAAAGAAAGCAAAAAAGAAGAAGAAGAAGAAAGGGGAAGAAAGAAAAGTTCTTAAGAAAAATAGAAGAAGAAAAAAAATAAAGAATTACTTTTATTATACATAAATTATAGCAACAAAATAAAGTTGAATAAAGTATTCCCTTTGTGGTAGAGAGTTAGGATCTGAACTTCCTTGTTTAAGATTTGATGATATTGACTCACATTTCTTTAATTCTTGACACTTGATTTCATTTCCATCTAGCTTTTCGATCGCTATAACCTTAAAAGTCCTCTAGATTCTTTACATGAATGCTAAGTAGTAGTGGAGATTTCAGAGGTATTACAAGCTTATGGTAGGATGTTGCTACTTGAATGATTGAAGAAAAAAGAACCCCAATGAGGAGAGATGAGTGAAACAAACACTTATATTCTTTGAGCAAATCTCTGCTGTTCAAGCATTTAGAGTCAATTGCACTTTATATCTACCTACTTGGCATTATTCATGTTGTCATTCTTACCCCCTAAAAGATGTTGATCGATTAGTTCTTGAGATCACTTTTAAACATGCTAGTTTCCTTAATTGTAGCTGTACTTTCTTTGGAATGATTCAAGTCTTTGTCCAGGAGTACAAAGGTTCACGTGTAGGGGAGTGATAGAACCCTATCTTTATATGGTTTTCTCGAATATTTTCTGATGTTTTGTAACACTTTTACCCTCATTATGTATGTATTTATAGCTTTTTGATTATATTGGTTCATGCATTACATTTTGATGTTTAAAGGGTAAAAAGGGTCAATTCTCCTTCCTTAATTATAAGTGCCTTGATTTGTAATTTGTTAATCTTTACAAAGGTCCCTTGTGAATTTTCAGGCAATTAGAGGAGTACTTAAGGCCCAAGATAAAGCAATGATGGAGCCACAATGTTATAAGGACCAAAACATACGAGTTTGGAATGTTCTACCTCCCCAGGTCGCGACATGGACTGTGAGGTCACAATATAGACTGTGAGGTCGCGACCTGGATGCCTTTTTAATGAAACTATGTGTTTTGGACCTGAGTTAAGACTAAATGCTCTCTACCTTCCCAAGTCGTGACATGAAACCTCTGAGGTCACGACCTGGCCCCCGCTGTGATCTAACACTCCTGAGGTCATGACCTGAGTGCGTTAAGTGAAGCTGTGTGTTTTGGAATAGGTTTCTGAGCTTCTACACTTAGGGAGGGTAGCCACCATGAAGGGAAATCTCTGATTCTGCAGATTTGCAAGGATAGCAGTCTCATCCATTCTCTCTCTAGCCTCTATGGATCCTACACCCAAAGCCCCATTTTTTCTTTATCTTTTCACTATTTTCTGTGTTTCTGAACCAATTAAATCACTTCAACCACCTTCTTCTCCATTTTTCTAGTCCCATTTTTAGCATCAACCATGGCTGTTCATTCCTAGAGCGATTGCGATCGGTTTGAAGACATGAGAGGCTAAACCCTTAGCCTCTTGGTGATGGAAGACAAAGCTTGAGCTCAAGGACGTAATAAGGGAGTTATCGGTAAACTTATGTTTGATTCTGAGTTAGAGATTTCTAGATTTAGGGACTTCTGCATCTGTTTCAGACTTGATTTATGATTATAAATCTTGTGTTTAGACTATTGAATGTATTTGGATTTGATGCTGTTAATGTTGGATTATTCACACACATATATATAAGTTTTGAATCCTTGTGTTCATTTAATTATCAGTGATCACCAGTGATTTTTCTGTGTGCTTGGTTTTCAATGATTGTCAATTGACTTTCTGAGGACATTTGCATCATTTGTTCATCTGCACTCTAAGTGTTCCCTAACAATGTTTTAAGAGATGTTAATTAACTTTGATTAAAGTGATTTTTTATTAATTAAGACATTGGACCCAAGTGATTACTTGGGGTTTTTCTTCAGACTTAGAGACTTTCTAAAACTCCCATTCATTTTAAAGAGTAGTGATAGCTAAGTTTTTCTTCATTAAGAGACTATTTCACCATGATTCCCTCTTAATCCAAAACTTTCCTTCATTCAATTAAAATACCAAAAAGATTTAATTCTTTTTTTTTGTGACAAAAAGATTTAATTCTTTGCACTTTACATTTTTTGCACCACTCTTAAACAATTGAAAACCCCCTTTTTCTTTACCCAAATCATCATGTTTTTTATTACCAATTTAGACTAGGTCGTTTTTCAATAAAGCGCTCCTCGAGAAGAACGATTGGTTGCACCCTATACTGCATTATCTGGTGCAATCACAATTTTTGACAATCCAGAAAGGCGACATCCCGCTCTGATCAGTTTGCCTCTACTCTTGCCTCTGCTTGGTCGTCTCTTCTTCTCAGGTTATTGTTATTGCCTCTTATATGCTTCCACCATCGTTAGCCCATGTATTTTCTATATGTGTTTTCTACTATTCCAAAAAATCTTCTAGTGGACTAAATTATTTAAGCATAGGCTATCTCAGGAAGATGATGCAACTAGATAAAAATAAGGGAGTTTTTTGTTTGGTTTTTCACATTCCATTTGGTTTTTATTCGACAAATAATTGTGTTCTGGTTGATGTTTTGGGGCTGCTCTTTATTGTATTGTTTATTATAGTGTTACTATTAAACTATACAGATGTTTATTATAGTGTTAACATTTCTTTAAGGTCTTTTCCTTAAATTTGAAAGCATATACTAATAAGTTTGAAGCTTTCGCTATATGAAATGTAGTAACTATATTAATTTTCTTATTTATATTAATTTGGCATTTCCTTTGATCTATTAGTGATCAATTTTATATACATTATATGCTATTAATTATGTTCTTTCTCAAGTGGTTTAGTATTAATTGGATGCACTGGAAAACGAGTATTAATTAGATGCATGTTGACTTTGTTAAATGGATTTGGCATTTAAAAAAAAAAAAAAAAGCCTTGTGCTGATGGTTGGAATTATGTCAGAAAGCTATAGCTCTACTTACCTATGATTATGTTTACCTTGTTATTTAAAGGTCCTATCAAGGAAAAATAAGTTACAGTAATAGCATGCTGCCAAAATCAAACAACGATAAGCAATATTTGAATTGGACAAGAATTATGGATGACTACCTTATAGATGCTTTTATGGAATAATATAATTATGGCAATAAGGTAAAAGGGACGTTCACCACAACCACATATGACAATATTGTGAAAGGGATGAATGCTTTGCTTGATATTGAAGTGGACAAAGAGAAGATCAAGAACAGATGGAAAACTTTAAAAAAGAAATTTCTTTGAAATTTATGGCATCTTTAAAAATGGATTAAGTGGTTTTATTTGGAATCCTTTAACCCAATTGTGGGAAGCCGAAGATTAACTTTAGGATCAACTTATGAGGTTAGCTCATTTTAACATTTTATACAGGGAATTCTTTGCATAAATTTATATGCATAGAATTTATTAATTAACAATGGGTACTGTTTGAAATTTGTCTTTTCTAGTCCAAGCTTAAAATAGTAAAATGGAGAAATATTCCTTTCCCCAGCTATGAGAGGATGGTTATCTTGTATGGAAGTGATAAAGTATCAAGGGAGGGAACTCGTTCTATTGGTGAGAGGTGAAAGAGAAGTCATTTAATTAAGGAGGAGGAGTTCATTGGTACGAATAACAACATTGATAATTTTGCTACCTAATATGGTGTAACACTAGAGCATTTTGAAGCACTTGAAAATAGTATTACTCAAGATTACTCACCTAGAGCTACAAGTGGTTCCTCTAAAAAGAAGCCAAAAGTGAGTTCCAATTTAGAAAAAGACTTTGATTTCTCTTTGGGTCATGTGACTTGAATGGAGGTTTAACAAATTTAATGACCCATAAGAATTTGAGTTATTTAACTATCTCTTTAAAGGATTTTTTTCATTCTTTAATTGTATGGGTTGAAGTGTGTAATAGTTTCAAAACATTCACCACCCTTGCATCTTACAAGTATTCAAATTGTCAGTGGGACTTAAAAAAAGGATCAAAGCTTTAAAATTATGAAAGCACAACAAAAATAAAAATAAGAATGTCACTAAGAAAAAGGAAAAATAGTTACAAAATTCAAGAAAATGTTTAATCTGTTAGAATTTTAATTTTGTTTAAGCTTTATCTAATAATGATTTAATTTCTTTTAAAATATGTTCAAGGAAAAAACAAATCTTTTAAAATATGAGAGGAAATTTAATTAATAATAAATCACATTTTAATTTGAATTTGAAATAACATTAATTTCTAATTAATGATCAGAAATTAGATTAAAAATTTAAAATAAAAATATTTTCATAGCAATAATAACATTAGGTAAATCATGAAATATAGAAAAAAAAAACTTAGTGTATCAACATATTAAAATTTAACAATTTTTAAGTTGTTTTTTTCCCCAGTAAAATGAATGTTTTTTCTAATTACGCAGAAAGTCTTGTACCAGTTGGTGATGCCCGCACTGAAGAGCCTTGATCGAAAATCCTAAATTGCAGATTTACTTTATTTTGGCGCTTTTGGTGGAAATGATCTGATAATAGTTTAAATCATTTTGAATCTACAAGGCTTGATGTTTTTGATAGAGTTTTTATCCAGAAATGTAAATGTAAATATTCAATACTTGATATTTCTTGCTTTATTTGATCTATATATAATATCAAGTTTTTCAATTTTCTTTCAAAGATATGGGACTTCTTATCCATGTTATATAACCATACACAATTGGCTCCTATGGTTTGAAGGGAAAAATAACAACATAATGATTAATTGGGTATCATTATGAAAGTTTAAGGACTTAATTGATATTCACCCACTGACCAACTTGGTAATTGAACAAAAACTTGAAGGACCCAAAGTTTTATTATCCCAATTTTATATTATGTGCAACTAACTTTATTTACTTTTTCAAAAAGTAGGCTATGAAATCCTTAATTTTGACTACATATAGAGCCATGGCATGATGTGAGAGAAGCCATTGATGAGTTTGGTTAAGGTGTAATAAATTTTAAATATATACTACCTTTGTTTCAAATATAAAGCAAGTTCTGGAAAATATCATGTTTAATATATAAAGTATTCTGGAGATATTTAAGTAATTTAATGTGTATTGTGGAGCCTTATATTATTAATGAGGTAATTACTGCTCCTAAACTATTATGCTTTACCCAGTAATCAGTCATATCTTTGTTTGACTGTTTCATCGCCTGCTTGCAGTGTTTAAATTTTTTTTTTTTTAAGGTGTTAGTGATTATTGTTCCCTTGCCTGCATATATTATGTTTAATCTGAAATTGAAGTGCCCTTGCCCTCTGGTTCACATTTTTTATGGCAAACCCTCCTGTCTCTCACAATAATGGTTTCCAATAGTCTTCTTAGCTTGCTGATTATTGGATTTTCATTGCTAACCTTTCTTCTCAGTACTTGAGTATTTGGGTTTTGATTGTCAAATCAAGTTTATATGAATTGGATATACATAATTTTTTAATCAAGTAATTGATACTTCCTTACAAGTATCTTTCTTAGAAAACATGCAATAGGATGTTTTGTACTCGAAATTCCGTGATTTTTTTCCTTTAAAAAAAAAAAAAGGTTACTCTGAGCATTTCCAAAGTTATCTAGATTATAGGAATATGTTCAAAGACCGATGTTTGGTTAACTTCGCCAAGAACATAGTCCTTCTGCAATGTCTGTGGTCATGATGAAACGCATACGGGTGAAACTGGAAATAAGGTGCTTCCCACAAAACAAACCACCTTTTGTCATCCCAGAGATGAGTTTCAGAGCTACACTTTCTTGGGTTTGGAAGAATTAAAAAAGTAGTTCATGAGAGAGGTGGTGTCACACCTCTCTTTATATTCCATTATATGTTAATTGGAACCAATACAGGTCGTTTCATAACATTTTCTGATGAAAAATTTGAAATTCAGGATTTTTATTGTTCATCCTGTCCGTATACTGTTCATTAGAAAATGAGTCAATTTTGAAAATTCATAATTAAATCTAAAAAATTCAAAACAAAGTGATTCCAATTTTCATATGGCTAAGAGTTTTATGAAGAAAAAATATTCATTAGATCCAATTCCATCCAGAATAATTCCAGAAAATTCATAAAATGTACTATTTATTTGGTAAATTTTTTAATTTTCAGTATTTTTACCCAATTTTGGAAGAGCATAACTCTTAGTACACAACTCTAAATTTAATGAATTTCTACTTGTTTTAACACTAAAAATGAGATCTATTTGCCTATAAAATTTCATACCCAAATTTGAACAATTGCTTATTATTTCGTATGTCACAAGTTTGGCACTATTTAGGGAGATTTTATATCCTAATTTCTATTTTCTTGATTTATCTCTTCTTTTTCCTTCATCCACATCCTTTCTACAATGCATCAAGCATAATTCCAACATTGAAACATGAAATAACCATACAAATTACATCAAAATGGCATCCATAACTTATTACAAAATCCATGTAAAGTTCATTATACATTGTAAAGTTTCCAACATGGTACAACATCTACAAAACCCCTTCACTCCAAGACCAAATCCTTTCTTTGATCCATGCTTGGTCCACTTCCTAATTAGTGCGTAAAATAACATAGGAGAAATGAGATTTCAAAGAAATCTTAGGGTGTGTTTGGTTGGAGGGAAGGGGAGGGGAGGGAAAATGAGCCCCTCCCCTCATTTGGTTAAAACTTTTGGAGGGGAGGGAAGCCAAAATGTTTCCTCCCCTCCCCTTCCTCCCCCAATTTTACCTCGCCTACAAATTGGGGGTTTTTGGAGGGGAGCTAAATTTTTAGATCATTATGCCGTTATGATTTTTTTTATATTCCACAACCACCCATAAAATATGTTATTATAATATTTATTTTAAATAAAAAATATATTATCCTAAGTAAAAAATAAAAATATATTATAATAAAAATTAATATAAATTATGATAAAAATAAAAAACATTATTTAAATAAAAATATAATATTATAAAATTAATTTTTTTATAAATATATTATTTATTAAATATATTTTAAAGCTGAAAAAAGGCATAGCCTAAAGAGAATAAAATTTCAATTTTTTTATAGCATATAAAATTTGTTAATTTGATTATTTCAAATATATTATTATATTAATTAGAATTAAAAAAATATTGTACCAATTTTTTAATGCACATATTAACATGATAAGACTGAATTTTTATTAAATTATATGATTTAAATTAAGATGTAAATTAATTTATATAATATATTAATAAAAAATATAAACTAATATGTAAGGGTAAAATAATAAATTGATTATTACTATCCCTCCCCTCTCCTTCTTGAACCAAACAAGGGATCATTAAATATCCCTCTCTCCCCTCCTTTTTAATCAAACCAAACAAGGTGAGGATGAAACCTCTCCTCCCCTCCCTCCTCTACCCTCCCCTCAAATCAAACAGGCCCTTAGTAGCATATGAATTATAGTTGTCATGTAAATCAATACAAGTTTAATTGTAACATGTTCATGCAATCCAAACTATTCCCAACTCATAGGAATTCATACCAAATACCATGCAAGGAGAGGGACAACCTATTATCCACAGTGACATATCACAAAGCATTTGGCCAAAGTATAACCAATATTAATCAAACAATCAAGGTCACTACAAAGTTCCTCCAATCTAAGCAGTGACAATCACAACAAATAAGCAAGATAAATAATCAAATTATAATTCAAAGCTACTTTTACAAATGTTGTCCAATTAATTCCTCCAAGGAGCAATACTTCTCCTTAATTCCTCCTCTCAATGCCTATTAAACCAAGCATAATCATAGGCCATATTAATCACAAAACAACTTAATTCTAATACTTAAACATTAACTTAACAATTTCCCCTCCTTTTTCTTTGATTTTTAACAAATTGATTTCTTCTTTAGAATCAACCATCTCATGACTCAATTCTATACAATTTTTCATGAGGAATCCAATGGTGCAATCAGATTTTTGAAAATCACATTCTTTCCCCATGAACCTGGTTTGGCCGAATATGGGTCCTTAATTTTTCAAAAATTCCATTTTTGATTCTAATGATTTTAAGCACTTTCCAACAACATATCCCTACACAAAAACATGTTTTAAAGCCATTGGAATCATTAAATCAATAAAAAACAAACTCCTTCCCTATGAACAGTGCTGGCCAAAATGATGCATCATAACCCTAACCTAGTTTTCTTCTAAAAATCAATTCATACACCACTTAATCTTCCTTATTCCACTTGATTATTAAGGTTTCTATCCTTCTCTAAGCATCACACATCTCAACCGAATTTTTCAGAATTTTCAAGCATTTTCCCAAACAAAAATCCTTGTTTAATCAATGTAAAACTTAGTGATATTGATACTTGGACATACCTTAGTGTTTCCTTAGTATTTGTTGGATGATTTCTTGCCTAAAAATCCTCAAGAATTTTGTGCAAGGTGGCTGGATGAATAGTGGCAGAATTTTCTCTTATTTTTCCTTATTTTCCAACATTTTCTTTGTATTTTCAAGGGATATTTATAGACCAAATATTCTGCCACTTTCCCCCCTAATTTGCATGCCCAAATGATAGATAAGGAGGTGTGTTGGCAGCTATCAAGTGCCTCAAACCTTTGGATTTGAACATGTGGCTTTTCTCTAGATTTTTCCAGACAAATATCCTTTAATTTCGCGTTTTATTTAATTAAAATTAAAGGATCTAGTAGCTGCATGAATTGGGCCTTCGATTGGGTCCATTGTGGGCCTCACAAATAATTTGGATTGTTCCAAAAAGATGATCCACAAACCAAATCACTATCTTAAACCAATAAGAAACTTTATCAATTACTATTCACTAGTAACATTTCACGATTTTTCGGACCTTCAAAAATTCTTTTCTCTCCATGATAATTCACCTTTTAATATGAGAATATGATCTGAAAATTTTTAGAATTTTTCACCACCTCTAGGTATTTATTTTGAATTTTCTCCGATTAGACCTCTATTAGTGTCACTGCGGGAAAATAAATTCCCTAAAATAAATTCCTTAATTTTCAAGACCTAAAACCAATTTTATAAATTCAAATAAATATTTAGATGAATTGTTCATCAATCTCCCAAATTTATTGAGGCCTCTAACTAATTTAAAGAATTATTTTCCTTCATTTTTCTAATAATTTTCTGAAAATCTTTGTTTATGGGAAATTCCGTAATAATTCATTTTCACTAAAATTTCACCTTTCAGTCCCCAACCAACTTTCCAAAACCTCTACTCTACACTTTTTCCATTTTTTGGGGATTTTCTGGAATTTTCTTAAATTTTTCCGTTTTGCCCTTCTTAGACCGATGATTATGAAAATGTTAGTCCGGACCTTTTCGGAGTTTCATATCAAAAATTATTTCATCTCTTTATCTAGTTCCTATATTGACCATCATCTCAATTTTTCATCTTTTATTGCCGGATAAAAATTTTTGAGATGTGATAAGTGGTAGACCTTGGTAGGCTGTTTTAAGTGATGGGAATAAGTAAGCTTGATGAATTGACCTTATTGAGAATAATTTCGTGAAGGTTGATAATTGATTGCATTTGTCTTCATTATTTGGCACGATTATGAAGAGAAAAATGAGGAATATGTTTTGAAAGTACATACTTTCACGTGAAATCTGACATGACTTGACCTGGGCGGTCCCCTTGTATAATTTGTAATGATTCATATTCATATCCAGTGATTAACTTTTAGGTGACTGGGGGAGATTTGGATTCAGCCATTAATTTTTTAGAGACTGATCCAATAAACTTCTAAGATGTGTAGAGAAGAAAGGCAACACAAGCATACGAAGAAGAGGACGTAAATGACACAAGCAAACATCCACTCAAATGACAGCTGTGTAGATATAAGTTATTTTCTCTTCATTATACACCTCAGAAAACTTGAAATAAAAACAACATCTCAATAATGTATGAGTTAACGCTGCTATGTTTCAGGTAAAAACAACATGAATGGTATGCAATGCTATTCCGTTGAAAACTATTGATAATAGAAGCGTCCTATATATTAATAGAGTCCCTTCGCACTCAATCTAACACTCAAATAATCGACTTCAATGAAAAACGTTGTTTTATTTTTCCATACCATGTCTTTTGCTTCCATTTTAATAATGCCTTCGTGCATTTAGGGATTAGGAAAGTTTTATATGTGAAATTTGATAAGGAGTATTGTAGCATGTCATTATCATGCACGTTGCTTAATTTTCTCGGCTTTTAAGTTTCATTTGAGACTAGTCTCACTCTCGAGTCATAACCTGCTCAACAGTAATATTTTCTTTCTGTTTGATTTTTTAAAATTCTTTGCTTTGTTATTATTACTACTATTTTTTTGGCTTTCAATGACAGCATAGGACCATCGTGAACAGTTTAATTATAAACACCAAATGATATGATGACTTGCATTTTGGCGGATAAATGTGCTTGTCAGCATTAAAAGCATCAGTTTATTGCCTCATTTAAAGGGCATGAAAAAAACGTAGCCGTATTCAGACTTAGCTTGTAATTGGTCCATCTTTTTGCCAGAGTAACCTACGCTGTCAATCTGTCAGGCCGATTTATATATAGCTTTGAGCATCGTGCTGATCAGTCTTTTCTTCTTGGTGCATGTGGAAATAGCTCACCAATGTCGATTTGACATTTTTATCCATCCATCTTACAAATACGGGTAGGGCTCTATTACTATGTGTCACCAGATAGCCTCTCATTGTTGTTCTACTATTGTTGTTTTACTTATGGTAGGCACTGACATATCTTCGTATTTGAAGTAGACCTGCAAATCCTTGTAACCTGAGTGGTTACATCCTGAATCATTGCTCTCTACAGGTACACTGTCGTAAATACTTGTTATCTTTTAGAGGTGCTTTACTCTTGCTTTCTAGTGACTGCACAAGTGTATTGACATAGGTGGTTTTTTTCTGGCAAAGTTAAAAGTAGCAGTGGTTTAGCATAGACAGTAGTAAAAGGACTGGATTGCATTATTGCTGGTGTTATTGTGGAGCCTTATGTCATTAATAAAGTAAAGATTGCACCTAGATATTATGCTTTATCCAGTAATATGTCATGTGTGTTCCCCCCCCCCCTTTTCATGGGTAATTACTGTTTCCTTGTCTGCATGTTTTGTGTTTACTTTGAAATTGAAGTGCCCTTGCCTTGTGGTTCGCATTTTCTATGGTTAATCCTCCTGTCTCTGATAATATTTGTTTCCAATGTAGTCTTCTTATTAGCTAGCTCGTTATTGAACTTTCTTTGCTAACTTTTCATTTGAGTACTTGTGTATTTGGGGTTTGATTGTCAAATTAACTTTATATGAATTGGAACATACATTACTTTTTAATCAAGTAATTGATTGATGCTTCCTTACAAAAACCTTCCCTGCGTCTACACCAAAAGGGAAAATAAAGAATGGCAAAAAAAACATCCAGATACCTCCTTGGGTTTGGAAGAATTTCAAGGTAGCTTGATGAATCGATCTGATTGAGAGTAATTTAGTGGAGGAAATTGGTGTGTTGTTGATTTGGAACTCGTGCGTTCAAACTAAATCTTATGAATTTTTTTTATGATGATTAGTTTGTCGGTGAAATTGCTATTGGTTCCCTCTTGTGCCTTTTCGATGTAAAAACATTTTGGACTAGGGGAAACACCGGGTAATATTCCTTCCGTCTTTAATATAAGATTTATTTAATTAATTTGATTAGATTAAGAAAGTTAGGTAAATCTCTTAAGTATAAGAAATATGACATGTTTTTTTTAAAACCCCATAATTATCTTTCTTAATATCCTCCCTCTCTGTTTTACTTGATTATATTTGAAGGAGTATCAATAGGGATAATTTAGAAAAAAATGATAAATATAAGAAATAGGTATTATATCTAGGGCCACAATCAACTCAACAATTAGGTCGTATATTAAGAACCGGAGGAGTAGTTTTTATCTACAAAAATGCCCCTCAGACTAGGATCTAATTAGGGAATTAATATTGATTTTATATATAAGATTTATTTAACATGTTTATCAATTTTTTTTTCAAATTAACCCTGTTGGTATTTTTCCAATAATAATCAAGTAAAAGAAGAAAGAAATTAAAGAACATGATTAGGATGTTTAGAAAAAAAACATATCATATTAATTAATTAAACTAACATCCTTAATCTACTCAAATTAGTTGATTAGGTCTTATATTAAGAACCGAAGGAATATAAGAACTAGTTTGGCATTCAATTTGGTTCTAGATATAGGACCCCAATCCATTTTATCTCTCATATTTATTCATTTTTTAAGGTAGTTTTTGTACTAATTACGCATATTAAATGTTTCATCAAATAGTAGTACTAACTAATATATATGATTAGTAAGGATATTTTAGAGAAGATAATAACTATTTATTACATCTAGCTAATTTTTTTAATATACTCAAATTAGTTAGGTAACTCTTATATTGAGGATCAGCGTTAATGATATGTCATAATTATATTTTTGTTTTTCATAATAGTTCATTCCATGAAACTTTGGTGGCCAAAAAACAATTTCCATGAAACTTTGGACCGGGAAGATTGTTGTTCAGACTCGCTATCAACTCGATTTGAATCATAAAATTGACATTAGACTGGAGTTGAGCCACAATTGAATAAGAACCTAAAATTAGACTATAAATCCGAACTCTTTTTTTTTTTTAATACAAAAACCAAATGAATTTTTTGGTTTTGACTGGGAAAATGCTGAAAAACATAAAAATGAAAAATCGACTTTGAAAAAAATTCAATATATTTTTAAGCCATTTGTAGCTATATAATGGTATTTTATTGAAAACTTTATATATTGTTGAGTTATTATGGTAAGAATCAGACTTATTATGAATTTATTATATATAATTATTTTTTAATTATTATGTCGTCGTTTTAACAGTTGGTCTAATCGGTTGGATGGTGAGAATTGTAAACCACTGATCTTTCCTGTTTGACATTCAATCAAATTTTAAAAACATTAAACTTATGGCTTAGTCATTATTTTCCTTGTGAATGTTTTTTAATAATTTCATGTTTAAATGACACTTGTTTAGGGATTCATGTCTCCTTAGACATGTTTAAATTTAAATCAAATTAATCTGCCTTCTCATTGTTTGAAGTATGAATTATATTATTATTACGGTATCGTTTCTATCATAATCTTTTGATAAAATTCTTAAAAATATCTCATCACATAATTTATTACTTAAAAGTACCTAAAATTTGACGAAGGATCCAGGAACAGCCTATATTCAATGGTTTTTTTTTTTCACAGTTATGTGTAACTTATCATTAATTATATATAAAACGAAAGATATTACACATAAATAAAAGTTGTCCTTACAAAACATGAGTTGCACCCACTTAAAGTTTTGCATCTTCATGAAGCCTTTGGCAATAGTTTTCAGCAATTTTTTCAAAAATTTTTGAGTGAAATTATCTATAAAATTAAATTAATTTAAAATTTCTTTATAAATAAATCATCATTTTAGTATTTATATTATTTTAAATGTATTATATGGTGTCATTTAGGAATAGAAATAGGTCAGGCCAGGCTTTGACCAAATAGGTCTAAGCCCATAACGGGAGTTTGAAACCTAAGCCTGAACCTACATGTAAGATTTTTTTTCTTCATGCTCAGATTTGAGCCTTTGAAAGGCCTAGCAAGCTTGAGGCCTTTTCAAAGGCCTACATTATAAAAAGACATCATGTTTCAAGCTTTGAAGGCCTTAAATAGGCTTTGAGCCTACTAAAATTTACACAAATGCAAATTTTCTGATATGCTATTCAAGTCATGTTTTAATTTAAAAGCTTCGCCTGTTTATCTTAAAAGGCCTTTAAACAGGCTTAAACTTGACCTCTTTTCTTTCTAAATAGACCAAGTTATACCAGGTCCTAATCAGGCCAGGTTGTAGGCCCCTGATAAAGGCCTACCCTATTTTCATTACTAGTGTGTGATGCCAAAACAAATGCATAATATGGTATTTTTATGTTTTTTTAAGCTAAAGATCAACTTTCGCTAAACAAACGTATAAAAGATTGGATAAAACTTAGGCGACGTTCTTTATATCTATTATGTTAATTTTTTAGTTATATGTGGCCATGTATTCTTTCTTTGTTTTTTTTTTGTTTAATATGAATGTATAATTAAATACTATTAAATGTTAATATTTAAAAGATAGGACATATGGTTATGTGTGATCAGAGAACTAATTACATATAAAAGGAACTTGATGTGGCTATTCTCCTAAAAGATTCTCAATTTTTTTTTTCAAGTTAGATGAAATTTTTTAAATTATGAAAAACAGAAAGTTTTCCAAAAACTTTTCCTCTGTGACTTTTGTCCTTGGTTCCTAGCGTCAAATACAATCTTCTCAGTTCTCTCCACCATCATCTCACCATTTGCTCGCGGGCCGATGGACTCCTTGTCTCCTTACTGACAAACCATCCATTTACTCAGCGTGTCTTCTTGAACGGCTTCCCCTTCACCATCTTCCACTAACGTCCCTGTTCCATCTGTTCGTATGCACATGAAAAAGATTTCAAGTGGTAATTGAATCAGTAAATGAGAATCTAGAAAACATGATTCTATATGAACCAGTTTGGGTGCTCTTCAAGATAATGAATACCCCCAACTTATCATATTTGGACCATTGAGATATGATGTGGATCCAAATATGATGTTTGGATACTCATCAAAGTGATAAGTATCCAAACTGGTTTTTGATTCTGCATGCATCTATTTCTCCATCAAAGGTTGGCTCTAATATGCTCAACCGGAAACATCTTAGGAAATAGGAAATGTCCATTTTTTCTCTTTTGTTAAAATACACTTTTAGTTTTTTAACTTCATATAAAATTTTAATTTAGTTCCTTAACTTTAAAAAGTATATTTTAATCCTTTAATTCTAAAATCGTTAATAAAAAAAAGTGATATTAGGATCTTGAATGTTAATAAATTATTCGAGTTTAATTTTCAAAACAATAATGATTTTTATGAAAAATTATCATCTAAAACTAATAATTTTAAGATTAAATGACTAAAAGTATACTTTTTTTTAAGTTAAAAGACTAAATTGCAATATTGTATAAAATTAAAGGATTAAATGTATATTTATATATTTTTTAATTTGTGGGCCAATCAGGCGTTTGGCAGTTTGGGAGTAGGTCTCTTATGACAAGCCACTAAAATTCACTTTTATCCTTTCACAAAATTTTTTTTAATGTTTTTTAAATTTCAATTAAGGATCTTAGTCTTTTCTTATAATTTCTAAAATTGGTATTTTTTTTAATTTTCATTAATACTCTTACATGATTGCCCAGTTGTAACAAAGTGAAGAAAATCCAAATTGCATGCTGACAAACTTTGCCCCAAAACCTTAAAACAAGAGAGAGATATATGATGTGGGGCCACATAAATATTAAACTGCCACAAATGAATATATAAACATATTTGTTGAAAATTTTCACGTCGAAATAAATACAAATGTATAAATGTCACATCCGGTAATATAGCAATTAGGAATAAGGAATATTACTAAACAGTTAAAAGCCAAAAAGGATAAGGAGAAATAGAAGAATTTTAGTGAAAAATATTTATTATGATTGTCCAAGTTAAATGTGAAGGTTTGACTAATTAAAGAAAATTAGTCAAAAATAATTATAAAAAATATTTTCAAGTCCCAAAAAATTAAGAAAAAATAAGGATAATATTCCTTGAGAATTTTATGAGGTTACATATCTAGTTTTATGACCAAATTACCCTTAAAAAATTATAAAGGAATTTAAGGGTAATTTAGGTTAAGTTAAGGGCTTTTATTTGGAAAATTCCAAATAAATATATTTAAGGAAAGAAAAAATTTCAAGAAAATTCCTATGATGCCCCAAGAAACTATAAGAAATATTGGGATTAAAAAGAGTCTCTCAAATATGCAAGATTTTTTTCAATTCTTTTGAAAAGTCGAAAAATAACTAAAGAGAAGGAAATTAGTTTTCCTTTTTATTTAATTATTGAGAAAGTGATTTGGAAAAAAGAGGGAATTTTGGGAAGATAAAAATGAGGAGAATAAATTATGGATCTGACAGAAAATAATTACAGAAGCCAGAGTACTGTAATTATAGAAAAGAAGTTAAACCCGGAGTAAAAGTGCACCGATAAAGTGTAGATTAGAGTCTTGCACTTTACTTGACCCACAATTTACCATTTGTCAAAACCTATTAGAGAGTAATTAAAATTTCCAAGTGTTAAGCCTCAAGTGGAGGAGAGTTTGTCTTTTAGAAATTAATTACAATTAGAATTAAATAATTAAGAAAGAGGTTTTAAGAAGGAGTAGGGAAGTGACACTTAGCAAATCATTATTGTTGGTAGTTGGGATATTTTGTGCACATTAAATGAGCTCTTCCTTCCCATTTTTGCTGATCAAGTTTCAGCCAAAGAGAGGGCAAGAGGAAAAAGAGAGTTTCAAGTGGAATCAAGAGAAAAGGCACCAACTTTGATCATCGAACCAAGATCCTAGATTAGTAGTTGATTCTATGTTGTTCTTTGCTTGATTCCCTTGAGTTTGATGGTTGGGAAATTCTGTTTATCCTTTCCTTGGGTGCTGGCTGAAATGAATTTAGAGAAGGGAGGGAAGTTTTGGTTGCTAGACATAGTTAGAACACTTTAAATCATAGTAGTTTCAAGTGGTTTGGTGTTATTTTTGAAAGATCTCTTGGTTGGTTTTCAAGAGGGACTATTCAGCCAAAATGAAAGCTGTAACCTAGGATGTATTTTTCAATGTTTTGATGCTTTTATTGTGTTCAAAATGAAAAAAAGTATGGGATAAATCTAAAGAACAAGTGTTGGAAGCATTAGAATCAAAGTTGTGATTTTTGAAAAACAAGCCCTAGTATTTCAGCCAAACTGAATCTTGAGGAAAGGGATTTGTTTTCTTAAATCCAAGTATATATTTGGATTCTACATAAAAAATTATGTAGGAATGAGCCAAGAGGGAATTTTTAGGGTTAAGTCAACAAACTCTAAAAATTCAAAGAACAAAGATGGAAGCTTTAAGGGGTTAAGAGTTACTTGAGCTATGTTGTGAAATTTTTATATGAAATGGTTGGTAACCTTGCTGCCTTTTTTGTGATTTATCATATTAGGGTTTATTAATTGTGGACAAGAGGAAGAAGGTCAAAGAATCAAAGAGCATTGGATTAAGGTAGTGGGATCTAATTAGCCACTAATGTTAACTTTGCATTGTTATTTATGGCATGAATGCTTGCTATTACATGGTTGAGCTATGATGATTGTAATATGGTTGCTCCTTGCATTTGTTGCCATGGCCTTGCATGTTGAGGTTGTCTATTTATAAGATTAGTTCTCCTATAATAACTAATGTTGAAATGCTTTATATTAATGATGCATGTTGATGTTTTGGTTGATTGATCTTGCTACTGAGATTTCATTAAAATCTCATCCCCCATATGTAACCTAACATTTTAGGGGCTGAATTATCAAAAGGAAGGTTGCAAATCCAAGGATGAAAATGGTGATGAATCATGAGGAAACAATTATGTTTGCTCATATATAAGTATATGTGTTTGATGCTCAACCCTAAGCAGGATGCTAATTTTGAGCCATGTTTTTATTAAGTTCCCGAATGAATTTCTTCACAAAATTTAGTATGCTTAAAGTTCATGTCATGAGCTTCAAATCAATAGGCAGCACGTTAAAAATAGCTAACTATACGATTTTTAATGATTTTTCAAATTTAAGGTACATAATCTAGAAAAAGGTTTTTATTAAAAGGATAGAGGTGACTTTTACAAAAATCTGGCACTTGCTCAGTTACTTCATTTTGATTTTCTTAGATTAAGTTATGATTTTTTGAAGTTAGACCAGAAAACTGGATTTTTACCACATGAACAGTAAAAATCCGAAAATTAGTGTTTTTTTAATATTTTTGAGCTCAAGACCATCCAATATGGTTTAAAATGTCTTAGAATAAATTCTAAACTGTACTAGAAGTAAGGTGTAACAATAAGTTTTTATTATATTAAATTGTCTCAACGTCATACCCCGCGATAATTTCCATGCTATGCTCCCTCTAATCATTGTTATAAGATCCTATTAATATCTTGTATGAGACTACGGAAAATAATCAAAAGTAATTAAATGTAAAAAGATCAACAACTGTCCAAAACACCTCTTTGATTGATATTGTTAACCGAGGGGAGAGAGATAAAAACGAAGGAAAGCTAAAAAAGTAAAGGAGACAATTATATTTTTAAAAATGCGTTATGAATATTTTGTAAATAGCCTTGTATTAGGGGCCATTTGATAGGGTCTTAAGACAAGGGAAGTATGTAATCTTTGGTGTCCATCTCACTGGCTCTATGTCACCAAATAGTCAACAACTAATAAAAACAGATATTTTAGGAGGGCAGAATTGGAGTCGTGCTTGCTACTGCAGAAGAACATTTAGCATATTATAGCTTCTGAGATAGATTCTGTGTGTTATATATGTTATTTTAATTTAAACAAATTAAATTTTATTTTTTTGGTTAATTTGTACATCATTATTTTAATTTAAAGTTTTGCAAATAATTTATTTTCATTAAATGCAATATGCCACCAATAAGCTATTAAGTGAGATGGTAAGGAGGAGAACATATGTTTAAATCCCAAAAAACATACTTATTGGATGGGCTCTAACCTTAACATTTTTGGTTTTATAGACATTAAACTTAAGCCCAAAGTGACTTGAGAATATTCTAAGTTATAGCAACAAAAAAAAAAACAAAATGTCACATGTGAAAACGGTTCATGATACGTGAGTTTAAATTATTTAGAGATTATGTCATGTGCTTAAAAAATAGTGGTTTTTATGCAGAAAACATAAAGTTTAAGAGAGTATGTGGTTATGCACACATGACTTGTTTAGAGTAGTTTTATTCAACCTAATCGCCTTTTTATTAAACTGTAATTTCTTTTAAATAATTTTAAGAAAAAAAAAAGAGAGCAGAAAAAATGTTTTACTGCTGTCCATGATATAAGAATTAGTCGGGAGTTAAGTTTGGTCTTAATTAACCTTCAATATTTTGGGCTAAAGGTGCATCTAGCACCTTGAATTGTTTTTTAATATGCATCTAATAGTTTAAAGTATTTTGTGATACATCTAATACTTTTAGGTGCATTAGTATTTTAATGTAGTTTTTATTAATGCAATTTTTCACATAGTAATTTAGAGTGCTACATATACCAAAAATAATTTGGGTGCTAGATGCACCAAAATGTAATTTAGGGTGCTAGAAAAATATTTGACAATGCCAGATGTACTAGAACATACTTTAAGATATTAGAGGTACTTGGAAAAATACTTCAGCATGTCGGATGCATCTTAATCCTATATTTTGTCCCCCCATACTTAATTATCTTTTCCCAAACTGTCTTCATTAATTGCACATGTTAATTGACTTTACAACAAGGGATGATTTCAATGCAAATAATTTGAGAGGATATTTTAAGAAAATCAATATATATTTTTAACAAATGACTAATTTAATTAGTTTTATTAATCTACCCAAACTAGTTAAGTATATCTTATAATAAAGAATCCATGTAGTAACTATACAATTTTTAAGGAAAAAATGATATAAAGTAAAAAAAATATTAATAATATAAAATGCCTAAACTAAATTTGAGATGTTCGCAAGATCTAATTTTTATGATACTAAGGAATATGGGTATATGAATACAATTAAGTAGAATATTCCACTACTTAGATTATCACTTGGTTTTGTAATTGGCATTAGTCCAACAAAAATCATTATGCCGATGTCATCATCATGTGTCCAAAATGAGCGTCTTCTTTTTCTTTTTCATTTTTTTTGGTTATATTTCTCAAAGCAATGTCTTCACTATCTGCCTTGCTGAAGACAAAATGAAGGGAGAATTACAATCAAGTCTCATAAAAAATAAATAATTACTAACAAGTCCTAATAACAAACTAAGCAGCCTATAATGACAAGTCTTACAGGAGAAAATGATAACTTCTAGGACTTGTTTTGTATTTTTTTTCTTTTATGAGACTTGATTGTAATTCTCCCCAAAATGAAAAACCATAAAGAAGGTTGTGACGTGTGTGCTCAACCTAAAGATGAGCTTTCCTTCATAGGAATTCTTGTTCACTTCTTTAATCGCAGTGAGTTTTCTTTCTTCTCAATTTAAAGAAAGCAACAAATGGATTTACCTGCTTGTTCAGCATCCCTAATGTTTTTAGGTTAATTTGGATCTAATTAGGATTCAAGCCCACTGGCTCTATCAGACTTGGAGACTTCGCCATGAAAATGCTCTTAGGTTTGTTCACTCTCACTTTTTCTTTCTGTTTTTTTTTTTTTTTCATACAGACATTTAAAATCCCTTCCCCCATGAGGGAGGGACCAACACACCTAACCCTACATCGCACATAGGGTATACTACCCATGACCTCTTCTATGAGATGAGACAAGGGGTGCCAATTGAGCTATAGACTCTTGCAATCACTCTCTAATATGACAGAAAGAGAGAAATTAGTGGATGAATAAAAAGAGTTATAAATCAAATAGCAACTTCAATATTTAATATAAGAGTTAGTTTGACATTAAATTTGGTTCTAATATGATATTCTAATTTACTTTTTCCCTCGTATTTAGCTATTTTTTCTTAAAATAGTCCTTGCAATAATTGTATACGATAAATGCTTCATCAAATGGTAGTTCTAACTAATAGACTTGATTAGCAAGGGTAACTTAGAAAAAAACAATACTTATTTATTACATATAATTAAATTAATTAATTTTTTAATATAATCAAATTAGTCAACTAATTTTTATACTAAGGATTAGAAATATTATTAGATAAATTTTGAATTTGAACATTACTCACTATTTGATGTTGCGGATTTTCTTTGTTTTACACTACAAAAAAACATTGAATCATAGACGGAATTACTGACATAATTTATTCCATCACAAAAATCCATCAAAAAATCGTGGCAAATTCTATCAGAAATATTACCGACGTAATTTGCCACGGAATTGTGACGGGAAGTACTAAGGGAATTTTTCGGTCGATAATTCCGTGGGTAAATTAAATTTTTGATGGAATTAGTCACGTAAATATTCTGTCGGTAATTTCCGTCGCAATTTGGTGGCAAATTCCATTGGTAAATTTACCCATGGAGACGGATTTCTAGCTGAAATTACTAACAAAATGTTGTCCGTGGCTAATTCTATCACAAAAAGTAAATTTCGTTTTCCCAAGATTTTAGGTGTTATTAGAAATTTTATATTTGTAGTCATTTTATTTTTTATGAGGTAAAAGACTACATTATTTAAGAAAAAAGCAAATAAAAATTTCGTAAGGGACATGGTGAAATTCTAGAGGTATTGGTGAATTATAATAATTCAATCTATGCATTTGATTGCCTTAAATATGGAAAAGCAAAAATTACTCTTCGAGTTATTAGTTGATTGTGACTATTTCAAATTAACTGACTATTATTGATCATAATATAGAAGAATAAATGTTAGAGACAAAATTAAATTTTACTAATCTTGAGAGAATGTCATTTAAATATAATGGGTGTAAAGCAAATATTTATATGGAATGATGTATAACTATATTGCTAACTTATTAGTATTGAGTTTCATAAAACTGTAAAGAATAACAAAATTCTTCTACCAAATATTTAACATACTTATATTTTGAGGATTTAGACTCAACAATTTAAAAATTACAAGTCTTGTTAATTAAACAAAATGCTTGATGATTTGATTGTACATGATAGTGATTTATAGCAATCCTCACTAAAATGTGAGAGATGGATGAATCCCAAGTATCATCTCTTGTAATTTGTTCATGACCACATTATTCTTTTTTTTTTACTCCATATCTTCATGTAATTAGATATTGTCAATGTTATATTATATATAAATATCTTATCTATTTTTAAAAATAGATGGACATTTTTAAACTAAAAATATCAAATCATTTCAAATGATACTAACAAAAATTAAATTGGCATTTGATAGATCATAATCTAGAAAATTAATATTAACAACTGCTTACAAATAATACAATTTGAAGGTTTTACTATAACATAAAAAACATATATTTAATGAATTACTAATAAATAAAAATTAGAATCTTATGTAAATAAAAATAGTAAATATGAAAATAGCTTATTCTTTTTTTCCTTGTTTTTTTTTTCGAAGTTAGTCCACCATATCTAATAACCAAAGCACATTTTTAATACAAATTAATATAAATCAAATTATACCAATAAAATATATCGACATGAATATCAAGTTGGTTAGATATAGATTGAAAAAAAAGTTGGCCAAATATTATAATATTATTCTAAATATAATATTATTGTTCTCATGTGTGAAAGATAGTAAGACTTAAATTTATACTTATAATTTATAAAATCTAATTTTGACAATTTTTTTTGAAGATACCATCTTTCATTTATTAGAAGGCTATATTTATTCTCTCTCTACAGATTTTCACTTTCCCTCCATTAACCCATTTAATTTGAGACTTTATTTTTGTAAAAAATTTTAACTTTTCTCTTCTTTTTCTTCCAATGATTAACCCTTTTTCTGTAACACTGATAAAGCTATATTTTATCTTGTTATTTTATAGGAAATATTAGAAAGAAGGACTTAAAAAAAATAATATTATTGGGAAGGATCTTAAAAATTATGATTGTTTACAGGGACCAAATAGCAAAATATAAATTTAAAAATACTAAATTATCCCTAATTAAATCCCTACATTTCCTTTTATCGTACCTCCATTTAATATATTTTCTATAATCTTTTTAATTTATATTGAAATTCTTTATAGTTTGTTCTCATCAATATTTGCAAAAAATGTTTTAAATGTTCTGCTTTTCCTTTCTGTTCTTCGGTGGGATATGCGATGGGTGCTGATAAGGATGTACTTAATAAAACAGCTGGCGAAATTGTTGAAGCCAGAAAAAGGGGGGAGTATCATGGACCGAACCAATGATGTCGCTCAAACAGAATTGTGAAACAATGCAGGTCAGCCTAAATCGTATACTTCAATTTCTAGCAGATGATTCATTCATACTAACATAATTAATAATACAATATTATATATTTTTGTGACACTTTAGCTCTTGTTGTTATTGATACCAACGATTAAAGTTTCATACTATACAAAGCTGATGACACAAAGTAGGTTCTTTAATTATATTTGATAGGTATTTTGCTTGAACAATTGTTTTATGTTATCAGAGGGATTCAAACTTAAGACTCGATAAAATTTGTTGGAATCAAGTCCATCCTCCTATATTGAACGTTGGGCTGAGGTGCAATTTTGCCCAAAACTTTTCACTCGTGACTATTGGACATCTAGAAGTTTTTTTGGGTGTAAATTTTCAGAAAATTTATATCATAGTAATATTGTCCTTTGCCGGTAAAAAACTAATTTTGACAGTTAAAATAGTGAGATTGATTGTTAACATTTTTAACAGTAGGAGTTAACACATTACTTTGATTTCAAACTTTCAGAGCAAATTTGAATCCAAGAAAACTTTCGAATGCTAGCGCTTCTAAGTAAAAATTTTTGGTATAAATTTGTGCCTTGACCCTTAAAAGCTTGAGCTTATAATACATGAATCCAAGTTACTTGGGACAAATATATTATTAACCGTTTGTAACACCTCTTTTATTATCCCATTATACATCAAATGGAACTGTTATAATGCATTACTCAACTTTTTCGAGTGATAAATTTCAATTTCAAAACTTTTTTTTAATCTGTCCGTACATTGTTCATCCAAATTTAGGTTAACTTTGAAATTTCATAACTAATTCTAGAAAAATCGAAACGAGGTGGTTCTAATTTTTCCTTGAAGCTTGCTAAGAGTTCTTTAAGAAAAAAAAAAAAACTCTTTGGACTATTTCCATTCAGAATAGTACCAGAAAATTTGACAAAGTGCACTGTTCATATGGTCCATTTTTGAATTTTCAGTATTTTAGCCTAATTTTAAAAGGGCATAACTCTTAGCACACAACTTCAAATTTAATAATTTACCACTTGTTTTAAAGCTTAAAATGAGCTCTATTTGCATGAAAAAATTTCAGGTCTAGATTCCATCATTTGCTCATTATTTTATGTGGTACAAGTTTACCCTTGATTTAGGCAATTTTATCCCCTAGTCATACCTTTCTTGCATTTTCTTTTCTATTTTCATGTGCCATTCCATGAAAACATTCCATGACCCATATTATCTGGCCTTCACATACATTATACAAATATAATTTACATCATATCATCATCTAAAATCCGTTACAACTTAACATAAAGTTCATTAAAACATTACATGACGTTTCAAAATATTATGAATTCTATGGGGCTCCTTCATCCCAATACCATTTCCTTACCTTGATCCATGGATGAGCCACTCCCTATTTGAGACATAATTTAACATAGGAAGAATGAGATTTCATAGAAATCTCAGTCGCAATTAAACTATAATTGTCATGTAAATCAAGTAAGTTACAATGTGACATGTTATCACTCCTCAAGGCATAATCAAACCACATAAAATCATAGTTACTACCATGCTAGAAGAGGAACACCAACACTTCCACAATAACATGATTCAATGCATTTGGCCAAAGCATAACCCAAAGCCATCCAATCAACACGACACAATTCCTCAATCCAAGCAAACAACATAATCACATTAAACAAGCAAGATAAACAATCAAATTATAATTCAATACTACATTTTATCACTTGATTAATACAGTTTTCTCAAAGGGGTTATGTTTCCCTTGGATTCCTCCTCTCAACACCTATTGATTCAAGCATAAATACAACTACATTAACAACTAAACAATTTAAATACAACACTTTATCTTTAACTTAACATTTTCGTTCTTTTTTTCCTTTGATTTTTAACAAAATAGTTCCTCCTTTGGAATCATTGATCTCTTGAGTCAATCCTACATAATTTTTCATGAGAAATTCAAATATCTAAACAGTTTTTCAAAAATCAAACTCCTTCCCCATGAAATCATGTTGGCCGAATAGGGGGTATATGACTTTCAAAAATTTCATTTTGGATTCCAATGATTTTAAACACTTCCCAATAGTATACCCTACACAAAAATACATTTTAAACCCATTGGAATCATTAAATCAATGCAAAACAATTTCTTGCACCATGAACAGTACCTGGCTGAATTGAACATATAATACCCTAGGTTGATTTTCTTTCAAAAATCAATCCATAAACCACTTAAACATGCTTATTCCACTTGATATTTAAGGTTTTTATTGTTCCCTAAACAACACATGATTAGACGAAATTTGAGCAGCATCACCTCTTGATTTTCCAATCCAAAACCCAACTAAACTAATTCAAAACTTAGGGGTAAGAGGCTTAAGCATACCTTGATGTTTTCTTGCTATAAACTAAATGATTCCTTGCTCAAAACCCTCTCAAATTCGGTCTCGTTTAGTTTGGACACAAAGTGGCAGCACCTCCCCTTATTTTTTCTAATTTTTGAACATTTTTCTTGCATTTTAGGAGGTGGTATTTATAGACAATTGGACCTGCTATTTTCCCTGTAATTTGGATGCCTAAAATGATAGAAAATAGGTTGAGTTGCAACCATCAAGTGCATCATAACTTCAGATTTAACCATGTGTCCAAACTCTAGATTTTTCCAAGCTTTATCCCTTAATTTTTGCATTTTATACTAAAAATAGTGCTGTCCAGAAGCTATACGAAATTGGGCTTGAATTAGGCCCAATGTAGGCCCCATAAATGGTCTAGTTTGGCCCAAAAATATGGCCCGCAAAGCAAATCAAAATCCCAAACCATTCTGACACTTTATAGGTTACTATTCACTAGTAACATTCCATAATTTTTTCTAGGCTTCCAAAAATTCATTTCTCTTCATAATAATTCACCTCTTAATATAAGAACATGATCTGAAAATTTTCAGAATTGTTTGCCACCTCTTGGTATTTATTTTGGATTTTCTTTGATTAGGCCTCTATTGATGTCATTATGGGAAAATAAATTTCGTAAAATAAATTCCTGAGCTTTCAAGACTTGAAACCAATTTTATAAATTCAAAAAATATTTAGATGAATTGACCATATTTTTTGCAGAATTATTGAGGCCTCTAACTAATTAAAATAATTATTTTTCTTGGATTTTCTAATATTTTCCTGAAAAACCTCTGTTTATGGGGAATTCTATAATAATTTATTTTCACAATAATTCTACCTTTCGGACCTCAACAGAGATTCTAAAACCTCTGAGTTGCATTTTTCCCATTTTCTGAGAATTTTCTCCAAATTTCCCATTTCTTCTTTCCTAGACTGATAATTACAAAAATACCAGTCTGGGTTTTATATTAAAAGTTGTTTCGTCTCTCCGTCTAGTTTCTACATTGGCCCTTATGCTAATTTTTAATTTCTATGTCTAGATAAAATTTCTCAGGATGTGACATTGTCCAAACAAGGTAAAAGGCTTGTACTTCTCTTTCATTAAAATAAAAATTATTTGGAACATACTTAGATCACCAAATCAACTTGACCCCTATAATTTGTTCAAAATAGTCCATTTTACAGCCAAGAAGTGAAGGTGTCACAAGGTAACAAACTTACGAATCTTACATATGACTTTCCCCCAAATCTAATGGAATTAAATCCCTTTACTTATGAAACTTTCTTATAAAATGCTTATTGAAATTTATACATAGTGTCATATCCTGTTAATTCTAATATGAAAAAATGACAAGTTTATGATTAACTGAGGGAATGCAGTGTACTAAAAATGTAGATAGAATAACTTTTGAAGTGAAATTCGGGGAAAGACTTGATCATCATTTTGAAAAGTTCTGACAAAGTAAGGCAAAATTAGAAATTATATCTAAAATTCCTGAAAACTTCCAAAAATTCATGAAAAATAGAATAAAGGGTCTATGACAGTGTCTGAGGCCTAAAAAAATGAAAATAACATGAAAATAATTTATTTTAAAATTTTTTGTAATTTCATGGAATTTTGTCTAAATCAGAGAAAATTAGACAAATTGAATTATTTAAAATATGTAAAGGCCTCAATAATTCATGAAAAAATAAGAAAAATTATTTGAGAGACTTTATAAATTCTAAAAATATTCTTGGTCTCTAAAGATACAGAGGTTAACTTTAAAATATTTAAAATTGAATTTTATTAGTAAAAGCTGATTTTGGGAAAAATTTAATCGAATGAGTTATAGGTCAAAATAAAATGTGAGAAAATTACAAGAATCTCTCTTCATTAAAAGAAAACTATTGGCACTAAGAAATTATTTTGTGAAAGTAGTGGATTTAACAGGGTTCAAGAAAAATTCAATCGATATTGTGAAATTATACAGTGTGATACTCTTATATATGCTTGGCGGGATAAAGTTTTTTCAAATTCTTTCTACTTAAAATGGCACCAAATAAGTGAGAAGAGGATATTAATGAAATAATACAATTTGTTGAATGTTAAGCTTGGAAGAATGAGATTATGAATAAAAAATTTATAATTTCTTCATGTGATAGGTGGCATGTAAGGTGTCCTATGAGGTGGCATTTTTATTCAATAAGGAGGACACCTAGAGGGCTCATGTGGTGTGATCTAAGGAAGGAAGAAGCAAGATTTAAACAAGTGTTATGTGGTGAAAATGAACGGTGAAACTGGAAGATTACCATAGGGTAACTTTGCTTGCATTATAAATATTCCCTTCCCTCCTTCAAGGCCAAGTTTCGGCCAGACCAAGAATGAAAGGGAAGAGAAGAATTTTGGCCAAGTGAGAAAGGAGAAGATCAAGCCAAACTTAGATCAAATCAAGTGTTAAACCAAGGTAAGAGCTTGGATTTTCTTCTAGTTTATGATGCTCTATGGTTTGATGGTTTAAAATATGGTTTTGATGAAAGTTAGATGTTAGAAACCCTAGGGTTTGGTGCTATTTAATTTGGTTCATGATGAGATAACCACAATTATAGCAAGGATAACAAATACCATAAGGAAACCCATGCTCAAGTCACAAATCACAAACGGTCTACACAAAAAAGATAACCATAATTATAGCACTCAACTATAAAAATAGAGAATTAAAAATAAATAAAAAATATGTAGATCAACTAAGTTTAGCACGACATGTTAGAAGTTATTTCTCTTTAAATCAGTAGTTATGGGTTTAATTTCCAACTTTTGAGCATACCTAATTAGAGGGGTTTATTTTCTGCATTCCATACCTTGAAGGAGATTAGCTCTCTTATTGACATATAATAAAGAAAATGTGAATGATAAAAGTTATGAAATGAATAAAAATAAATTTGATTTTGTTGATTTTCAACATTATGAAGGTTTTTGTATTTTTATATTTTCTGTTTTGGCATTTTAGTGGGATACAAAATTAATATTTGTTCCAATATGCTAAATGCAACAAATGACAATGTTGTTAGTTGGGAAGTAGGCAAAAAAGAGGATTACTATCACAAAAGCAAGCAAATCCTGAAACTTAGAGATTATTGTGAAACAATAAAGGTCAATCTACACAATATATATACACTTTATAAATGACTTATGCACATTAACAACATTTAGAGGAGTGTAGTTTTTTTTTGTTGCTTCAATCTACAACTTGAATGTACAACTAAAACAATTGTACTTTCCCATCAAAAAGTAGTAAAGATTGTATAAATAAAACTACCTCAACAGTTGTACTTTCTATGTCCCTCTTAATTTTATCATTGATACCAATTATCATTATAATCTTACTATTTGTTACGCAACCTGCCAAGGCAAAAATATCATAGAGTGTTCCAAGTGGTGTAATCCATTAACAATGTTCATTTGATGACCTTCTATTGAATTTGACTCACAACACTAACTAGTTCAAGAAGTGGAAGAATTTATCTACTCATCTCTCATGTATGACGTGGAAAACTTGGCAGTGATCTATTTTATGACTTTTATCTTCACTTTTTCTTGTATAACCTAATAAATTATACTAAAGAATGCACAATCGTATTGTAGTTCATAAGCTTCTATGGTAAAAAAGAAAAGGTTATCATATGGGAAAGCTAATTTAACCCTCACTATATTGATTCGATATCTACAAACATAATTTAAGAGTATTTTCTCTAAGACTTGGTAAGCTATTTTTTGGCAAAAAAAAAGCTTTTAACAATAAGTGATGTAGACAAACTAAAGAAAGATAAGATACAATTAGACAAACTATATTGTGGCATGCATAGAATAACTGAACACTCCATCAAGAAGCTAAAAAATCTAATAGCAACAACAAAGAACTCCAAATTAGATACTGTAAGACAAGATTTGAATGATAACAAAAAACCTAGATAAAGAAATTTCTCCTGAGAGTAACTATTATGCAATTGTAAAATCTTGCATATGGAATGTATCTATTTTTTTATTAGTTTTTTTGGTTGTACAACTTAGACCATTTTGCTTTTACATGGTTGAGTGATACCCATTGTAAATTCAAAACCCTACTTTATCTAAAAAATTATAAACTATGCAGTTACTTGATGTCAATAACTTTGATCTTAATGGCAACTAATACTATGTGATGTATGATCCCTACATTAAATAGTATAAGTTTTTTATGAGATGAATAAGTGGGTTATTTATTCCATCTCAATGGATTTTATCAATTCTTTACATTTTCTTCTATCTCATATGTATAAGTGGGTTATTAGCTTTACATTTTTTGTTCAATAGATTCTACACCAACCCTTTCTTACATATGTTCATCATGAATTTTGTCTTTTCTTGTATGGTCATGTATGCACACGCCTCATCCTCATCTCTGTTTCCTCACGTCCTTGTTATCTCTTTGAAGCCCAATATTTACTATCATATAACATTGTTAGTTTTATAGCAATTCTTGTTATTCCTTTAAAGTCCAATTTTCATTTACGGTATGATTTGACCTCTCTTTTTAACATCCAAATGATGTTTAACTTGCCTTTATTCAAAATGGCTATACATATATTATATCTTACTCCTACTGAAACAAAAATCCTTAGACTCTAAGGTCCTTCTTAATAACGAAAGTTTAGAGTTAAACTCTTCTCTTGACTCAATCTTAAGAATTATATCATTAGTAAAAATCATGCATTTGGAGATTCAAATATAACTTTGCTTGCATTATAAATATTTATTTGATACAATACATATATCATACTTCACAATAAAGATTACTTATTTTGATATTTGTACTAATAATTTCACAATACAAGTTATTTACTTCTATATTTGTTGTATTAACTCTATAGACTTATAATAGGGGTTTTTTTTTTCATCCATAATAAAGCTATTACCTCAATAAAGAACCACTCTATGAAATATAAAGCATCCAAAAATCTAAACTTTTTAAAACTTTTTTATTTAAAACAACTTAAGGTACCTTTTGAAGGAATGAGATTTTCTGAAAAACATGACAATCCAAATCTTGTTTCAAAATCGAGATAGTGATTCAAGACGTGTAGTAAAGACTTGATTAAATCTCATGATATAATGTAGGACCCGAGTTTAAAATTAAACTCTATTTGAACTAGAACTCAGTTTATGTAATTATAATACATATACTGCTCTAATTTCTAACCTGCTTAGAAACCTTCTATAAATGTACTTATAATATACTCCTCTGGTCCTATTTATAAGTTACTTCTAGCATGTTTTACATAGACCAAGAAAAACCTTAAATTTCATTAACTCTCATTTAAAATTCAACAACTTTCTAACTTTATCCCTATTCGATATACATTATACCTCATGCAAACAAAGTCAACACAATAATAAATAAAGGGTAAACTTGTACATTCATACAAAAAATTTCTATCACTCTCTATAAATAGGACCAAAAAGTGTCTTCTTTCTCTGCCTTATAAATAGGACTAAAGGAGTAACAGCAACTGGCAACATATAAATATGTAGTTACCATCTTTGTTTATTACAGTTACCTATCGTTCGTTTTGTTATCTTATTAGCATCCCTATAGAATGATTACATACATATGTATACTTACAAGTACCTAGCATAAGCCCAAAATATATACGCAACTATAAATATAATGTACTTGTAAACAAATAATAAAAGCAGGCATTCTTGCTTTTCTACTTTCCTTCTTTAGCTATAATTATGTCCTTGCCCTTATAGCTACTTCACTGTATAACATGGAAGAAAAGGATGAGTTCCAAAGAACCCTAGTAGCAGTAATTTTAACCATATAATGATGCATGATCACTATAAGCATGTAAAACAAGCCATGGAGAATCAACACCTTGCAACCTATGTAATAAAGCATATATACACAAATATATATATATATAGATAAGTTATATTAACTGATGTGTAACCATGTTTAACTCTCTATGTAAGGAAACTATCACATGTTCTCATGCTTAACTATGGTAAATAGATAAACATGCAGTAATCAAAATATAAGCATATGATATGAAAAAAACTACTATGTGGTATGCTTTCCACGAATTCAAACCTTAACAAACTTCTTTTTCTATTGTTTCCTTGGTGAGCTCAAGCAAATATCAAAACCTATCATATAAGTTAACACCTAATCCAATTTATAAGGTACTCATCCAATGTATAATGTACTCCTACAATTTTTAGTATAAGCCCTACTTTGTAGTATAATTTACACTACAAAATAGGTCTTATATTGAAGACTGAAGAGAGTATAATTTAAATACTTTCCTTAATCCCAATTCTATTTAAACTCTATCCTTACTTAATAGTTGGTCATCTTGAGTAAAATCATGATATTTTCATATTATGTTTTTGGACATTCAAGATGTCTACCCTCTTATTTAATTTAATAACCTTTCACTTTATAGATTTTGCTTGGTGTTTAGGTTCTCATAAGCCAAAACACTCACATAGACATATACACAACCATATGTATGTATGTATATATTTGTATACATCCATATATATATATATATATATATATATTTCATGCTTATTGTTTCTAAACTTAAATCGATTCTTATCATTAAAACTCTTATAACTGTTTATACACCTAGTCCCTTTTCTATTTATTTTCGAAACTTAACTCGTTTAATGACACCACTTACATGGTTCTTAAGTTCCAATTTAAATAACAATGTTCTAGCTAATATTTGTTACCTTATAACATATTCAAAGAATGTTTAGATGTCATATCCTGATAATTATCACCTAAAAAATGAGGAACGTAGGACCAACAAAGGTTTAGGTAGCATAGTTTTGAAGTGAAACCCGAGGACGGACCAAGTTCCGGTCAAGGAAAGGCAAAATTAAAAATTATGCCAAAATTCCTAAAAATTTCAAAAAATTCATGAAAAATAGAATAAAATATCTAGAGTATTTGAGGCCTAAAAGGTGCAACAAGAGTAAAAATAATTTATTTTAAAATTTTCTATAATTATTGGTATTTTTGGCTAATTAAGGAAAAATTGGTCAAAACGAATTATTTGAAAATACAGAGGCCTCAATAATTCATACAAAAATGAGAAAAATTAGTTGAGAGTTTATTACAGATTTTAAAATTACTCTTGAATTCTGAAAGGGCATAGGTTAGCTTTAAAATGTTTAAAGTTGAATTATGTTAGTAAAAGGCCAATTTTGGGAAAAATTAAATAGAAGTAGTTACAGTTAAAATTTTGACCTAAGAGAAATAGGAGAGCCTCTTCTCATTAAAAGAAAGTTGTTGGCATAAAAAATGAATTTTTAGAAGAACTATATTAGACAAGATCCAGAAAAAATTTAACCGATATTACAAAATTATACAATGAAATAACTGAAAGCTTGGTGAAGCAAAATTTTTCCCAAATTTTCTACATACTTCGGCACCAAAAATAGAGGAGAAGACATGGATGAAATAATACATTTTGTTAAGGGTTAAGTTTGGGAGAATAGAATTATTTAATAAAAAATTAGGTTTTTACATATGTGTGATTAGGTGGTATATCTAAAAGCAATGAGTAAATAAGCATGACACCTAAGGGGTTTACTTGGCAAAATCACAAGAAATCAAGCTTAAGATGAAGCCAAGTATGAAGGTTATGGTAAATGGTATCTTGAAGTTACCATAGGGCAAGTTTTCAAAGCTTCCCTATAAGTACCCCTCCCCTCCCATAAGGCTAATATTTTAGCCAACATTGAGAGCCAAAGGGAGGAGAGAAGGAAAGAAGAAAAGAAAGGGAAGACTTAGGCAAAACTAAACATCTAATCAAGGTAAAGTAATGAATCTTTTTCTAGTCTATGGTGCCATATGAATTTTTGGTTTTAGATAGGGTTTTAATGAAAGTTGAAACCTAGAAACCTTAAGTCTAGTTGCTGTCCAAATTGTTACATAATGAGATATGAATGATTTAAGGATTGTATATGGATTAAAGGCTAGAAAATAGTTGGGAATTATTGTTTTAACTTGGTTTTTCAAATAATTTTAATTTGTGAAATATATTGGTATGGTTTGGCCAAGCTTAGATCTTGCTGCTAGGCTTTTATTGTTGTTAATTTGATGCTTTGAATGAGTTTAAAAGGTGAAATTGTGTTAGACTATGTGGAGAAAATGTGTTTGAAAGTATTAAAATTGAAAATACAAATTTTGAATCCTAACCCCTATGTTTCTGCCAAGTACGGATTGATGGAAAGGAATTGGATTTTGATAAAAATAAGTTTAAATATGAATTCTACATAAAAAATCATGTAGGAAAAGCATATAAGAGTTATGTTAAGAAAGATGATACAAAAATCCTAAATTCAAAGATAAAGTGTTAGGGTTTTAAGTTATGTTATGTCATAGAGTTGTTTGAATTAATTTTGAATCTCATTATTGTGTAATTGATAAGCATTGAATTTGACCTGCAAGAGGAGACTTAAGAACAAGCAAAGGGAATCAAGGAGCAAAGCTTGTTAAGTGGTAGCAAGAACTTAAAATTTCAGTATTAAATTACATTGGTTGTTTTTGTTATGCATGTTAGGCCATGATGTGATTGAGTTATGTATGATAAAGTGTATTTAACTCCTTGCATTTATGCCTTGGCAATGTTTATAGTTGAGCTGTTAATGGAATGATTATGCGCTCCCTTTCTATGGCATGAAAATGTAAGTCAAAATGTGGGCATATAGCATGAAATAAACCTTGTATTATTGTTGCTATAATTGTTGTTCTTTACTACTTGGATTTCTTTGAAATCTCACCGGTTTTAATATACAATTGACACTACTAGGGGTTGGCTCATCAATAGAGAAAGGGAAGGGTGCAGATGCTTGAGAAGGAACTTGCATAAAATGTGCATTTTTATATGTTGTGTAATTATGGGTTGAATGGATTTATGTAATGGTATGTATATTATGTTGAATGCTTGTTTAGATTGTTGCCCTACCTCTTGGGTGATATTGTGATACATAATCCATGTTGGCATGAATGGTTTGTGAAAAATGGAAGTTAGGAAGATGGATTTTTCAAGTTAAGCGATTAAAAAGGGATAAAAATGCTTGAAAAACCCTAAATTGGAAGTCGTGACTTTTATGACCAAATGATGGAATCTAGCCATGACATTTGGTAGCCCTCAAGTTCACATTCTAAGTTTCAAATGAAGTGGTAGATCACTTGATTTGGAGTTTTCTATGAAAAGATATGAATTTTTGAAATTAAGGCAAAATGCTAAAAATTAAAAATTGGCCAAATAAATAGTACTTTTTGAGAACAAAATGAAGCCTAAATGGAATAAGTAATTGATCAATGAGTATTTATTATATATAGAGAAATAAATGAGTTTCAAATAAAACTTAGAACCACCTCATTTTATTTTATTTTAAGAATTAGTTATAAATTTTTAAAATTAGCAAAATATTTAGGGTTACCAAATAAATAGTAACCCGAGAAAAGTGATTTTTCAAAATGTAGTTTCTTAAGCTTAGTACCATGCAATGTGGTTTCAATTGGCATGTTTTGGCTTCATATATAGTCTAAAGTTAAGATGTTATATTGGATCTATGTTTTCCAGCCCAAAGGTGGTTTAAGTAGCAAACAAGCATGTTGATATTATTTTGGAATGTTTTGATTAGCTTTTGGCCAATTTGGCTCATAAGCCAAAAGCTGGGGAAAAGAAAGCACAATAAGAGAAGTAGTAGCTTATTTGGATCTAGTTTTATAAGTGTTTACAAGTATATTTTACGTAAGTCAAGACAAAACTCTCATTACATACTTACCTTTTATTTTGTGAATCACAATTAGAAAGTTTCTTACAACTCATTCCTATTATTATGTTTTCGTACTTTTCTTAAAGTTTTCATGTTATGTGAATATAATATATATGCGTGTATTATTTAATAAAATTCATGCCTTTTTTGTTAAATCTAATGTTTCGATGATAAGAAAATTAGAGTAGTATTTTTTTTACAGGGAACACAATACATTTATATAAGATAATATAAAAATATTTTTTACTCAAATAGATCCAAAATATTCTCTGTATTTATTATTAACTTGAGTTGGTTCATAGTCTCTCTTGATTATGCTGAGCATTTGACTCGTATAAGCTCCCAATTTGAGCCAATTTTAAAAGGCCTCGAGTTCTATCTGAATCTACTATTTTACTTTTTGAGTATTTGACTCGAGTTCACTCAGACATTCATATTTGAGTTGCTTCAAAGTCTCTATGCTATATTTTGAGCATTTGACTCAAATGTATTCCAAGTCTTGTATTCATCATTAGTTCAAGTAAGAAAGTAACTCTAATCTTATCCAAGCCACTCCATTGTTCTCGTTCTAATCTCTTTTGAATGACTAGAGTTTGTTAGAAGTTCATACTCAATCAACTTGACTTGAAGTGTATTCGAGTTCTATATAGAAAAATTATTTTACCAAATTTGAAAATACTTCTAAAAGTATTTTAAAAAGAGTGCATTGTCCAAAAATATTTTAGAATATATTATAGCATTTTTTGAAGGAGATTAAAGAAAGATTTGAGATCTAATGGGAATATTAAGAGCAAAAAGTACTCTTCTCGTAGCCAACTACTTTAGACTCAAGCTTCAACAGCAAGTTTTATTTAATTCTCTCACCTACCTCGAAAGCTTCAATGGAAAAATCTTTTTATGTCTAACGGACAACTTTAGAGCTGCACTACAAATAGGAGATGCATTGAATGAAGAATTGTAAGGAGAACAAGACATAACAAGCTAAATAAATAAAAAAAATTCTCAGGAGCACGTTCATTGCAAACATTCTGTAAAAAAATCTATTGAGCTCTAGTGTTTAGCATGTATTCTATTGAGAGAGATAAAAACACTCCTGTGTTATCTAAGTGGAATATACTCTAACAAGTTGTAAGGGGAAGTGATTGTCTCAAGTTTTGAGGTATTTGATATACTATGCACCAAGAGGTCATTGAATCTTAAGGATTATAGTTGAAAATCTCATACATGTTTTGGGGACTAGACATAAGTCCAGTGGTAGACCAAACTATAGTAAACTAGACTTATTATGTGCTTTTCTCTTACACACTCTTCAAATGATATGTGATATTTTCCACTCTACTTTATTTTATATTAATTGGGTTTAATTGTTGTATTATTTGCAAATTTTTATAATACCCAATTCATCTCATTTTCCCCTTAGATATTTAGCAATACTAACATGGGTTATTTTACTGCTTAATTTACTTTTTAAGTAATAGTCCAATGAATTTTTATTTTTAGAAACTGGCTTACGCACAAATGCCAATCTGAACACAAGTTACATTACACAAACTAACTTTTGCCTAATTTTAAGTTTTCAAAAGCCGGATTGAACAGAAGCTACTTTTTTCTACCAATAATCTAAATGCATTATTTAATCATCTAAGATTTCCTACTTCCCAGCTATAATTTAGTAGCAATCAACGATATTCACTCTTGTATGTATCATCGTTAGCCTTTAAACGATGTAAGTTCTCCCTGCATTTCAAACAGTATCTATAACTTTGATTTTATAAATTTTCACCTCCCAAAACATCATTCTAACCTATCATATTCAATTCTAACACCTTAGAACATTTATGACCACTAACTTTAAATCCATTTTTCGGCTTCTTTTAAAATTCAATTCTTCACACCATTAACATGTCTCATATATACTTATGTACATATATATGTACTATCTCTGGTCCTTAATATAAGAGCTAGTTGACTAATTTAAGTAGACTGAGGAAGTTTGTTAAGTTAGTTATTTTTAATAAATACGTGTTATTTTTCTTAGAATATCCTTACTAAATATATATATTAGCTAAAACTAACATTTGATTGACCATTTCATATATATAATCAATGCAACGACTACTTTGAAAAAAATGGACAAATATGAGACAAAATAAATTATGGTCTTATATTTAGGACCAAATTAAGTGTCAAATTAATGACCGGAGGTAGTATATATATAAATATATCACAGTTAACAAGTCTTCTCACCTTCAAAACTCTAACACATCCATCTAAAGTAAGAATCTAAGATCAGTAACTCCCGTGCTTTCCTCGTACAAACCTTGGACACCTCATATGCTAGTTTTATTTGTTTAAAGGAGGTGTAATGTATAACGACCCATCACTTCCACTTTCTAAACTTTTAATTCAAAATAAGAAGATAGTTATATCAATAACAGAATGGATTTATGAAACTAACCCAGATAGTATATATATTTTACATTTTTTTCCCAGATTCCATTTTTTGTCCTTAATGAAAGAAGGAGGAAATTAAAATACAATATGTATACACCAGGAGAGACCAATTGTTACACCTTAGATCAATTTTTGAAAATACAGTGGCACCAACTAGTTGATCTAGTAAATTATCAATTCAAGGTAATGGGTTTTGTAACATCGCAAAGTTTTTAACATAGAAATAGGGAAATATGTCATACCCTGATATCTTTAGCATGATTAATGAAAGATTTAGAGTTGACCAAGGTCAGGCGAGATAAAAGATAGATAAACAGCATAACAATTGAAGTGAGAACTGAAAAAGGACCAAATTGTCATTTTTAAAATGATTGGTCTATAAAGGGCATTATCATAATTAGTGTCCATAAATCCTAAAAATTTCCAATAAATCATGGAAAATAGAATTAATGCCATAGAACAGTATTAGAGGTCTAGAAAGTAAATACAGGTTGAAAATAATTTATGAAAAAATTATTTTAATTATTAATATTCTGGCTAAATTAAGAAAAATTAGCCAATATTAATTATTAAAAATATTTAGAGATCTTAGAAAATTGTGAAAATTTTAAAAAAATTATTTAGGAATTATGGAAATTTATAAAATTATTTCCAACCCTAAATGATGAGGAGGTTAGCTTTAATTGAATTTAGAGCTAAATTAATATAGGTAGATTGTCTGTTACAGGGAGAAAAATTATGAAATTAATAAGGAAAGTTTCCTTTACTGAGATATAATTAATGGTGAGCTGATATAGGAATTTTGAGATATTAGAATTTTTCGGCTATCAGATAAAATAAACCAGTACTATATTAAGACTCAGTGGACTGTCAGCACAACGGGGGTGATAAAATTTCCTACAGATTGCCAAGGACACATGTCACGCCCAAATTGGCCAATAAAGGGAAAAAGAAAAGAAAAAGAAAATAATAAATCAAGTTAGATTAAAATCTAATTAGAGATAAGTAAGATGATTAAGGTTAAGCCATCTTCCATAAGATCTTGACACATGGCAAACATAGTTCATTGGATGGCTAGGATTTAACCATCTAACTTTGAAAAGTCAAAAGTTTCTAGAAGGGTAATTAGCTAAGTTAATCAAGGAATTAAGAGAGTTAACCTTGATTAAAGCCTAATTAATCTTAATGGATAAGAAGAGATGACATAAGCCCTAATGACTCATCATCCAAGTGTCAACATACTAAGTTACATAGCCTAAGATTTGTACATGTAGAAAGAAGTAAAAATTGGAGGGCTAAGATTAAGTCTTATGCAAGAAGGGCTTATGTGGAATTAGTGAAATATGAAGCCTATAAATACCCACCATATGTTCGTTTCATGCAAGACCTTTTAAGTAGGAAACCTCTTGCAAATTTTCATGTAGAGAGAGAAAGATAAGAGTTCTAGTGAGAGAAAGTCATTTGGAAGCAAGTTAAGCTTCTACAACTCTTCTATTTCAAGTTATAATGATGGTATGTTAGTTTTAGGCTATTTTAATGATGATGGAAAGTCATTTTCCTAAGGGGAAGTGCTGCCCAGATTTTATCAAAATGATAGGGAATGGTTTAGATGAAGTATGATTAAGATTAAGAATGGTTAAAAGTTAAGGATTAGGTGATTACATGTTAGTTTTGTTGAAAATCCTTTTTCCTTATAATTTTATATATAGTTCGGCCAAGTCAAGTTCAATGGGAAGGGATTGGATTTTCATAAGACTAATATGATAAATAGATTCTGCATGAAAAATTATGTAGGAAAAGCCCAAGAAAGTTCAAAATCAAAACTAGAAAAATAAACCCTAAAAATCAAGAAAAATGGGTTTAAGGGGTTATTTTAAGTTTCGAAGTTGTAATCATACTTAATGTTGTGTCATTGGTTGCCTAATAGGCTATACACAACAAAGGAACAAAGATCTAGTCAAGAGGAAAAAAAGTCCAAGAGGAAGGAAAGCATTCAAGGTAGCTTTGATGTTGCCTCCATGCAAACTATGTCTTTATGTTTTGCTAACTTGTTATGCTATGAGATGGATAAGAATGTTATGTTATATGATGTTGTCTCCATGCAAACTATGCCTTGGCTTATGCTATGTTGAGTGCCATGAATGTTTATGATGATACATCCTTGTCATAGCATGAACATAAAGTTAAAGTATGCATGCATGTAGCTTGATTTACAATGTATTGTGTGACCTTGATAATGTATGCAATTGCTACTAAGATTCCCCAAGAATCTTACCCCAATATTTAAACAAACCCTAGGGTCTTCAACAACCAAGGGCAAAGGAAAGGAGTTGGCTCTTACCTGAAAAGGTAGTAAGCCATAGTAACTTTATATGGCTTTAAACCTTTCTATTTATAACTAAATGTAGAAAAATTGAAATGAGGTGGTTTAATTTCTATTTAAAGCTTGCCATGTGTTCTATAAGGAAAAAATACTCATTACATCAAGTCATCACGAAACAGAGCCAACAAATTCGTCAAGTTGCACTGTTCATATGGTCAATTTCTAATTTTCCAGTATTTTAGCTCAACTTTGGAAGGGTATATTTCTTAGCACAAAAATTCAAATTTAGTGATCTACAACTTGATTTAAAGCTAAAAATGAGATCTATAGGCCTGCCAAGTTTCGGATACAAATTCATCCAATTGCTTATTATCTTATGTAGCACAAAATTGCCTCTTTTTAAGGTGTGTTTGTCCCCTAGTCAAATTTTTCTTGAATTTCTTTATCCTTTCTATTTACCATACCATTCAAGCATACCAAACCACATTTATAAACATCAGTCCAACATTAAAATTACATAGTCTCCCAATGCCTCATACTCATAATTCAATATATAATTATATTAAAATTCACCAAACTACAGAATAAACATTACACCATGCCAAACATCTCATATAGCATCCTTAGCCCAACACTATTTCCTTGCCCTTGACCATGGATGATCCACTCCCTTTTTAATGCATAATTTAACATAGGAAGGAATGAGTGACGAGAGCCTTTTTGTCGTTTACTTTGGGGTTCTCAATCAAAAATAAATCCAAGCTATGCAGTATAGTGCAAACTCGGGTTGTTTCACACTTAGGAGCCTTAATTAATTACCTAAGTTAGACTAAATGCCATGCAATGTAATGAAAAGGGGTTTTTGGGTTTTTAACATTTAAACGAATGGTGCCTAAACTGAATGCAATGAAAATAAACTTAAGATACTATGTTTTTAGTGTTTTAAGATAATAATGATGTAATGGAAATGATTGATAGGAAATCTTTTGAAAATGGTTTTGATGGCAATCATAATTCACTTAAAATATTGGGAGTTTCACAAATCCATTAGGTTTTCTTAATAACAACCTCAATAACTCATTGAGTCCAAAGCTTACATTAATGAAAACTTTGTTAAGCTTCCCTAATGTGTAATTTTGGAATGATCATGCAATTGGCTCAATGTAACACACAATCAACTTAGTATCAAAACATAACCATGCAAGACAGGAGAGAATTATAAGAGTTACAAGAAGCATATATGCGACTACATATATTTAAGCACAAAATTCAACATCAATCAATCTAAATTACAAATGTTAATCATTAACCAATGATTACAGAATTAACCAAAGTGTCTAACTAAGACTTTACAACTCCTAGACCTAGGAAATCATAAACACATAGCTAGAAACTAAAGATTAAAACTAAAACTCCCCTTTGAAGCTTGGAAACTCGTGCTACTCCACCATTTTCAAGAGTTGGAAAAGCCTAGCTCATCATAGCCTTGGAATCAGCTCCAACCAGAGTTAAATCTTCAGCCATAACAGTCAGGAGATGAAGGAAATGAAGGTGGATGAAGAAGAAGTGCAGGAAAATGGAAGGTAAAGGAGATGGAGATGGAGGATTAGGGTTCAGTGGGAGAGATGAGAGGAGATGATGATAGAAAACGTAGGTGGTGGTTGCCTCCTCGTGTATGACCTCACCTATACCCAAAATAGGGTTTCTAACCCGAAAATGACGTGTATGGGTCGGTTCCTGGAGGTGGGTAGGTCAGATTTTCCCGAAATGGTCGGGTCTGAAATGTGCTGACACGAGGTGTTCGCCGCGGCAAACTATGGCAGAGAGCTTTCCTATTTGATGGGCGATGTTCGCCGCGGCGAAGGAAGAAGTGTGCCGCGGCGAACTATGGCAGAGGCTCCTCTTTGCATCTTTGTGCCTTGAGTTTTCAATCTTGGCCCTGATCTCAGGTGTCTTACATTGAAAAGCAACAATTTAAGGCATCAATTGTCCTAGAAATTAATTGAATACAATTAATAACTAATTATGACAATTTTACCCTTAAAAAGACACTAACTTAATGTAAGGACTCTTAGCCTAAAATAAGCTCAATTATAACCAAAAAGGGCTAGAAAATACCACAAACCCATGGAAGATGTAATCAAAAAATAAGAATAAATTGAGCTCAATCAATGAGATTTCATGAAAATTCCAGTAGCAATGAACTATAATTATCATGTAAATCAAGCAATGCATAATGTGCTACGTTATAGAACTTCAAGACATCCTCAAGTCATATAGAATCATACTATGCATCACGTCTAAAGGAACAACAATCACACTTTCACATTGGCATATTACAATGCATTTGGCCAAAGCATATCAAATGTCATGAAATCAACAATTGCTACAACATAAATTTCTCAATTCAAGCAATCAATATAAACACATTAAACAAGCAAGATAAAGAATCAAATCATAATTCAATGTTACCTCTTAACCCTTGATGTAATTTAGCCTCCTCAGGGGAATTATGCTTTCCTTGAATTTCTTTCATAAAACCTACCAATTCAAGTATAAGTGCAAGCCACATTAACAATTATTCAACTTGAATACAACACTTAACTTTAAACTTTCTTAATTCCCTCTTTTTTCTTAATTTTTATCATAATTAATCCTCCTTTGATTCCAATAATCACTTGGCTCATACCTACACAATTTTTTATGCAGAATTCAAATATCCATTCAGATTTATGAAAATCAAACCCTTTCCCTCTTATTCTATTTTGACCGAATTAGCGTACATATGTTCCAAAAATTTCATTTTTGATTCCAATAATTTTAAACACTTCCTTTTAGTGTTTCCTTACACAAAAATATATTTTAAGCTCATTAGAATCATCAAATCATAGTAAAACAAACTCCTGCCCTAAAATTTCTTGTTAGTCGAATCGGTAAATATATTAAACCCTAAGTTGGTTTTCTTCCAAAAATTAATCCAAACACCACTTTAACATGTTTATTCCACTTCATCTTTAAGGTTTCTTTCCTTCCCTAATTCACAAGCATGCTGGTTGAATTGTGACCGCATTTTCCCCTTGAATTTTAATTCAAATACTTAACAAGCTTTAATCTTAATTAAACCAAAGCTCAAACATACCTTGGTAAATCCTTAGCTAAAGCTTAATGATTTCTTGTCCAAATGCAATTATCAAGTTTAATTTTCAGCTCAAGAAGACGTTTTGGCAAAACCTCCCCTTTTTTTTGCCAATTTTCTACCTATTTTAGGAAATTTTAAGGGGGTATTTATAAACAAAATAATCTGCCACCTTCCCCCTCTATTTTGCATGAAAGAGTGCCACTTAAGAAGGGCACTTGGCTGCCATCAAGTGTTGAAAATGTCCAGACCATGCCAAGTGTTCAAGTTCTAGAATATTCCAAGATATTTGTACGAAAATCAAATTAAATTCCAATTTAATTAAGGGTCCAAGTTTTGTATGAAATTGGGCCTTCTCTTGGCCTAATGTGGGGCTCACTAATGGTTTAGGATGACACAAAAAGATAGCCCACAAATTACACCATCATCCCAAACTACCTTGAAGTTTTATCAGTTACTATTCACTTGTAACATTTCATAAATTTTTTTGACCTCCATAAATACATTTCTCTCCATTAAAAATCCTATTTTAATATAAGAATATGATCTGAAAATTTTTAGAATTTTTCTCCACCTCTAACTATTTATTTGAAAATTTTCCTAAATAGGCCTTTATAGGTAAGACTATGGGAAATAAATTCTCAAAAATATGTTCCTGCACTTCAAGGCCTAAAACCAATTTTATAAATTCTCATAAATATTTAGATAATTAATCCATATATCTTCTAGAATTATTGAGGCCTCTGAATATTTAAAATAATTATTTTCCTCTAATTTTTCATTATTTTTTTGAAAAACCTCCGTTTTCAGGAAATTTGGTAATAATTTATTTTCACACCAATTTCACCTTTAGAGCCTCTATTGAGGTTCCAAAACCTCTAATTTACCTTTTTACTATTTTTCAAAAAAAATTTGGAATTTTTCTCAAAATTTTTCATGTTACCCTTCCTAGATTGATAATTATGAAAATGCCAACCCGGACCCCATCGGAGTTTCACATCAAAAGTTATTTTATCCCTATGTCTACTTTCTATATTGACCCTCATTTGAATTTTTAACTTCCTATGTCCACATAAAATTTTCAGAATGTGACAATTCCTTCCCTTTTTAAATAAATTTTGTCTTCAAAATTTAAACATACCTTATATGAATAATATAGGGTATCTAGCTTTCATATCATCTTCCCTCTCCCAAGTGGCTTCCCCTGAGTTAGACCCCTCCAGATCACTTTGACTATTAGAATAGTCTTGTTTCATAGCTGCTCAACCCGTCGATCTATTATTTTTATCAGCTTTACCTTAAAAGTGAGGTTATCTTGCAGCTTTATATCTTCATATTTTAAAATGTGAGAGGGATCTGGTTGGTATTTCTTTTGTTGAGAGGCATGGAAAACGTCATGAATCTAACTAAAGTTAGGGGGTAGGGCCAACTGGTATGCTACCGGGCCAATTGTGGATAGAATTTGGAAGGGTCCGTTGAATTTAGGCGTCAACTTACGAGCTTTTACCAACCTTCCTATATTGGTAGTTAGAGATACCTCCAGAAAAACATGATCCCTAGCTTCAAATTCTAGAGGCCTCTGTCATATATCGGCATAACTCTTCTGTCTACTTTGTACTGTAGACAATGTCTGCCAAATCATCTTGATTTCTTATGAGGTCTGTTCTACTAGATCGGGACCAAACATCTTTCTCTCTCCCAATTCCATCCAGCACAATAAGGATCTACACTTTCCCCTTATAGTGCTTCATAAGGAGCCATTTGGATACTAGAATGGTAACTGTTATTGTAAGCGAATTTAACTAGGGGCAAGTACTCATTCCAGCTTCCCTTGAAGTCTAGGGTACATGCTCTTAGCATATCCTCCAGTGTTTGAATAGTGCTTTCTGTTTGCCCATCAGTCTATGGATGATAAGTTGTAATGAAGTTTAGCTTGGTGCCCATGGCTTCCTATAATGTCCTCCAGAATTTAGAAAGAAATCTAGGGTCCTTGTCGGATACTATTGTTTTAGGTACTCTATGTAACCTCACAACTTCTCTGATGTATATTCGTGCCAACTTTTATGGTTGATACTCTTTCTTTATGGCTAAGAAATGATCAGATTTCATCAAGCGATCCACAACTACCCATATCACATTAAAACCTAATGTTGTATGAGGTAATCCCATTACAAAATCCATGAAAATGCTATCCCATTTTCACTTCAAAATGTTGAAGGGTTGTAAAGGTCCTGATGGTTTCTGATGTTCTGCTTTCACTTTTTAGCAAGTGAGGCATCTTGACACAAAGTCTGTTATATCCTTCTTTATGCCAGGCCACCAAAATGATTCTCTAAGATCTCGATACATCTTAGTTATGCCTGGATGTATAGTGTATTTGCTGCTATGTGCCTCTTCTAGAGTTTGTTTCTTAATATTGGCCTTAAAAAGAACATACACACTTCCTTTACACTTTAGAATCCCTTCTGGAGTTATCTTGTGATCCCTCATCTCATTTCTCAGCACCTTGGCCTTAAGAATATCGGCCAGTTGATCCCTTTGTTGGGCCTCTTTTATTTGTTCCATGATTTTTGCTTTGGCTTTTGCCATTCCAATCTAGCCCGTCATTAGGCATATCTGGCCTGTGGGATCCCAGTCTCGAATACTTTCAATTAGGTCTTGTTCATTTATCATTAACGATGCTACCTGCACTGGCTTCCAGCTTAATACATCTGCTACTACATTTGCTTTTCTTGGATGGTATTTTATTTGATAATCATAATCTTTGAGTAACTCTGTCCACCTTCTCTATCTCATATAGAGTTCTTTCTAGTCCTATAGGTACTTAAGGCTTTTGTGATCGCAATACAATTCTATGGTTGCCTTGTATAGATAATATCTCCATATCTTCAAGGCGTATACAATTGCTGCTAGCTCAGGGTCATGCATGGGATAGTTTTCCTCATAAGTCTTTAACTATTATGAGGTATATGAAACTACTTGTCCCTACTGCATGAGCACACATCCCAATCCTTACTTACTCGCGTTTGTATACACCACATACGGTATTACAAGATCAGGGATTATCAGCATGGGAGTCAAGGTTAACTTCTGCTTCAACTCTTGGAAGCTAGCCTCACACTTAGCATCCCAACTAAAAGGTTTATTCTTCTGGGTGAGCTTAGTCAGCGATAGGGCAATCCTAGAGAAATCTCACATAAACCTTCTATAGTAACCTGCCAGTCCCATAAAGCTCCTAACCTCCATTACTATCTTGGGCCATTCCTAATTTAGCATAGCCTCTACTTTGCTTTAGTCTACTGCCACTCCTTCTCGGGTAATAAAGTGACCCAAGAATTTTACCTTGTTCAGCCAAAATTCACAATTACTTAATTTTGCATACAATTGCTTTTCTCATAGCATGCTCAAGACAAATCGCAGATGTTGTTCATGCTCCTTCGGTGATTTAGAATACACCAAAATGCCTTCGATGAATAGTGCCACAAATCGATCCAAGTGTGGCTAGAAGATCCTGTTCATATAATCCATGAATATTGCAGGTGCGTTCGTCAATCCAAAAGGCGTGACTAAAAACTCATATGTCCATACCTTGTTTGGAAGGCAGTCTTCAGAATATCTTCGGCCTTAATCCTTAACTGGTAATAGCCCAATCTCAAATCAATCTTGGAGAACATAGTGGCTCCTGCCAACTGATCTAATAAATCATTAATCTGAGGCAACGGATATTTATTTTTGATCATCAACTTATTCAGTTCTTGACAATCTATACACAGTCTTAAGCTACCATCTTTCTTCTTTACAAATAACACCAGTGTACCCTATAGAGATACACAGGGGCATATGAATCCTTTCTCTAATAGCTCCTCTAATTGCTTTTTCAATTCTACCATTTTCTTCAGAGCCATCTGGTAGGGGGCTTTGGAAATCAGGTTTGTTCCAGGTACTAAATCAATAGCAAATTCCACTTCCCTTTCATGTGGCAACCTGCTAATCTCTATTGGAAAAACCTAAGGGTAATCACATACCATCAGTTATATGAAATACCTTCTTCAGTTTTTGCCTTCATCAAGAAGAATACCATATACCCTCAGCAACCCTGTCTCAACCACTTATCTGCCTGAGTCGCTGTAACCAAATTCAATCTTTCTTCTGGTTGAGGGGACAATTCTTGGGCAGGAAGGATTAATGTTTTATTTTTACAATTGAGGAGGATATTTTGTAAGGATGACTAGTTGAAGCCAAGGATAATATCAATACCATAGAAAGGCATACATATAAGCTCTAACATAGTATAAGAATAGGCAAACCGAACAACATAACAAACAACAGAAGTTAAAAGTTTAGTTCTAGTAGTAGTGGAAACACACAAGTCATAAAGTAACTTGTTGACAATAAGACCTAACCACCTAGCGCAATAATACAAGATAAATAAGTGGTTGGCACCTAAGTCAAACAATGCATCCACAAGGTAACCATTCACACTAATTGTAACTTGGATCACCTTAAGCGACTTACGAGCCTCTTCTCGATTAAGGGGGAATACCTTGCCCTAAGCCTGAGGTCTAGCCGTACTGTCGGCACTTTGCGGGCACTCCCTAGCAAAATGTCTGGGTTTTCTACATTTGTAGCACTCATTCTGACCCATGGTGCATGGCCTATCTCCATGATTTTTGTCACAACATTCACGTTCCCATCATCGGCGAACATTCTCAAAACCTCCTCGTCGGGCTCCCCTCCTAAACTTTCTATTCCAATTAGGCCTCCCCTTTTTCCTATTTCGGCTGAAGGAGGTTCTTCCTAACTAGCCTTCGCCCCTGACTTCTGGGCTCTAGGGGTTACCTTGGCCAACTCAATGTGATTTTGGCTATTTTCGGTAATACGGCAGACTTCTACTACCCTGTTGAATACTTCCAGTTGTCGTGGGGCCATCTTCTCTCTTACCTTGGGTTTTAGCCCTCTAATCATCTTCTCCGTAAACCAGCATTCATCATTCATATGCTGGAGGTAGTGGAATACTGCCAACTTGATATATCGGGCCAACTACTCATCAAAAGGTTTATTGACTGCCAGCTTAATCATAAGGAACTCTGCCTCTTTCTCGTCCCTGATGGAGCGAGGAAAGTATTTCATAAAGAACTATTCCTTGAAAACTTCCTAAGTAACGAGGGCTGCATTTACTTAGAGGACTAACTCTGGATTTCACCACCATCTGTTTACCTCTCCTTCTAATTTGTAAATTGCCATTTGAGCCTTCTTCTCAAATAAGCACTCTAGGATGTTGAAAATTTTCTCTAGCTGAGTTATCTAGTCCTTGGCCACCTATACGTCAAATGTCCCCTCAAAAGTTGGAGGGTGGTATTTCCCGAATCTTACTATATACTGCTGTAGTGTGTTATGTTTCGTAGCAAGTTGTGGTCTTACAGCTACTTCCTGTTATTGGGGTTGTTGGACGGGTTGGGCTACCCCGGTTATGCCTTGGCTAGGTTGCTATATCTGTGCTAACGCTGCCGCTACTGCTGTAGCTATAGCAGCATCCCTTTCTTGTTTTTGTTTGGCTTGTGTAGCCTGTATTTCCTGTATAGTCTTTTGTTGTTCTTCTAGTCTTTCCATGATTCTTTGCATTGGGTCAATAGGGGTTTTTTATTTATTCTTCCCCTACTTGACTTGCTCATCTTGTTCTAACTACAAGAGAAGTAGAATCATTACTTAACGCACAAGATATTTTACATTCAACTTCTCCATTCATATATACATATATGGCACAGTCAGCAAAATATTGTTCGAGGGTTAACACAGCCATTACATCCATATAATACAGTCATCCATAGTCACATCACAAAAATAGAAAAAAGGAACAGAGTATAAACAAAGATCTCTCAGTCATCTAATAGTTGATCAAAAGTACGAGATACAAGGCAGCTACAGATCCTCTGGAGCTCTTCCTGCCAAACCTAGGTACTCGGTAGAGTGTCCATCAATACCCGACACTAGAGGGTATCATCTATATCTGGATCCTCCTCTAGTACTTCGTTGTGCAGTAATCTCAGGTAGAAGAAGTAATCCAGATAAATGGTAGCATACTGATTTTAGGTCTGATCAAATGTCTCCCCAGCTCCACAAATTCTTTAAAGATGTTATCATACCCTCTGAATTCTTTCTTTACCAGCAAAGGCCTATTTTTTTATTGGCAGGTCTTTAGCTTTGATTGGTTTGGGTCTTACCATCTTGATTGGTACTGTCTTGATCTTATTGGGGCCTGCTTCATCTAGGTTAGATCTAGGACTTGCAATACTTTGAGTGTCGCCATCATTGAGCTTTATAACCTCATTAGAGCCAACTTCAGAGTAAATATCCTCTATTTTACTTAATAGTTGATAATACCCTGGTGGTGTAACAGGGTCATTAGGGTCTTCAACTATCGAATGGTACCACTCTGGGTATGGCTCTCCTAGCATTCTCTAATTTATTGTGACCCCAGAGTCACTATCTTTGCAACAGGCCATTTTCTTTCCTGTACTCATCTCAATTTATAATACATAATCTAACCAACACAATCCAATTCACAACAATAGTAAATAATTATTCACATTTCTTATCACACATAAATCAACATAGTGCAACTATACAGAGCCAGAATCTTTGCTTTGATACCAAAAAGTGTCACACCTCCTTTATTACCTCATTATATAACAATTGGAACCACTCAGGGTCATTGTATGACCCTTAAGTATGAGAAGATTTTTAATTTCACAATTTCCATTTTTAGATTTCCGTACACTGTTCACAACAATTTAGGCCAACTTTGAAAATTCATAACTAATTGTAAAAAAAATCAAAACTAAGTAGTTCCAAATTCTATGGAAATCTCTTAGCATGCTCTTTAAAGGAAAAATACTTACTGGTATCCAGATCTCATGCATCAATCCTAGATTTCATTCAAATGGTACTGTTTATTTGGTTATTTTTCAATTTTCCAAGGTCTATGCCCTACTTTGGAAGGACATAACTTTCTATCACAAAATTCCAAATTTAATGAGTGATCACTTGTTTTAAAGCTAAAAATGGGATCTATAAGCATGCCAAATTTCAGATTCAAGTTCATCCAATCGCCTAAAATCATGTTAGTCAAATTTTGCCTCCAAAAAGTCAACCTTTATCCCTTCTTCATATAATTCTTGCTTTTTCTTTCTCTTTTCCTTTCATCTAGCTTTTCTAATCATATAACACATGCATAAACATAATTTTTTAGTCAATTACTCATAGGTAGGGCATCCTTAATCATTGATATAACATTCCAACATAATTTACAATCATATATAATAGTGTATATAATTCCAAAACATCACTTCAAATACAATGAACTTCCTCATTCGCCAAGGGGATCCCTTTGCTTTCTTCTTGCCCTCAGTAACATGACCTGGGAATCCTATTACTGTTTATACATTGAGGGGAGTGAGATTTCATAAAAATCTTAGTAGCAATGAATTATAATTATCATATTAATCAAGCTCCACAAAATATGACATGTTACAATGCATAATAATCAATTCTAATACCATGAATAGCACATTATTCCATCAAGTAAATTAGTACATATTCACATTTCATATCAATATGTATTTGGCTAAAGCATATCAATATCAAAGAGCATTCCATGCCATAGTATAAATCAATCCATTCATAGAAACATAAAGCAAACAACACATACACATTAAGTAAGCAAGAAAAACAATCAAATTAGATTCAAAGCTACAACCTTTACACTTGAACCAATTCAGCCTCTTCAATTCCTTTGGGTTTCTTCTTGTTCTCTTGCACAATGCCTATCAATTCATGCATAAATATACTCCAATTCACCAATAATTCAAGCATAAACACCAATGCTTGACATTAAGCTTAAGTAGACCTCTTTTTCCTTGATTTTTGACATAATTATTCCCTCTTTGTTTCTATTAATTTCTTATTTAATTCCTATATAATTTTTCATGTAGAATCTAAATATCAATTCAAATTTATGAAAATCAAACTCCTTCCCTTTCATTTAAGTTTGGTTGATCAAATAAGGTAGTATATGTTCCAAAAATTTCATTTTTGATTCCAATTATTTCAAACACTTTCCCTTCATGTTTTCCTATACAAAAACACCTTTTGAAGTCATTAGAATAATCAAAACACATCAAAACAAAATCCTACCCCAAGATAGCATATGTCACATCCAGTATTATGGTAATTAGGAATAAGAAATATTCCTAAATGATTAAGAGCCAAAAATGATAAGGAGAATTAGAAGAATTTTGGTGGAAAATAATTATTATGATTTTCCAAGCCAATTATGGAAATTTGACTAATTAAGGAAAATTGGTCAAATATAATTATGGAATAATATTTTCAAGCCTTACAAAATTAAGAAAAAATAAGGATAATATCCTTTGAGAATCATATGAGATTATAAAATTGGTTTTATGACCAAATTACCCTTAGAGAAATTACAAAAGAATTTAAGGGTGATTTAAGCCAATTTAAGGGATTTTATTTGGAAAATTCCAAATAAATATTTTTAAGGGGAATAAAATCCTAAGAAAATTCCTATGATATCCCAAGGAATTGTAAGAGATTATGGAATTAAATGAAGACCCTCAAGTATCCAAGATTTTTCCCAATACCTTTGGAAAGTGGAAAAACCCTAAAGAAAAGGAAATTAGTTTTCCTTTTTATTTAATTATTGGGAAATTAATTTTGAGACAAGGAGCGCAATTTGGGAAGATAAAAATAAGGAGAATAAATTAGGGATCTGATAAAAATAATTACAGAGGCCAAAATACTGTAATTATAGAAACGAAGTTGAACCCAGAGTCAAAGTGTATCGGTAAAGCAAGACTAGAGTCTTGCAATTCAAATGGTTCACAATTAGCCATGTGTCAAGCCCCTAATGGAGAGGATTTGAACTTGCCAAGTGTTATTCCTCAAATGGAGAGGATTTTGACTTTTGGTAATTAATTTTATTTGGATTTAGTTAATTATGAAAGAGAAAGTAAGATTAAAGAGGGTAATGACACTTGGAATTTCATTTATGATGGTAGTTGGGATATTTTGACTCATTAAACAAGCTCATCTCCCCTAATATTCAGATGTTATTTCGTGTAAGAGGGAACCAAGGGAGAAAAGAGGGAGTTCAAAGGGAAATCAAGGGAAAAGCTACCAACTTGATCATACAACCAAGGATTCAAGGTTAGTTCTTGGTTCTAAATGGATCCTTGCCTTGTTTTCTTTCTTTGTATGGTTGAAAATTTCTATTTTCTCTCTTCTTTGGGTACTGGATGAAATGCTTCTCATGTGGGGAAAGAAGTTTTGTTGATCACACTTGTTAGAACACTTCAAAACATGTTAGATCCTAGTAGTTGCAAGTGGTTGTGAGTTGATTTTTGAAGTGTTTTCTTAGTTGTGTACCATATGGACCATTTCAGCCAAGGTAGTAAATGGACCTTAGGATGTGTTTTTCAATGTTTTAAGGCTTCCATGGTGCTCAAAATGAAAAATGGTGTAGGGTAAACCAAAAGGAACAAGTATTGGAAGTGTTAAAACCAAAGTTGTAATTTTGGGTTAAAGAACCCTCTTGGTTCGGTCAAGAGCAACTGAAAGGAGGAGTTTTATTTTCTTAAATCTAAGTATATATTTGGAATCTACATGAAAAACCATGTAGAAATAAGTTAAGAAGCAATTTTTAAGGTTAAAAGGAAACAAGTTCAAAAATAAAGAACAAAGGTGGAAGATTTAAGGAGCAAGAGTCATATTTAAGTTGTGTTCTTACTTTTACTTGGTTTGGTTAATGACTTTTGCTGCCCCTTTTTTAGAATTCCATGCTAGGGTTTGATATTTGTGAAGGAGAAGAAGAGAAACAAAGAGAACTCAAGCTTTTGGAGCAAGGTAGCAAGTTGAACCTAACTACTAACATGGACTTGGCATTATTGATTATTGCATGATCAATTGCTATTATGTGGATGAACTTTCTTGATTGTAATATGGCTGCTCTTTGCACTTTCTTGTTTGGCCTTTGCATGATTGAGTTTGCCAAATGATAAGCATGCTAGTTCACCAATAGTAGTTAATATAATTATGCATGTTGATTATGCTTGTTGATGATATAGTTGGTTAATTTGCTATTGGGATTTCAATGAAATCTCATTCCCCAAATACAATCTAACATTTTAGGACCTAAAATATCGAAGGGCAAGCTTCAAATTGAGGGTTAAAAGTATGGTATCATACCATAAAAATTCGTGGACATTTGGGTTATGTAATATTATGCTGGACATTGCTGTAAATTCACTAACACCGTCACGTTTATGTGACGTTTTGATTAAGTTGCCGAACACTTTTAATTACAAAATTTTTCATTTTCGTAGATCACTTTCTGAGCTTCATTTTGATACCTAACACATTAAAAATGTTCAACTACATGATTTTTAATGATTTTTCAAAGTTAAAGTTCAGAATTTGAAAAAAGGGTTTTTGCCTAATAGACAGAGGTGACTTTCACAAAATCCTGATGCTTTTTCCAATGAAATTGGTTCAAAAGACTATTTTTCCATGAAAGCACATTCAAATATCTTTTTATATAATTTTGAACCACTCCATTTTGATTTTTCTAGATTAAGTTATGAATTTTTGAAGTTGGGCCAGAAAACTGGATTTTTACCCGATAAACAGTGAAAATCCAAAAATTAGCGTTTTTGAGTTAAATTTGAGCCCAAGACCATCCAATATTGTCTAAAACGGTTGTAATTGAACCCTAAGATGATACGATAGTAAGGTGTAACAGGATAATATCCAAATTGAACCATTAAGGACCCTATCTTGGTTTTCTTCCAAAAGTCAATCAAAACACCATTTAAACATGCTTATTCCACATCATATTTAAGGTTTCTATCCTTTCCTAAAGCATAAATATGCTGAACAAAAATCACAGCATCTCCTCTTTGGAATTTCAATTCAAAAACCTAACCAAAAAAGCTTTAATCCCAACCATAGTAAAGCGTAGACATACCTTGGTGAATCCTTAACTAAAGCTTGATGATTTCTTATCCAAAAACGCTTATTAAATTCAGTCTCTAGCTCAAGAAAATGATATGGCAGCACCTCCCCTTGTTTTTCCAATTTTCTGCCTATTTTTGGGTATTTTAAGGGGGTATTTATAGATAAGAAAAATCTGACTTCCTCCCCTTACTTGTGGATGAAATTTGGCTAGAAAAATGGCCATGTGGCTGCCATCAAGCCTTGCAATTTTCAAATTATGACTAGTGTCCAGTCTCCAGAACTTTCCTATTGATATTTTCATTGAAATTGGGCTTAAATCTAGTTAAATGGAAGGGTCCAGAATTTGCACGAAATTAGGCCTTCTTTAGGCTGAATATGGGGCCCATTTATGGTTTAGGATGGTCCAAAAACATGGTCCACAAACCAAATTACAATCCCAAACCATTCGAAACTTTATGGTTATTATTCACTAGTAACATTTCATAATTTTTCTAGGTACCCAAAAATTCATTTCTCTCTATGAAAAATCCCTTTTTCATATAAAGACATGATCTAAAAATTTTCAGAAATTTTCTCCACCTCTAATTATTTATTTTGAATTTTTCCTGATTAAACCTTTATTAGTGTAACTGCGGGAAAATAAATTCCCTAAAATTAATTCTTGTGCTTTCAAGGCCTGAAAATTTTTTTATAAATTCCCATAAATATTTAGATAATTATTTTATATTTTTTCTATATTTATTAAGGCCTCTAACTATTTAAAATAATTATTTTCCTTTAACTTCCCACTGTTTTCCTGAAAAACCTCTATTTTCAAGAAATTCTGTAATAAGATATTTTCATACCATCTTCACCTTTAGGGCCTCCATTGAGATTCCAAAACCTCTAATTTACCTTTTTAATATTTTTCAGGAATTTTCTAGAATTTTTTCCAAATTTTCCATTTTGCCTTTCCTAGACTGATAATTTTAAAAATGCCAGTCCAAACCTTATCCAGATCTTATTCATGCCTAGCTGGATTAGCTAGTCTACCTTCCATATTGGCCCTTGAGTTAAATTTTTATCCCTTCCATCAATGTTAAATTCAGTAGGATGTGACATATGGCCATCTGGGCCTTCATCTCTGATGTGCACTCAAGGATTTTAAAAATCTTCTCAAGCCAAGTGATCCAATCCTCAACCACCTGTACATCCAGAGTTCCCTTAAAGGATGGGGGATGGTGCTTACCAAAACGTACTATCTATTACTATAGACTATCAGGCTTTACAGCGAGTTGTGCCTGCTCAACAATCCCTGCCTGAGGTTGCTGGGATTGTTGGACTAGTTGGGGTTGGAGTGGTTGGGCAGCCTCGACTGTTCCTTGCCCGGGTTGTTACAACTATGTTATTGCTATTGCTACTGCTGTAGCTATAGCAGCATCCTGATCCTATTTTTGGCGGACTTGTATAGTTTGTATCTTTTGCATAGTTCATTGTTGTTCTTTTAACCTATTCATTATAGTTTGAATAGGATTAGCAGGGGGCCTAGTAGATGCTTCCCCTATACGTGCTCCACGTCTTGCTCTTACCATTTTATGTTATCTTCTTACAAAAGGAACAGGGACATTATTGATATGCAAGATACTTTATATATTAATGTAACTATTTACAATAGTTTTGCATAGTCAACACAACAGTCATAGTCAACCAGTCACAACCACATAACATATACAGTCATCCAGGTCAAGGCACAAAAGAAAAAGGAAAAGTAGAGGTAACAAAGATCTCTAGGTTGTTTAATAGCTAATCGAAGGTACGAAGATCTAATATGTAACAAATCCTTTGGACCTCAATCTGCCATATACGGGTCCTAAGTAGTGATTTTATTAGTGCCTAACCCCATAAGGTCTCATCTATGTTCAGGGGGTCCTTCTCAACCATCTCGTCATCTAGTAGTCTAACATAATAGAAGTAGTCCAGATAGATAGAGACATATTGGTTTTGTGACCTGTCAATGTGCCTTCCCAGTTCTATCAGCTCCTGGAAGATATTATCATAACTCTTAAACTCCTTTTTAACTAGCAGTGGCCTTTTCTTAAGTGGTAAATCCCTTGTCTTGATGTTACTAGGGTCTGCTTTATCCTTGGGCCTGACCTTGACCTTAGTAAGACCTGTCTCATCAGGGTTAGGTCTAGGTCCTACTACACTCTGAGTATCATCTTATAGCTCTCTTTCTCTGATCCTATTAGAGGCTACACTAGACTTCGCTCTATCCTCGAGCCTGTCATAGTATCCACGAGGAGTTGCATAGTCCTCTTTTAGCACTAACCATCGTAGAAATCACTATTTAGGAAAATCCTCTCTTAGCATCCTCTAATTCATTGTACCCCTTGACTTGTTGTCTTCGCAACACGTCATTTCTCTTCCTACACTTAGATCATTTCATAATACATAATCCATAAATATGTACACATCATACAATTTAAGTTCTGGATACACATCTCCTAGGTCTATTAATGCTTGAGGAATAGTACTCTTACCAATGGTGTAGGGTATAGTAAAGGAACCTGGATCTTGACACTTAACTGGAAGAGGGGATTTAAACATAGTAGATACATTCAACCCTAACTGAACCTTGTCATGCGGCTTAAATTTTCTCTTATCAGTGCACAAATCTTTCAAAAATTTAGCATATTGAGACACTTTCTTAATCAATTGAAGCAAAGGAATATTAACCTCTAATTTACTAAACATCTCAATCAATTCATTCTCATGTTTTTCATTATGCATTTTCTTTTGTGAATTGAGAAAAGATTGAGGGAAAGGAATATCACTGACTTTTACCTCTTTACCTTTATGTAGGATGGTTCCTTGTTGGCTTGATTTATCATGCTCTAATGTTGTGCACTTGTCGTCTGGAACCACTTTAGTATGGTTCTTTTCTTCTTCTTGCCCTTTAGGAGGCTCTTTCCTGTTAACTAGCAATCCTCTTTCCTTAGAGCTCTCAGATTTCTTGCTTGGTGTAGTAGAATGTGGAGTAGGCTCAGTTTCCATTTCTTCTTCCACATCCTCTTCATCTTCTTCAGTGAAGTGTACTTTCCTTCCGCTTCTCAGAGTGATGGCATTAAGTGCTTTAGGATTGATAACTGTATTAGAGGGTATGCCTCCACCTCTGGCTTGGATCACTCACAGTATTGGCCACTTGAGTTAGATGAGATGTCACAATATTGTTCTTTAACTCTAACTCTTCCAACTTCTTACAAATGGTTGCATTATCACCTTGCATCCTTTGTAAAATTGTGACAATGGATGAAAATTGGCTATCATTCAAGGCTTTATCTTCTTTCAACCGGTTATCCATATTGCTAAGTTGGGTAGCCATACTCTTTAATAGTTGGTTGGTCTCATCACTCTTTGGTTGAGAAAGTGAATTGTTCTGGAGTGGAATGACCATCCTTGAAGGTTCTTGAAAATGGCTTGAAGAAGCACCAAGTCCACTAGTTCCCTCTTGAAATTGTTTCGGCCCTCTGTTATCATTATCCCTCCAACTAAAGTTAGGATTCTATCTCCACCCTTCATTATACGTGTTTGAATAGGGATTCTACTTCTGGTTCATAGGTTGTCCCTGAAACATAACAGAAACTTCTTCATATCTTGAAGGACATACATTGCTTATGTGCATGGGAGAACCACAATAATCACAACTGGGAGCTACTAATGCTTGGGAAGTTCCCATTGCATTACATTGTCGAGAACCCCTTTCACTCTCTAGTTTCTCCAATCTCTTATCAAGAGAACCCCTTTCACAATAATCACCAAGGTTTTGTATTTCTTAGTCTTTTTGTTGCTTGCTATGGTCCTATAATTGGTTGAGTCTTGCTGTTTTTACTGCTGGTTTTGGTGATTATGTTACTCATTATACCTCGTATTTAGATTTTTGCTACTTCATGTTTTGAAAAGAGAGAAAATGGCTTTCACTATTTCAATTTGGAGTTATGCTTGTTCATGATTTAATATAATGCTTTTAATTTATGATACTCTTATAGCTAGCAATTTGAATAGTTTCATTAATGCTTTGTGGTTAGTTTGGTGTCCAATTAGTCAATGTGAGTGAGCATGAGAGAATAAACCTTGTTGGAAGATTTTTGGGCCTAATTTGCTTTTCTTGTGTGATTATCCACTTAGTTTTTCATTCTGCAGAACTTGTTTCAACTCTTAGTTTAATTACATCATGATTATATGATAAATATGATTGAGGCATTCTTATTCGTATCCTTATTATCCCAAACACAAACCATCTTCATCTACACCCATTGCATACCCCTTTTGAGACTTCACTTTCTTTTTATTCTCGTTTTGGACAAGCGACAATGCATGTATATCTTAATTGCATTCTTAAAGCATCTTAACATACTTATGCCTTGTTATATCATAGAATGTTGCTACTAGCTTTTATAAAGGTCTTAGAATGCCAATTTCCAAAAAACAAAAAAAAGGAAAAAAAAGAGTGAAAAGGGAAAAAAATGAAAATAAAAAAAAGCATTTGAATATGAAAAAAAAAAAGGGAAAAGAAAGAAAGAAGGAAGTAAGGCATCCCTTTGGGTTTTGTGAAGTAGCAAAAGCATCTCTATGAGGCATGATTTTATGGAATATCTAGTGGTATTTAAGATGCTCATCATTCATATGTGCATGCATAGTTCTTGTCATTTTTCTTGTTCATTCCATGTGGCCTAATTCCATCAATACAACCTTTAAAGTCCTCACGATTTATTATATGACTAAGATAGTAATTGAGACAGTAGAGTTGTTACAAGCTTATGATAGAGTGTGAATTTAGTAGATCTGAGTGAAAATTACCCTAATGAGGTGACATGAGTTAAACACTTTATCCTTTGAGTGCTTTCTCTCATTTGTTCACTTCCAAGGTTGATTGCATACTTAACTAATCCTTTGTATTGATTTTAACTATAAATTTTGCTAGCTTGTTAGATGTCATTGGTTGGACTATTATATTCCTTCCATGAACTTGCATAACTCTTTAATTGCTCTCGGTGTGAGTCTTGGTTTTTCATGTGATTGATTGTTTTGCCCAGGAGTGCAAAAGTTCAAGTATGGGGGAGTTGATAAATCCCTATTTTAATATATTGTTTAATGTCTTTTTGGGGATATTTATCAATTAAAGTGGAATAATTTGCATTGATTATAGATATTTTGAATTAAATACTGGTGGCACAAAATTAGAAATTTAAAAGAAAATCTTATCATATTTTATCTCTTTTTAAATAATTGATTTTGGGCTTTATGATAGTATCTCAATTTATTTTTTGTAGGTCTCAGAAAAGGAAATAAACATAGAAGGAAAGTTGAAACAAAAGAAAATAATTAAAAAAAGAGAGAGAAAAAGAAAAGAAAAAGACGCAAGAGAGGGAAGGCATGTATTTTGGAAAGATATTAGGTTATATATCAAATCCATCAATTGCAAGATGGAGGCTATACACACAATCACGCCGCACGCTTACCATCACTCATACCCTTCCCTTCATGCATACACCACCGCTGCAACACTTCAATTTCAATCTTCCAAATTCATCTTTTTTCTCCTCCATCTATCCTCCATGGCTACTGAATCTTTGGCACGAGCTGTAGCTTGGTTCAAGACTATGAGAGGCTGAGTTCACTGTGCTCTTTGGGATTGAATTCAATGACTTGAGTTTGGGAGCTACAAAGGGGAGTTTAATTCTAGTCCTTAGTTTAGACTATTTTGTTGATGATTTCTGGTTTGAAGTTTGTTATATTTGCTTTAAAGCTAAGAATTGCTAGTTGTAATTCTTGGTTTGGATTGGAATTGCTGAGATTTGGATTGGTATTTATAAGTTTGAGTACTTGGTTTATACATATATTTATGTTTATGCCTCTGTTAATTCATTGTTAGTGTGATTTTTATGCGAGTTGTATAGAGATTATGCTTGAAGTGAATTTAACAAGTAGTTAATGTTCTAGTTGAGTATTAATTTAAAAGGAATAACTTATATAAACCAGTCTTAACCATTTAAGTTGCTCCCATATCATTAAACAAGCTAGGATAGTCATTGATTCATTCCTCAAGAGCATTCTCGTTATTGATTTCTTACAATTCAAATTTACATTTTTCATTCTTTCTTAAAAACACCAAAAAAAAGTAGTTTAGATTTATTTCTTACTTTCATAATTAGTTTTATTAATTGAAAAATCCTTTTTCACCCCCTCCTTTCAATTTTTTGTCACTTAGTTAACTTAGGAATTAATAAAAAGCTCCTCAAGAGACACGACCTGAGTTGCGCTTTACTGCATAATTTGGTTTTATATTTGATTTAACCTAAGATGACTAAAAAAGTTCAAATCAAATATCATCTACGTAAATTTGAACAATTAAAATTTCCTTCTTATTTCTTTTGATGAAAAGTGTAGCGTCTACTTTGCCTCTTTCAAAACCTTTTTCTATCAGAAAATTGCTAAGTCGTTCTTACTAAGCTCTAGGAGCTTATTTTAAACCATATAAAGTCTTTTTTAGTTTGTAAACATGATCAGGGTAATTGGAATCTTCAAAACCAGGAGGCTATAAAAACTTCTTCCAAAATATAACTGTTCAAAAATGCACTTTTAACATCCATTTGATATAATTTCAAATCCATGATGCAAGCAAAGGCTAAGAGTACTCGTATGGCCTCTAACCTAGCTACTGGAGCATATGTTTCCTTATAATCGATTCCTTCTTCCTGATTATAGCCTTTAGCTACTAGTCTGGCTTTGTTCCTGATGATTTGTGCAAATTTATCGAGCTTGTTTTTGAATACCCATTTGGTGCTTATGACTGGATGGTCATTAGGTTTAGATACAAATTCCAGACTTGATTTCTCTTAAATTGGTTCAGCTCTTCTTGCATTGCTACTATTCAAAATTCATCGGATAGAGCCTCATCAATATTGGTCGGTTCAATATGTGAAACAAATGCAGAAAAACATACTTCATTGAACACTTGTCTCTGGGTCTTGACCCCTTCATTGACTTCACCAATGACTTGTTCTAAAGGATGATTCCTATTATGTCTCCAAGCTTTAGGCTGTTCAGAATTTTCTTGTGAAAGAGGTTCATTTGAATCAACCTTGTTTTCATAAATCTCTTCTAAAAGTTCTGTTTGAAGATTTGTTCAAATTCAATTTTTCAAAATTCTGAACTATCTTAGCATCATCATCTAGAGGCTTTGAAATCGACATAGTTTCAGTAAACACAACATGTATTGACTCTTCAATAGTGAATGTACGTTTGTTAAAAACTCTATAAGCTTTGCTACGATTAGAGTAACCAATAAATAAACCTTCATCAGCTTTAGGATCAAATTTACCGAGGTTCTCTTTGTTGTTGTTGTAAATGTAGCACTTACTGCTAAAGATCTTCAGATGAGCCAGATTAGGCTTTCTTTCTTTTTATAGTTCATACGGAGTTTTTCCTAGCAGTGTTTTGATGTAAGCTCTGTTGGAAATGTAGCATGCCATGCTCATTGCTTCGGGCCAGAACACTTGTGAAATTCCTTTCTCATTTAGCATTGCTCTTGCTATTTCTGTGAGCACTCTGTTCTTTCCTTCTACAACTTCATTTTCTCGAGGAGTTCTTGGTGCTGAAAAGTTGTGATCAATCGCCATGCTCTTGACAATAGTCCACGAATTCGTTGTTCTCAAATTCTCCTCCATGGTCAGACTTGATTGACATAATAGAAAAACCTTTCTCATTTTGGACCTTTTTGGCAAAAATGATAAATGCATTAAATGTTTCATCTTTAGAGGAAAGAAACAGAGTCCAGGTGAATCTCGAATAGTCATCAACTATCACAAGAGTATACAGGTTTACACCGAAACTTTTGACTCTTGACGGACCAACCAAATCCATATGAAGCATTTGGAGTAGCCTTTCGGTTGAGACTATCTTCTTTGATTTAAACAAAGACTTTGTTTGTTTGCCCTTCTGACAGGCATCACAAATAATATCATGTTCTTATTGAATTTTAGGTAAACCAATGACCAAGTCCCTTTTTGGTTAATTTTGAAAGTTGATTCATGTTAACATGTGCAAGTCATTTATGCCAAAGCCAACTTTCCTCTTTTTTGCTAATAAAACAACTTTCAGAAGATTTTGAATCAATTTGAATAGTACAACAATTACCATCCCTTGGAGCTCTCAGCTTTACGTTCAATTCTTCCTTCTTTAGTGGCAAGTCATCTTTGTTGATGACTAAGCATTCCTTCGAATCGAAGATCACCCAGTTGTTTTTGTCGGTACTTTGACTTACATTGAGCAAGTTATGACATAAGCCTTCTACGTAGTAGACATCTTGAACCTTCATTCCTTTGTCACTTCATATTTCTCCAATTCCAGCAATTCTCCTGGATTGATTGCCACTGAAGCTCACTTTGCCTCCTTCTCTTGGTTTGAGTGATGTGAACTTCTCGGTGTCACCTGTCATACGTCTAGAGCATCCACTGTCGATGTACCATTTATTTGTTCTAGATGCTTTAAGACATACCTACAACAACACAATCATGTTTTAGGTACCCATATCTTCTTGGGTCTTTTTTGGTTAGTATGGATTGTCCTAGGCATATAAGTACCTTTGGGCACCCATTTTAATGTCCTGTAAGTTCCTTTCTTCTTGTGATAACAAGAAGAAGTTGTATGACCTTTATGGTTGTGATAAGAACATAATGCAAAAGGGTTAGAGGAATGAACAACACTTCTAAAGAACGTAAGATACAACCGACTATCACTTTTCTTCTTTCCTTTCCTCTTATCTTAAATAGGATCATATCCTATTCCAGTTTTATCCATTAAACACTATTGAGCTCCCAAAATCACCTTGAGCATTTCACTGCCCTCAGTGAATTTTTCCAAGGTTCTTATGAGGTCCTCGGCCTTCCTTCTATTTTGCTCACATTCCGTACATACTAGAGGTGGAGTTGTGTTATCTTTCTGCTTTGCTTGCTATTCCTCTAGAAGCTTTATTTTTTTCTTGAAGCTTACCAACTCCTTTGCAATTCTTACTAATTATGAATGTAATGCATTGTATTCAGATTATAATTCATCATAAGAGGGTTTAGAAATGATTACCTCATCTGTCTCTGTATCTTCATGTTTCTGAGCCACGAGACAAATGTTGGCGGTTTCTTCGTCATCGCTTTCTTCTTCTTCTAAGGAACTATCGCCCCAGATTGACGTGACAAAGGCTTTCTTCTTTTGAAACTTTTCTTTCTTCTTTTCTTTGTCCTTCATCTTGGATAGCTGAGGACACTCTGCTTTGATGTGCCCCGGCTTTTTGCATTCAAAGCAGATGATTGGTTCCTTTGGCTCATTCTGATATATGGATGTTTTGTGTTTTGATTGAAACCTCCTTCTGGCTTTATTTCTGTAGAATTTCTTGGACCTTCTGATGATAAGACCTATTTCGTCATTTTCCAGGTCCTCTTCGTCGTCATCTTCACTCTCTTGAGTTCTGAGAGTAATGCCTTTGTGATTCTTCTCATTCATTTCCTTTTTGTATTTCTGCTTGCTCTCATACTTTCCCAGATTCCCAAACAGAGCTACGATAGAGCCAATTGATTCTCCCTTTATTTCCTCAATTGCTGTTACTTTTGGCTCCCATTCTTTCGTGAGACCACTTAAGATTTTTTTCACTTGATCCTCTTGACTATACTTCTTTTTGAGTGTAGTGAGATGATTGATAAGGTGTGAAAATCTGACTTCTATGTCTTGGATGCTTTCTCCATCCTTCATTATGAATAATTCAAACTCCGTGGTGAGAGTGTTGATTCTGCTCTGTTTAACGCCCGTTGTTCCTTTATGGGTAATCTCCAACGCCTCCCACATTTCTTTTGCAGTTTTCAGACTGGAAACTCAAAAATACTCCTTTTGGCTTAGCGTATAGGTTAGTATATTGATAGCTTTATCATTCAGTGTCACTAGCCTCTTGTTTTCTTCATCGAACTCACTAGGACTCTTACGAACTTGTTGACTGTCTACGGTTTTCATTGGGATGTAGTTCCCATGTTCGATCACATCCTATAATCTATATTATGTAGCTTTGATGAAGATCTTCATTCTCATCTTCCAAAAGATGTAGTTTTCTCCATTGAAGCTAGGTGACTTTGACATTGAATATCCTTCGAGTAGCATGCTGTCTCCGAAACCTGCCATTGGATCTCTCTTCGGACTGTTAAGTCTTTACTAAAGAGACCTGCTCTGATACCAAATATTAGTGGCAGTCTCACCCGAGAGGGGGGTGAATTGGGTGACTTATAAAAATTTTGCGAATTAAAAACAGTAAGCTAAACAGAAACAGAGGGCGTAAGTTAGAGCGATTTCATTGTAGAGAGTAGACACAGAATTTATATTGGTTCGGTCTCAACCACTTGACCTACGTCCAGTCCTCAGAACACCTCTGAGTATTTCACTAAGTTCCAAGATTAATCGGGTTCTTGGTACCACAGTACAGCAATTGATTCGCTCAATCACTCCCTTTTACTACCCGTAAGGTTACAAACCCACTCAAGAGTCCACACTCTTGAGTTTCACTCAGAAAGTGATTAAAGATGATATATAAAACTCTCTCTTCACAGAGTAAACGGATGAGAAACACTGAAGCCAGTACAAACAAGAACAGAGTATTGAATGCAACAATAAGTTATTTGCAAAAGGTAGCTCGCGTATTCAATTCTATGCATTCAATGCTTCTTTGCGCCTTTTATAGTTGAGGAAGTTTAACAACCATTGGACGGAAGAGCTTCTAGCCGTTGAGAGTTCACTTGCGTGTTTTCCCAGTTGCAACGGTATTCGCCATTTAATGCTTCTGACATGGAAGGCTACAGGCTACTGAATAACCATTGGATAACCGTTGAACTTTATTTGTAATATGTAACAATACTTCAATCTAATAAGTTTTTCCTCTAGAGTGAAATTCAGGAATATAACTGATAAAATGATAGTAATATTCTTATGTTTAGAGAGAAGTAAGTCAATCAGACATCAGATCCAATAACTAGAAACTAAACAACCTTGATCGAAGACATGGTCGATAATTGGTTTATCGATTACATTATCGATTAATTAAGATGAAGGATTTTGAAACAAATAGTTGTATTCATCGATCAAGTTATAGATTAACTCATGATCGAACAAGTGATCAATAAATGAAAAGAATGACTTCACAAAGATTATGTAGTGAAAAGACTCAAGATCAACTATGATTTTGAAACCTTTAAAATAGAGTATTAAGTTAATCAGCAAGGCTGAGAAAAGCTCGAAGAAAAATATTCAGAAGATTCTTAGATCTCACCGTAGCTTCTGGTATTGAAAGAGTTAGATCATTAATCGAATAATTGATCGATAAGTGTTAGATCAATCAATTTATTGATAAAGCTTGTAAGAGAGAATTTGATTTTCAAGGAATATTGATCAAATAATTTATTGATAAATGGATGACAGGAAAGTTGATCGATAAAATGTAGTTTGGCAAGGATTTCCATATAGAGCGTAAATCATAAAATGATCGAGCAAATGATCAATCAGAGACTTATCGATCAAGTGATCAATGATGATGTAGTAGAGAAGTTCAGTTCAAAATCCCAGGAGCAAGTTTGATCGATCATGTTATGTGTAAACAGAATATACAGTGGATTAGATGATCAATCATTTTATCAATAAATTAATGATCGATCAAGTGATCGAATAAAGACTTAAACAACTTCAATCAGTGAAAACGCACTGATTAATCATTTGATCGATAAATCATTGATCGATCAATTTATCGATAAAGTAATTTTTAAAAACACTTAAACAGAGAAAAAATATTGATAAGCAAGTAAGATATTATGCAATGACAGAATAGGTTATCGATAAAGTTGTGATCGATAACGTGATCGATAAATAGTGTTTAAACAAAATACAACGAGAGTGGGAAGTTTTACCATTTATCTATCTTCTTATTGATAACTCATTTATCAATCAAGTGATCGATAAATACTTACCAAAACTTGTGTCCATTTTCTATCAGTTGTTTGATCATTTAAAGATGATCGATTAATACATTCAAATAGATTTATCTATCAAGTTATCGATTAATATTTCTACAAAGTTATCAGTTTACATATGAACATTATCTATCAAGTGATAAATGAATCCTTGATCGATCAGGTGATCGATTAATTTACTAAAACATAGATTCCTTAGTTTGTTATCATCAAAACCTTAAATCTAACAATCCGAAAGGGATGAATTCCATAAGTATGATCATGATTGAGATATGGATGGATAAGAGAAAACTAACTTGACGTAATGGTGTAGAGAAAACACTCATTGTACATTTTCTTGCTTGCAATCTGTTCTAAAATTAATGATATTATTGTTTTCTAATTTATGCATGTGCCAGTGTTGGTTTCTACTTACAGTTGTTAACTAAGAATGACTGAGAATGAGAATTCAAGTAGCCACTGATTTAGAACAATGTTGCTATTTTGCAATTGGAGGATATGTGACTGGATGTACTAATACATGATTTATGGGCAGTCTACGACTGGGGCATACGAGAATATCGTGGACATTGTTTTTCTAGATGGTGGAATTTTATTAGTGGAACTACTTTTAAAATTCAAAAAATTTGTGAGACAATATTATATTGTATAGAGTGTGCTTAAATGATTAACTTGTTTTAATTTGTCTGATGTGTATTGTATTGGATGTTGAATTTTGATAAATACAATTTTTATTTAATATTATTTTCTTCTTGTTGTTATTTAATGATTATATTGTCTATTACAATAAATGTCAATAGTAAAAAGTAAATAAAAATAAATACAAAAAATTAATTGTATATAATAGGAAATAATAAAAACAGCCAAATAAGATCACCTTATTTAATAGTTATTAGCAAAGAACTGTCAAATAAGGTTAAATAAGGTGACCTTATTTGACAGTTCTTGGCTTATTTAACAGTTATGGCCAATTACTGTCAAATAAGGTGTGACCTTATTTGACGGTTGTCACATCCAGAAATATAGCATTTAGGAAATAGGAGTATTCCTAAATAATTAAGGGTCAAAATGACAAGGAGAAATAGAAGAATTTTGGTGGAAAATAATTATTATTATTTTCCAAGCCAATTATAGAAAGTTTGACTAATTAAGAAAAATTGGTCAAAAGTAATTATGAAAAAATATTTTCAAGCCTTCGAAAATTAAGGAAAAATAAGGACAATGTTCCTTGAGAATTATATGGAATTATAAAATTGGTTTTATGACCAATTTGCCCTTAGAGAGATTACAAAGGAATTTAAGGGCAATTTAAGCTAGTTTAAGGCCCTTTATTTGGAAAATTCCAAATAAATATTTTTAAGGAGGATAAAATCTCAAGAAAATTCCTATGATATCCCAAGAAATTATAAAAGATTATGGAATTAAAAGAAGACCCTCAAGTATCCAAGATTTTTCCCAATTCCTTTGAAAAGTGGAAAAATCACTAAAGAAAAGGAAAATAGTTTTTCCTTTTTATTTCATTGTTGGGAAATTAAATTTGAGACAAAGAGGGCAATTTGGAAAGATAAAAATGAGAAGAATGATTTATGGATTTGATAGAAAATAATTACAGAGGCTAGAGCACTGTAATTATAGAAAAAAAATTAAACTCGGAGTAAAAGTGCACCGATAAAGTGTTAATCGGAGTCTTGCACTTTACTTGGCCTACAAGTTGCCACTCGTCAAGCCTTTAATGGGTGGTAATTAGAGCTTTCCAAGTGTCAAGCCACCATTGGAGAGGAACTTGACTTTTGAAATTAATTTCTATTGTCATTAAGTTAATTAAGAGGGAAAATTAAGAAGGAATAGGCACTTGACACTTGGCTCTTCATTAATTGTGGTAGATGGGATATTTTGTGTGCATTGAATGAGCTTCTCTCCCCCATTTTCTGATTATGGTTCGACCAAGGGAGGAAATAAGAGAAAAAGAGAGAGCTTGAGGGAAAAACAAGAAGAAGCAAGCACCTTTGATCATTCAAGCAAGGCTTCAAGGTTAGATATTGGTTCTAGATGTGTTCTTGCTTTGTTTTCTTTCTCTTTTATGATTAAAAATCTGTCTCCTTCCTCTTTATGTGGCTGGCCGAACTGATTAGTAAAAAAAAGGGAAAGGAGTTTTGCTCATCACACTTGTTAAAACACACAACACAAGTTAGATCCTAGTATTTGCAAGTGACTATAGGTTGTTTAAAGCATTTTTCTTGGTTGTGTTACTTGAGACCCATTTCGGCCAAGACTAGATCTGGACCTTAGGATGAGTTTTTCAAAGTTTTGAGGCTTCCATTGTATTCAAAATGAAAAATAGTGTAGGGTAAAGCTAAAGAACAAGTGTTGGAAGCCTTAGAATCAAAGTTGAGATTTTTGGATAATCAACCCTAAGGGTTCGGCCAGATCAAAACTGAAGGAAGAAAATTTATTTTGTTAAATCTAAGTAGATATTTGGAATCTACATGAAAAACTATATAGGAAAAGGTCAAGAGGGAATTTTTAGGGTTTATGGAAAATAGCTCTAAAAAATTCAAGAACAAAGATAGAAGCTTTAAGGGGGTTTAGGAGTTGCTTGAATTATGTTATTGATTTTATAAGGAATGGTTGATGATTCTTGCTGCCATTTTTATGGATTGCCATGTTAGGGTTTGACATTTGTGGAAGCAAGAAAGAAGAACAAGAAAATCAAAGAGCATTGGATTAAGGTAGTAAGATTTAATTAGCCTTAATGTTGAATGTTGCATTGATTGCTATGCAATTTCATGTGCTATTATGTGGTTGAACTAAATGATGAGGATGATTGTGTAGCTATACTCCTTGCTTTATGTGCCTTGGCTATTGCATGTTAGAGTGCTACATGTATGAGGTAAAGTAGTTCCCTATTAATAGCAAAAGGGTTAGAATGCTTGTAATTGATGCATGTTAATGTTTTGGTTGATTGATCTTGCTACTGGGATTTTCAAAAATCTCATCCCCCAAATATAATGTAACATTTTAGGGCCTGAAATTCTCAAGAGCAAGCTGCAGATTGGAAGCTAAATTATGGTGTTACACCATAAAAATTTGTGGACATTTGGTTATGTATAATTATCAATGTTTGGTGCTATAATCCCTAAGGAGGACGTTAGTTTAGAGCTGCATTTTATTTAGTTACCGAGCGAATTTCCTCATGAAATTTGGTATGCTTATAGTTGACGTCCTGAGCTTCAGATTTATAGGAAGAACGTTAAAAATGGCCAAGTATACAATTTTTAATGATTTTTGAAAGTTGAGGTTCAGAATCTGGAATAAGGATTTTTGGCAAATGGACAGTGTTGCTTTTCAAAAAAACCTGAAATTTTTTCATAAGGAATTGGATCATGAGAGTATTTTTCTTTGAAAGAGGACTTAAAGAGATTTAAATGGAATTTTGAACCACCCCATTTGGAGTTTTGTGGAATAAGTTATGAATTTTTGAAGTTGGGTCAGAAAACTGGATTTTTACCCGATGAACAGTAAAAATCCGTTTTTCATGAATTTTTGAGCCCAAGACCATCCAATGTGGTCTAAAATGGTTTTGAATGGAACCTAAGTTGATCCAATAGTAAGGTGTGACAACGGTTCTTGCCAAGAACCGTCAAATAAGGGTGACCTTATTTGACAATTATTAGCAAGAACCGTCAAATAAGATAACTTTATTTGACACTTATTAGCAAAAACCGTCAAATAAGATAACTTTATTTGATAGTTATTAGCAAGAACTGTCAAATATTTACTCAGACCTTATATGACGCTACCTTATTTGACAGTTCAGTACGGTCAACTATGATAAAAAATAACCGTCAAATAACCTCATTTCTGTAGTAGTGAGAAGTAAGGTGTAACATTATGGATGCCAACGATATGATGTATTTAATTATATTGTTTATGGTATAAATGGAAATATATGAGGATGAATAGGAAAAGTAAAGCCAAGTCATGTATGCCAAATTAATAAAAAGAATCAGAGTAAGAAAAGGCAAAAAGGAAAACGTAGATTCTGGAGTAGTCAGCTTTGGGCTACAATTTGACCTACCAAATGAATGAATTAAGCAACAGAATTTGACAGGCTTATATAGTACACATCCTCAGCTTTAAAATGAGAAGTAGATCACCTCAATTGGATGTGTACACAAAGAGATACGAATTTCTAAAGTTGAAGCACAAAATCTGAAAGTTCCAAAAATTACCAAATGAACGGTAAAGTTTAAGGAATAAACTGTACCAATTGGTCAAGGATAAATCCAGTTTCATATTTTTTTTTCCTATAGAGAATTGAAAGAGCTTCAAGTAAAATTTTGGAGCACCTCAATATGATTTTTATAGAAGTAGTTATGAATTTTGAAGTTAGACCTATAAACTGGAATTTAAACAGTGAATAATGACCTGAGTAATTATGTTGAAATTTTCAATCCACAGGTTTGTTTTGTAATCCGCTTAAACCATAACACTTACAAACACATACTCTTAGGGGTAAGAGTAAGAACATTACAAGTTGGCCAAATACGGTGCAAAAACCCTAACTTTGATTCTCTTTGAAAATTCAATCCAAACACATGTAATTCTAAGCTCATATTCATGGTTTTTGTCCTTCCCTAATGCTTTTTCAGTGTGACCAAAAATGGGCATCACAACACCTTAGGAGTTGTCATAAAATTTCAACCAAACCAATCCTTAAATCTATCTAAAATCAAGCTTAGATATATTTTAATCGATCTTTGCTTGAAGCTTGATGATTTTTCTTTGATTTAGAGGCTTTTAGGTTCTATTTAAGGATGAGTTTTTAGCTGGACAGAATTTTCCCTATTTTGCCTATTTTTAGCTGAATTTCACTATATTAGGAGGGTATTTAGAACTCAAAATCTGATTCTCTCTCCTCTAAGATGGCACCATTTTTTGCCACATAAGGGGCCGTGTGTCCCTCTTCATATACCTCAATTTTCATATCAAGCCAAATGTCTCTTCTTCTTTATTTTTCTTTTAGATTTTGGGCTTAAAGTGGGCTTGAACTCTTTGGCAAGAGGAGGAATGGACTGCACAAAATTTATGGACTTTCTTAGCCCAATATGAAGCCCAAATCTAATTAGAAAGAAAAAAGAAGTGTGGCCTAATCACAATTATCAATTTCTAACCAAAACTCACTATTTTGGTTACTATTTTCAAAAATAGTTCTAGGCCTCCAAAAGTTTATTTCTCTCCATCAAAAATTCTCTTTTAATATAGGAAAGCCTCCTGAAAAATTTCACAATTTATATCAACCTCTAACTATTTATTTTGAATTTTCTTCGAAATCAAGCTTTACTAATAAGATTTTGGTAATAAATATTGTAAAATTAATTCCTGCACTTTCAGGGCCTAGAATTACTTTTCTAAACTCAAATAAATTCTTAAATAATTATTTCATATTTTTTCAGGAATTATTGAGGCCTCTAGATATTTAAAATAATTATTTCTGCTCAATTTTCACTATTTTCTCTTAAAAACCTCTGTTTTCAGGAAATTCCGTTATAAGTTATTTTCATACCATTTTCACCTTTAGGGCCTCAAATAAGGTTCCAAAACCTCTAATTCATTATTTTCTAATTTTTGAGAATTTTCTAGATTTTTTTTTCAAATTTTTTTATTTTGCCCTTTATGGACCGATAATGTCAAAAATATCAATCCATACCCTGTTTTGGTTTTATGTCATACCTGGCTTCTTCGGCCAGTCTACTTTTCCTATCGACTCTTAACTTAATTTTTCATACTCATTATCAGGGTTAGATTTTTGTGGGATGTGACGCCAATCATACATGTCTTGCACAAGTAAACTAACACACTCCCTCGGCGGAGAAATCCAGAAAGACGCAAGACCAGGAGAGCTGGAATTGGTCATATTTGCTAAAGAATCTGCTAGCCAGTTTCCTTGCTAAGCTACAAGTTATTTTATACTTCTAAAACTTAAAAAGTATCTCCCCCCCCCCCTCTCTCTCTCTCTCGTATGTTTTAATTAATCGACTAAGGTGTGAATCAACCAATAAAATAATTAATTCTCCCACACACAAGACCAACAAGTTTCCTTGAATATAACAACACACAAGAACGCTCCTTAATAAAATAAAAATGACATGTCCAATATCTCGTAGTATCACCGGTCTATCTAATGCTTGGGCCCAATTGGTGTGTCTAGGCAACATAAATTAATGGATGTTAGCTACGCTTAACAAATATGGCATTTTTGCTAAATTTGTGAAAGTTTATATGTATTGTTGTGCCCATAGAAACTTTATAAGGAGAATTGCAATAAGGTTTCAGGGAATAATGAACATATTCAAAAAAAAAATCCCATAATAGCTGAACTACTTGTAATGACAAGTTTCAAGCGAGAAATGATAACATGTGTCAGCTATACAATTGTTATTAAGACTTTATTGTATTATTTTTTTCCCTCTAGGACTTCACACTAATTCTCCCAACTTTATAGTTTATAGAGTCAAATGCGCATGATGAAATTACTACCTCGGGTCCTTAATATAATGGTTAATTTTTAATTTGAGTAGATTAAGAAAATTAGTTAAGTTAGTTATTTGTAATAAATAAGTATTGTTTTTCTTAAAGTATCGTTACGAATAAAATATATCGGCTAGAACTACTATTATTACAAGGACTATTTTTTTTTTTAAAAAAAATAAACATAAGAGAAGAAATAGGTTGGGATCTTATATTTAGGATTAAAATAAAAATCAAATAAGCTCTTATATCAATAATCGAAGGCAGTGCTTCCTGAATACCAGACGCAAGCAGGCATGCACACACATGTATACATATATGTAGTTAATTTATGAATACATACAGATATGTCAATCTCACATATTAAATGGTATCGCGTTTCTCAAAAACTTTAGGATGCCAACTTTTAAATTAAATGGTAACGACGTAAAGATAATCCAAAGGGCATGGAAGCGAACTTTTATCCTAAAAATTAATTAATTAATTAGAAAATGAGATTCATGGTGTGTTCCAACGAGCAGGTTCGCCAAATAAATAAAGGAATCCTTTGTGGATACAGTATTTAACTCTCAACCTCTCGACCACTATGAATGTTCCCATTGTGGTCTTAAGATGCGATGCCTAGCTTCCCCAAAAAATATTTAATAAATATTAATAATTCAACACTATCTTTTATTAGGGAGAATCCCAAAAAATTACTTTTGAATTTTGAAATTTCAAATCAATCTTATTTACTACACTTGAATAACAACTGACAGTATTTAAAAAGTAAATGATAACACGTTTTATAGTTATTTTTGATTTGGGATTTTAAAATTTTAGAGGGACTGTTTTGGGATTATCCCTTTTTATTATTCAATAAAATTTTCCGAAGATCAAATAGTAATTATCTATATAAGATGTTGCATTTGAGGTACCTTGAATAGAACAACTTGAATTTTTTTCTTTTTGATATTTTTCAAATAAATGTTTCTAGTTTATGTTTATTATTGAATCACATTCAAATATTATCATATTTTATTAGAATATATCCTCTAGCATGATATTTTATCAGAAAAGTTAGTTAAAAAAAACGTATTTAAGAAATTTTACTGACCAGAACAAGCGAAGGACTTAATATGTTTTCACATGTGAAAAATACATGTATATAGTGTTAGAATAATTGATCCTATATTTTGATGATAACAAATTTAGAGAAGAATTTATTTTGCAGGAAAATTAATTAATTAAGATATTTGTCAGGTTTTATAGATTCTAATAACGTGTTTTCAAAAGAGTTGTTTAAGTGGTTCATAAGTTATAAAATATTTTTCTAAATATGAGTATTCGACACATGAATTCTTAACATGAATAAGTTAGAAAAGGCCCCCTCTTTATTCTTGAAGTATCTCTGTTTGGCTTTGTATCAAACTAAAATATATTGAAAATATATTCAAAGTCATCTTTAATCCTAAGCTTATCCTAGTCATATTCTCTTTGTTTATGTTATATATTTGAGCATTCGACTCCAATATTCAAGATAGATATCAAGTCAAAAGTGACGATGTTCCTATCATAGTTGGACTAAGCTTTATAACGTTATATCTCAGTTGGACTATTCTAGTGAACTGAAGCTATATTCTAAGTCATTTTTGACTCTCATTCTATCCATGTTCTATTTTGAAAAATATTCCAAGTCAATGGGAATATTAAGAAGAAAAGCAATCTGTCAGAAAGCATTAAATAGAGCTAACTCACTCAAAAACAAGCTTTAATAGGAAGTTTCATTTAATGCTCTCACCTACCTCAGCTACAAGTTTCAACAAGAAACTTCACTATGTGTCTAGTGGACAAATTCAGAGATGAACTACAAATAGAAGAATTTATTAAATGAAGATATAGAGACCAAGATAATTATTAGAGAAAACCGAGATGTCACAAGCTACAGAAAGAACATTTTTTGTTATATACTTTTATTTATTGCTTAGAATTGTGAGATTGTATGTTGGATATTTTCTTACATGTAGTAGGGGAAAGTGATTGCCTCAAGAATTGAGGTGTTGCCTCTAGTATAGAGGTGGTTAGTGTACTGAAATACCAAGAGCGTATTGCATCTTGGGGATATAGTGAAACTCTCATATAGAACATGGGGACTGGATGTAGGTCAGTTAGATTAAACTAGTATAGATATTTTTGTGTAGTAATAGGAGGTAGCTTCTTCACTCTACTCTATTTATATTAATCAGGTTTGAATTATTATTTGTTAAAATTTTGATTAACACCTGATTCGTGGGTGTTTAACCTTATATGTTCAACCATACTAACATATAGCAAGATTTTATATGTAAAAAGTACACTTTTAGCTCTTTCTAACAAATAAAATTTTTCAACAAGAACTTTTCAGGGATTTTTTCTTTTGTATTTTTATCTAGTCATAAGTTTTATCTGCAAGAAAGGTATTATTATGAATGATCTCATCATATTCGAGTTGTATTTCTTAACAACTTTCAGATGCCCACTTTTAAACCAAATGGTGTGATAATGGCGGAGATAATCCAAATTGCAAGTTAAAAAATTCACCCCAAACGATGATGTAGTAAAACGAAGATATATTATAGGTGCACGCAACATGACAAACATACCATTAAAAAGCACTTTGAAAAATTTAATGTATGGAAGTGAATAAAACAAATTATGAACATTTTTATATTGTTGAAAGGTGACAAGAGTTTCATCGGGTATGTCCCTTATTCGGCAACATGCCAATAAAATTAAATTTTTACGTAGTTATGTTTTCATATGCATGCTTATTTGGTCAAGAGATAATAGACTATCCGTGAATTTTCTTCACTTTAATTACACAAACACACTGTCTATTTTGAAAACATGCATTTAGTCTGAAACATTAACAACCTTAAAAATTATTGTAAGATGATAAAAAAAAATACTTTTTATCAAGAGATAATTACACAAACACTGTCTATTTCGAAAACATGCATTTAGTATTAAACATTAAAACCCTTAGAAATTATTTTTAAGATGATCAAAAAATACTTTTTAATTAAAAATTGTATTAAAATAAATTTTATTCACTAATTTATCCTTTATCAACTAAATCTTTAATTTATCTTTTGATAGTTTATTTAATATTTGCTAGTTATTTGTTTAATAGTCTTAGTAAATTTAGAAAAAAATTAAGTAATTCTTACTTAAAAAATTAACAACTTGGTCAACATTTGAGTAAGTGTTTTAATAAATATATGTTTGCTAAAACATATTTAGTTATTTTAAGTTATAAATCTACTCATATTGTAACATGGACACTGGATACCATAAACTTTAGTGTAAAAGTACACAAATTAAAATGATTCAATATTAAAATTCCACAACTATTAATTGAGTCAGCTAACATTGGTTGTAAAGCAAACGTGTTATTAAAGAATATGGTGAAAAAACGCGTGAAATTTTCAACATGATGCGAAATGACATGACCGTTAAAATATAATCAACTAACATTGACCATGCATAACATTTATTACTCCCAGTCGTCCTGTCTGCCACTAAAGGGTCTTTTGTCATATGCATTGGTTGCACAACCCTCTTCTTTTATTAAATTTTTCTCCGTTGAAGAATATTATGAAAGAATTTGAACGCGTTGATTTTCATGGGGATGCATATGCCAACCTCAACCTCAACCTCATCTTCATCATTCTCTTCTTCATCTCCTTCTAATACATGGTTAATTTATAACGATAGTGATTCTAATTCGCAGCTCATTAGCTTCAAGGCAAAACCACATAAGGTTAAAAAAAAAAAAGACCAAAAAAAAGAAACGGGAATCAGGCGGCTGTGGGAGGTGCAGCCATTGTTTCTTGTTAAAGACCCCGCAATGGCGAACAAGATCCTTGGGAGTGAAGATGTGGAGCCCGTGTGAGGACTATTATTTGTTAAATGATCCACACTAATTAAATTAATGATTGTGGGATTTTTTTCTACTGTTTTAAAATTTTAATGTGTATTTTTGTATCATTTCTTAAATGATATGTTTCTTAAAATGTAAATGTTGGTTGATTTAATAGCTATGGCATCTGGCACCATTTTTAAAAAACTTTTATATACATTTGCACCCAATAAAAATTTATGGTGTCAAGCGCTCATGGGAGAATAGTACTTTATAGGTATATTTATACTTTAAACCTCAAATTATTTTAGGTAAAAATTTGTGTGTAAATGATTGTTAGATTATGAATGTTAAGAAAGGGTATTTTGGTTAAAACAAAATGTAAACGTTCTGATTTAATGGCCAACAAACAATTGGATGAATGGAAGTATAATGTTAAAATTAGGGGGGTTTGCAGAATAAACATTTTGACATAGTTTTTATTTATTCAACATATAAAGGAGATCTCTATAATTTAGATTCAGCAGAAGGAAAGTTGTTGTATTTTATTAAATAAATTATAATAGAAATTTTGTAATGACTGGATAGGCATCATTCTTCCTAATTCACAAGAAACATTTTAAAATTAAGTCCGTACATTCATTATTTCATTAATAAAACATAACCCCTCTGAAGGAGTACCATCACGTAAATAGTCAAATTAGAATGATTATCTGCATATAAAATAAATTTTAAATGTATTATATAGAAAAATGAAGTTTGAGGAATGCACGATACTAATGTCTCACATTCTATTCTTTAAATAATCGATTATACATTGATTAATGCCAGTTCTGCACAAATATAATAGCACATGATTCTTTTTTTTTTTTTTTAATCGGAAACACGATGTTTTTATTGAAATTTAATGTGTGTATATATAAATCAAGATAATAAAAATAACAATAAACTATAAATCTTAAAAATGATTTTTTAAAATTAAAAATAACAATAATGAGACCTAGGCTGTCAGTCTGAGATGGATTTGAATGACTCAAAAGAATATCTTGGGAAGAAATGCTACTTCGTGGTCTTAATACAAGATCTAATTTCGAGTAGATTAAAAAAGTTTGTTAAGTTAGTTATTTGTAATAAATAAGTGTTGTCTTCTTTAAAATATCCTTGTTAATCATGTGTATTAGCTAGAAGTACCATTTGATGGAACTTTTAGCATGTGCAATTAATACAATGACTACTTTAAAAAAAAAGATAAATATGAGAAACAAAATAGATTGGAATCTTATATTTAGAATCAAATTAAATGTAAAACTAGTTTTTATATTAAAGATTAGTGGTAATATAATGAGGACATGCTACTGATCTCATTCACAGGCTACAACTATCCTCTTGCTTAGCTATTTTCCAGCGCAAAGTTTCCATCAGCTACTTAAACGCGACAAAACGTTACCTAGTAACATTCGCAAATGTTTCAGATTATTAAACATCTGTCTCCAGTCTTCGCTTGGTGAAAGTTACAGGAAACTAATATAAAATGTTCAAAGAAGGATGATAAAATCGCCTTACTCTGTGATTGAAAAATATGTCGCAATCTCAAGTTTATCAGAAAGCATATATACGAATATCCTGTTCCTTCGATGTTATTTATATTCACCATTTTCCATTCTGCAATTAGCTTTTCTATCAAAGTAAAGATCAAACATAAATATATCAGAAAGAAACACGGGGGAACTCAAATACAAGAAAGAAGTCTAGGCAATATACAGCCCCGTAAAAAATCTCTGGGTATTAACTTTGTCATTTTTGAGGGGATAAATTCTTCTTGGAGAATCAAAGACAAACTCTTCACATCCAAACCAGAGATCGAGACCATGGCAGAAGAATCTAAGAGGGTAGTGGTAATAGTGGATGCATCAAAAGATGTTTTTGCTAAGTCCATAATGAAGGCACTGAAACAGACGAATCCTCGGGCTGGAGATGAGCTTAAACTCATAGCAGTTCTTGAACAGTTCAGCAGTCCCAGTGAGTTTTCCTACTTCTTAAATAATGGACTTATTTGCTTGTTCATAATAATTAGTGTTTTTTATTTTTTATTTGGGTTAATTAAACATTTTTCCGTCTGCAAAAAAGAACTAAGATATAAATGCAAATGGCTTATGAGCGATGCAATCATTACAAATTTAACTCTATCAGGCTCTAAATGTATGAGTTAGATGCAGGCTTTTGATTCAACTCCAACTTAATTTCATTTATCTCCCATGTATATCATCTTTTCTCCAAACAAGCCCCATCGTAACTCTTTGATACTAAATGTAAGAGCTATATGGGACTAATTTACAAATGTTAAGACAATTAGTTAAACTAGTTAATTGTAAAAAATATATGGCAATTTTCTCAAGATAACCTCTTCAATTATTTATATTCAAACTATTTCTTGATGAAAATCTCCTTAATATTTGCAATCAATAGAGATGATTTGAGATAAAAATTGTAATATTTGGAAGGAAAAAAATGAGTTGAGGTCTTATATTTAGGACTAAAGTAAACCTTCTTACTAGTTCCTGCATTCAGGATAAAAAAGAGTATGTTGATAACACTTCAATATAAATGATTAAAATAAGAGATAGTTTAGGAAAGCTAGTATATATTTTTCACAAACAATTAACTTATCTAATTTATTTAATATGTGTGATGAATTAGTTAATTAGCTCCTACATTTAGAATTGGGGAAAGTATTATATTTTGACATATTGATGATTTGGATCTGACTAAGATTAAAACTCGGATTCTTCAGACCTAAAGACAAGTACGCTGTGTCAGAGTTAATGTTTATTGGTTTCTTGTTCACTCTCATTTTTATCTGATTAAAAGAGAGAATTAAAGATGTGAATAACAAGAATTATAAATCAAATGAAGATAAATTTTGATTATCACTCAATATTTGAAATTGCTAATTTCCTACTAAATCTTTTCCTGCTTCACCTTTTGCTCTTCAGTGGGATACAAGATCAGGGTCCATGACAGTCCATTTCTTGCAACAACCCAAAAGATTGTTGACGAAGAATTAGCTAGAAAAAGGGATGACGTTAACAAGAGTTCAGGAATCATGGAACTCCTTAAGTATTGTGAAACAAAAAAGGTCAGTATAAACTATATTTATCAAGTCCTTATCACAAGACTTTTTAGGAGCCACAGGGACAGGCTTAAAAATTTCAAACTGAAAACCCAATAAATTATATTGAACCAAATATAGACCCATGAAATTTGATTATAGCAAAATGAAGAAATTTTGCATATATATTTTTGTCAATTAGATAAGAGACCAAAAGTAAAAGTATCTATGGGATTAATAAAACTTAGTTTGTTGTCCTTAAATGACATGGGTGATGAAATTCTTCCCGGCAATGATATTTTCTCAGATGGACTTCCACATTGATGTGGTTGCACACCCTTTCACAGAGGTTTTTTCTCATGCTGCCAAAAGTTTTGGAGCAACGTGGTTGATCGTTGACAGGTTTGTTCATAACTACTTCCTAATTTTTGGTCTCAGCCTACGGGTTTCACACAGAACTAAAGAAAAGCTTCCACTTGTCTAGATACATATTTGCATATTCTTAAAAGCGCACCCAAAAAAAAAAACAATAACATTACGGGTTTTTTTTCCCCCATAAACTTCCATTACGTAGGAAAGAATTTAAATAGAGGGTTACCATGTTGCAAACATAGGGTATCTCACTAAATACTTGATTACTCGGGCATGCATAATGTTCAATATTCAAAGGGAAAGGAAATGAAGATATGGGAGATGGCTCTCGTGTCTTTACAAAAAGATGATATAAATAATTAAAAAAAAACTAATTAATATTAATAACTACATAACACACATTGCATGCCGACCATGGCTGATTCAATGGGTTGACTCAAATCCTATGGTTGACGTGAAGCCTTTGTTAGTAAGTAATCTATAAATCATAAGGCTTGTCTTAACCCTACGAAGTCATAAGACCCAACTCATCCAAAATAATCAGAAACAAAAAAGAAAAAGTTGTATTGTAAATAAAGTAGTCTCAAAATTCATGTATTTACATAACCCTCTCCATTACGTTCTTCCTTCCTAACATAACACAGTAATCATACTACTCTTCAAGCAAGGAGACAGGGAAAACATATCAAAGAGGGTGTTTTAAGTGGTAAAGTCCACTAGCAATGCCCATATTGTGAGCTTCTACGGCATAACTAACAGCTAATTACGCAAGAAGTGGAAGAACCTCTCCAAACGTGTCCAATGCATGATATGGAGAACTTGGTAGTTAATACAAGTATTGCTTCATATTTAAAACCTTCGTCATGACAAAAAATTTGTTTCATGGAAAAACTAGTTAATTTAAATCTTACTGTGTTCACATAATACCATAGGCAACCTAATTTAAGATTAACTTTTACATAGACTTGGTGCTAATGCTATATACGATCATTTGACCACAAATGATGCAGAAAGGTGAACAAAGATAACAGGAAATTGCGGTTACCTTGTGGTATGATTAGAATAAGAAGTGACAACACTATTCAAAAGGTGCAAGGTCCAGAAGTACCAACAGAGCTCTCCAAATCACACTCCACAGGTGAAGCTATGAAGATCATTGGTGGAACCGAAGATGAAGAATTTTCACCCAAGAGTAAGTATTATGATGCTATAAAATTTTCTGTAAAACTTGAAAACCTTGAGAACTTTAACTCAATCTTTATTGGTAATGAAGTGCTTCTCATGCCTTATGAATATTGATCGACAAAGAATATAGTGAAGATAAATAGCTATTATTACATCAAGCAGGGCATAGGTCATCACCAAATGAACAGTTCACAACAATTGGAACATCAAGTTCAAGCATTCTTCAGTTAATGAATGACAAAGAGCACGAAGAACCTCAAAATACAGAGCAAGAAAAAGAAAGTATGTTTTTCAATTCACGAGACCTTGAGCAGCAAAGCGGTGACAATGAAGAGTCACAGATAGAGACAGAATTGACAGTCCCACTTTGTTCTGTGTGTAAAAACAAACGACCAAAAGTTGGATGGATGAAAGACTTCAGTTACACAGAACTCTGGAAAGCTACACAGGGATTCTCTCAAAAGAACTTTCTATCAGAAGGTGGATTTGGATCTGTCTACAAAGCAGAGCTCACTGGAATAACTATTGCTGTTAAGAAGCTTAAAAATGCAAGTCTCCAAGGAGAGAAAGAATTCAAATCTGAAGTCAAATTACTTGGCAAAGCAAGGCATGAGAATGTGGTCACACTTCTGGGGTCCTGCTCAGAAGGAATGCATAAACTTGTTGTTTATGAATATGTCTGCAATGGTTCATTAGACCAACATTTATCACGTAAGTTTAATGCAATATTACAAAAGCATATACAGTTTTTTGACGTCCCTTATTAAACAAAAGTTCGTCTAATTTATTGCAGAACATTCTCGAACTCCTCTTACATGGAAAGAGAGGATCAAAGTTGCTATTGGAGTTTCGAAGGGCTTGCAATACTTGCATGAGACTAACATTATACACAGAGATGTGAGACCAAGCAATATCCTTATCACACATGATCGTCAACCTGTGGTAATAAAGCATGCATGCAACTTTTTAATTTATTAACTAAGATATATTCACTCACTAAACATAATCTACTAACAAAGCATATATATATATATATATATATATAATAGTTTATGGTGCTAAATAAAAAAACAAGGCACACCAATTCAAATCAAAAACAGGCTTCCAAGAATGTTTAGTAATGTTAGCCTAAACCAATAAGGTTATATTGGTTGCAGAAATACAAATGAGATATAACACATAAGTGTCATTATTGCATTCGGCATTTATTACAAAAGAAAATGAGATAACAAAATCACATAGTTGAGTTTGATCACTCCATAAGCTTATTAACATAATTATAAAAATAAGCCAAACTATGAGTATTAACTAAACATTGCACTTAATTATCAAAGAGAACGTGATAACTAAATCACTCTGGTGTTTGATCTAAAAATACTTACTCTTTCACAACAAAATTTTAGTTGGGAGACTTTGGTTTGGCAAGAAATCAACATGAAGACTCAATACAGTCAACAGAGGTTATTGGAAGTTTGGGGTATTTGGCACCTGAATATGCAGAATATGGAAAAGTGTCAGCCAAGATAGATGTATATTCTTTTGGGGTGGTTCTACTGGAACTCATCACAGGAATGAGGACAACAGACAAAAGACTTAAAGGGAAAAGTCTTGTTGGATGGGTAACAATCTATTTGGCATGAAATTTAATTCATGTACCTTATTATTTTATTGATTTTCCATGTTCACATAAGGCAAGTTCTTCTTAGTATAATCTTTCAAGATAGTTGCATGTTGAAACTCAAATTTATGTATCTTACATGACATAATAAGTGGAGTAATTGTCTCGTTCACTCAGTGTGGTGATACAATAATAGAAAGACAAGGCTTTTAGTTTAAATATCCTTATTTTATGTTGATTTTCTTTTTTGCCCCTAACAACTCATCATTTTTCTTGCAGGCAAGACCACTACTAAAATACAGGAAATATCACGATCTAATTGATGAAAGGATAATCAATTCTCATGATTTTCATCAACTATTTTGGATGGTTCGAATAGCAGAAAAATGTCTGACTAGAGATCCTCAGAAAAGACTAAATATGGTTGAAGTAAGTCAACATCCATTAGCCGTTTCTCCTTTCACACACTAATATATTTTTAATGTAATGGAAAGAAGTTAGAACTTAGCATTATGATAATAACATCTTTCCTTATTGTCAATATCACAATTTATATATAATAAGACCAAATATTGATTTGAATTTTTTTCTTACGATGTTGTAATAGGTGGTTAATGCTTTAACTCAAATATTGGAAGGCAACACATGTACCATACCAGGAGACTATTCCCCAACAAGGTCAGAGTCATCTTATTGCACATCAGACTCTGATGAATCAGAAGATGACAACGATCAAGGAGCCTTTGAATCAGAAGGTGAGTTAGAAAGTCAGAGCATAAATACTTTATTGACTATTGACATGGGTATGATAAGCCAGGCTATCGGAAGACTCCCACCATCACCTCCAATTTTGAAAACTTATTGAAGCCAGAGCACCATAGAGCTCCCACTTCTCACTCCAATTGTGGTAACTTATTGAATCTGGATTACTAGCTAGAAGACTCCCGTAATGCCTCCAATTGGGAGAACTTCATGAAGCCAGATTATCAGAAGACTCCCACTTTTATCTCCAATTGTGAGAACTTGAAGCCAGATTATGGGAAAACTCCCACAATCACCTCCAATTGTGAGAACTTGACGACGGATTGTTAGAAGATCACATCACCTCCCATTTTGAAAACTTCGTGAAGCCAGAATATTGGAAGACTCCCACCATTATGTCCAATTGTAGGCACTTGAACTCGATCAAACACATATAAGTATGATGAATCAAGTGTCAAAATTTGAACCTGATGAAGACCATATATAATTAAAAAATGAAGACACATAAGTGAACAATAGTGAATTATCTACTCGGATGGTTAAGTAGATAATTAAAATAAATAATTACAGTTTGATACCTTTTAACAAATAAATTGTTCACTTTAATTTATATATTAAAGTGGTTAAACAATTGTCATAATGTGGGTTATGCAGTTTGATTCTGTTTAACATATTAAAGTGATAATGCTATTGTAATAAACTTTTGTCTTCTGTTATGAAACATGGTTGTAATTATGAATATAATAAAGCTGGTTTTCTTTTAATACGATGAAAGAAAGTGCATGGAATTGTTAGAATAGAATTAGCTTGCCTTTCTTCAATATTTCTCATTTGGTTAACTAGATAAGTTCGGTCCTGTTTAAATTTCAAAGCTAAACAATCTTCATTCTGTTATTAAATGTATGCGACGTGTTGCTGTTGATGCATACTATATGTTACGCAAGAATTAACGAAGAAATTAAAATCCCCCCCTCCTCCAAATTTTATAATCCAAACAAGTGGAGGGGCTAAACCCTCGTACCAAATAGACCATAGGGCGCATACAAAGGTAACATGATATTTAAATTTGAGTGATAAATAATGATAGAAAAGTAAATAAATAAATAAATGAGAACATCAAAGTCTATCCAAAAATGAATTGAAAAGATTTGATACCTATGCTTTGTTGCTTGCAGCTTTACCACCCGGCAAACATTACATTCTCACATCTATGAATTTTAGTGGCCTAGTCTGTCATTATTGTGTTCTTCTGTTTTCTTATGGGAAAATTATTAAATATATTCAAGGAATCACTGTGCTCTTGAATCCTCTATGCCATAAAAAGCAAGATTGAGCTTACGCCTTCATACTCAATTAAAATCTACATATTCCAATTTTTTAAACTTCTTGTTTTTTGTTCATTTGTATGCTTCTATAGATAACATGAGAAAGCCTAAATCATAGAAATAGTTATCCATATCTAATTTCTTCAATAATCATTTGCCACAATGATGGAATCTTTTAGTAGCAACCAAGGTTTGGTTTAAAAAAAAGGCTAATATCTGCATTCTTATTTTTCTACTCTAAGACAAGAAACATCTTTCACTTACATTACTTTTGCTATGTGTGACCTCGAAGCTAACCTATCATCCTTTAAGTCATTGTTAAAGAATTACTATATTTAATCATATGTATTAGAATTATCTCTTGGTGAAAACCCCTTACAATTAATAAGGATCTTTTAAAGAAAACATTATAAAGTTGGGAGACAAAGCAGATTTAGCTATTATATTTAGGATCAAATCCAATCTTCAACTAACGCTTATATTAAAGACCAAAAGCAGTACTTTTGATTCTATATTTAGGTTTTGTGCTTTTATATTTGTCCAATTACACTTTTTTCATTAGTACATTTATCATAACCCTAGGGTTCTATTTGTATGGCAACTACTTGCTTATACCAGATGACATTTAGAAGCCTTTACCCAAGAAGTTGTTCAACACAATATTTTATTAGAAGAATGGCACGAGTTCCTCCAAGAAACTAATATCTTTGTTATCTAAGAATCAACTTTAATACTCTATATCAGTTAGAATTGAAGGTAAATCAACTTAAAGGTTGTGATCTTAAGGAGCTTTAATGTCTCAAGAAATTTAGCTAATTAGGAGTTACAAATTAAGAAAATAGTAGAAAAATTTAGTAGTTGACATTGATTTTTCTCATTAGTTGTTTATGAAAATTGATTTTCAAGGGGAATGTAAAAGAGACAAGAGGTAGAAAGAATTGGAAGAGTGTTAATGGAGTAAACTTACTTGGATATGTAATTTCTTCTTCCTTGCAACCTAAAAATCATATTTCTATTTTATGAGGCAATTTATCAAATACTAAGTATGCAATTTCAAACATCCTTCCATTGACTTCCTGTAGTACATGCCTAAAAGCGTAATGGTTTAAAAGGATCATGAAATAAGCCCGCATATTGAAAATTTGATTCTCATGTTACTATTCACTGGTAAATTCCAGATTTTAGTCTAATTTTGAAAATTGATAATTAATTATAAAAAAAATCGTATTGAGGTGATTCAAGTCTCTATTTAGTTCTTTACAAGGAAAAACTATAAATATGGACTTAACCCTTCTTAATTCATACAATTAATTCATGGAAATTTACTATTTATTTGGTAGAAACTGTACTTTACAGTTTCTTTATCCTAACTTTGAGCAGTCATAACTCTTAGCATACACATCTATTTTAAATAATCTACCATTTATTTTAAAGCTCAGGATGTGTACTTTAAGCATCAAATTTCATGGACAGATTCAATTGTTTGCCTCACTTTCACTCTGACAAATTCATGGGTCATTTAGGGATAATTATCCCCCTTACTTTGCATTAATAATTCATAAATATTCCCATACATAAACTTATTCAATTATACATACAACATCATCAATCCTTATTTCATAACATTAATGGTATGTTTAATCATATATTAACATAAAGGGAATTTTTTACATAAAATAAGACAGTACACTATTTCTTCAATTCTTCCCTTCATTCTTACATTTTCACATCTTGCATTCTTCTTTCCTTGCACATCATACCTATTATAGTTGGTTAAGGGAGGATGAGATTTGAGAGGATCTCAATAGAAAACAATAACTACCTAAACATACATGGCAAGCTTGGCATTCATAACATACTTACAGCTTAACATATTTATAACACAATGACATGTTTGGAAATCATCATGCATTTATCATAAAACTTATAGGCCTATGGCGTACTTTAAACATATTCACATTCACAACACATTAGTTCATAAAATCATATAAACACACAAATATGTCATACAAGGAAGCAAATACCAAGCATATAAGAGTAAGATAAAGTTTACTATCTTTAGCCTTTTATTACATTCAATATTTCCTCTTGCTCCCTTTGCTTCCCACCATTAAGGTTACTTGATCAGCCTTTCTATTCATCTTCCTTCATATCTCTTAAATTGATCGACACATCATTGCCATTTGCTCATTAGAGTCATGATCACAATCAACATCAACACTTTGCTCTCTTTAAGCCACACTGACTTCTAACTTTTGAGTTTAATTTCTAATCTTTCTAAAATTAATCACACATGTTAGTCCCTCATAATTTTAAATGTAAAATCCATTTTTAAGCTCAAACTAAACAAAATCCAACTACTTTTCCATGAACAAGCCTTGGCCGAAACATATAGGGTTTTGGGTTCAAAATTCCATTCTCAATACCAATGCTTTCAAATTTGCTTTCTCACTTTTACCACACACAATTTTCATTTTAAATACATTAGAAGTGTAATGTGTCACACCTCTCCTTATATCTCATTGTGCGTTAATTAGAACCAATATAAATCGTTTTGTAACATTTCTAGATGAAAAATTTGAAATTTAGGATTTTACTATTCATCTTGTCCATATACTATTCATCCGAAAATGGGCCAATTTTAAAAATTCATAACTAAATCTAGAAAAATCGAAACGAAGTGGTTCTAATTTTCACATAAAAGCTTGCTAAGATTTCTATGGTGGAAAAATAATTATTAGGTCTGATTCCATCCAGAATAATTTTAGGAAATTCATCAAAGTATCCTGTTCATTTGGTAAATTTTTTAATTTTCAGTATTTTTTTTCAACTTTGAAAGAGCATAACTCTTAGCACACAACTCCAAATTTGATAAATTACCACTTGTTTTAAAGCTAAAAATGAGATCTATTTGTCTGTAAAATTTCATGTCCAAAATCTTACAATTGCTCATTATTTTATGTACCACAAATTTGACACTTTTTAGGAAATTTCTATCCCTTAATTACCATTTTCTTGATTTATTTCCCCTTTTTCCTTCAACCACATTCCTTCCACAATGCCTCAAGCATAATTCCAACATTGGAACATGGAATAATAATATAATTTACATCAAAATGTCATCCATAACTTATCATAAAATAAACATAAAGTTTGGTACACTTGATACAAGTTTCTAACATAACATAATATTCATAAAGCCATTTCATGCCAAGGCCAATTCTTTCCCTTTCTCCATGCTTGATCTGCTTCCTAATTAGGGCATAAAATAACATAGGAGGAATGAAATTCCAAAGAAATCTCAGTAGCATATGAATTATAATTGTCATGTAAATCAATACAAGTTTAATTGTGACGTGTTCATGCAAGGAGAGGAACATCATATCATCCACATTGACATACCACAAAGCATTTGGCCAAAGCATAACCAATGTCAATCAAACAATCAAAGTCACCACAAAGTTCCTCCAATCAAAGCAACAACGATCACAACAAACAAGCAAGATAAACAATCAAATTATAATTCAAAGCTACCTTTGTAAAGCTTGGCCACTTAATTCCTCCAAGGAGTAATGCTTCTCCTTAATTCCTCCTCTCAATGCCTATTAAACCAAGCATAAACATAGGCCATATTAATCACAAAACAACTTGGTTCCAATACTTTAACATTAACTCAACGATTTCCTCCCTTTTTCTTTGATTTTTAACAAATTGATTCCTTCTTTAAAATCAACCATCTCATGATTAAATCCTACACAATTTTTCATGAGGAATCCAATGGTGCAATCAGATTTTTGAAAATCACACTCTTTCCCCATGAACCTGGTTTGGCTGAATAGGGGTCCTTAATTTTCCAAAAATTCCATTTGTGATTCCAATGATTTTAAACACTTTCCAACAACATATCCCTACACAAAAACATGTTTTAAAGCCATTGAAATCATCAAATCAATGAAAAACAATCAGCTCCTGCATGAACAGTGCTGGCCGAAAATCTCCCCTTAAACCCTAACCTTGATTTCATCCAAAAATCAATCCATGCACCACTTAATCTTCCTTATTCCCCTTGATTATTAAGGTTTCCAGCCTTCTCTAAGCATCACACATCTCAACTGAATTTTTTAGAATTTTTCAGCATTTTTCCAGTATTTTCCCAAGCAAAAATCCTTGTTTAATCAATGTAAAACTTAGGGATATTGATGCTTGGACATACCTTAGTGTTTTCTTGATACTTGTTGGATGATTTCTTGCCTAAAAATCCTCAAGAATTTCATGCAAGGATGCTGGATGAACAGTGACAGAGTCTCCCCTTATTTTTCCCAATTTTCCAACATTTTCTTTGTATTTTCAAGGGGTATTTATAGACCAAATATTCTGCCATTTTCCCCCCTAATCAGCACACTCAAATGACAGATAAGGAGGTGTGTTGGCAGCCATCAAGTGTCATACCCTGATAATTTTATTCTAATTGATGAATGATTTGTGACTGACTAAGGCCAAATAGTATAGTAGACTGGTAGAGGATCCAGGCTATGAGGAAAAATCAGGATAGGGACATAACGGTCATTTTTGAAAAGATCAGTCAAGAAAGGGCAGTATTGGAAATAATGTGCGAAATTCCTGAAAATTCTCAGAAAATCATGAAAAATAGAAAGAAGGGTACAGAATAATGTTTGAGGCTTAGAAGATGAATATAAGATTAAAAATAATTTATCAGGGAATTAATTGTAATTATTAGAATTTTTGGTTAATTAAGGAAAATTAGCCAATTTCTATTATTTAAAATATATAGAAGCCTCAAAAATTCAAGGAAAAATAGGGATAAATTATGTGACATATTATCCTAATTTATAAAATTACTTCCCACCTTTGGATGTACAAAGGTTAGCTTAAAGAATATTTATTACCGAATTATTATCGGTAGAATAGTGATTTTTGACAGAATAAAATTTAGAAAATTATAGAGGGAGGTGAAACTTGAGAAAAATCATGGATTACCCTTGGAATGAAGGAAATTTAATGAGGTGTTGAAATCAAAATTTTGTGACAGTAAATTGGACAGGATTGTTGGAAAATCGGACCGGAAATACACAAATAATCAGTGGATTGCACTGATTATTGGATGAGTCATTTTTTTTTCTAATATTAAGAGTAATATTCCGGCTAAAAATAAAGGGGGAGGACAAAGTTGGAATTTTCTAAATTGTTCAAGGGCATAAAGGGAAATAAGAGACAAAACAATAAAATAATATTTTATTTCCACATGAAAATCACATGGTGATTAGGTGTCCATCCATGTGTCAACTTCTTATGGTGTGTGCCCTAAGATTTGTCTATGTGTAAAGTAGAAAAAAATGGACGGCCGAGATCGCATCTTTTTCCCGAAGGGCATTTTTGGAATTTTGAAATATCAAAGCCTATAGATACCCCCCCTTCCATGAAGAATTCGGCCAAAGTGGGTTGCATGAGAGGGAATGTTGTGTTCTTGAGTTCTAGGAGAGAGAAAGGAAGAAAGAAGAGAGAGAAAGGGAGAAAGCAAAGTTAGACACCTCTAATCGCCGATTAAGAGCTAATTAAGGTACGTTTACCTCCCTAAGTGTTAATTATTTTTAGTTAATTATTTATTTGAGGAAGATTAGGATTAATTACCTTGATTAATTATGGTTTAGTGATAGCTAAGATTAATCATGTTAATTGATTAAAGATTAGTAAGTAATTAAGGTTAGCTACCTTGATTAATTAGTAATTAGTGATTAGTTATGCTAATTGAAGGATGATTAATCATGATTAATCATGTTGATTAAGGAATGATTAAAGGTTAATCATATTGATTAGAGAATGATTAATGGTTAATCGTGTTGATTAGAGAATGAATAATGGTTAATCGTGTTGATTAGAGAATGATTAATGGTTAATCATGTTGATTAGATAATGATTAATGGTTAATCCATAAGGGATTAGTGACTTAATCTTAGAAGATTATGTTGTACTAATGACTATGTGACTTGAGGACCTTAATTAAATATTGAATTAAGGATTAAGGGTTAGTGATTAACCAAGAAAGCATGATTAATCATGGATTAAGGAAGAATTCCAAGACCTTAATTGAGGATTAAGGCTTGGTCAAACCACAGTCAAAGGATTAGGAAAGGTATACAGAAATTATAAATTGAAAGGCACAAGGGTAGCATTATATTGAGGAAGAATGATATACTGGATATGGAATTTACCATACCCTTACTGTATGGTTGATAGGCAATTTTCTGGAAACCTAGGAGGATCTCAAGCAAGGAAACGAGGAGGAAACATTAAGCGTGGAATTGAGGTAGCATGAACTTGCAATTATTTTGTTGATCTGCATTTAGTGTTTCTGCTATGTGTGTTTATGTGCCATGAGAATGTTTATGCCCAGATGATGTGAACTCCTTGCAATGTATGCCTTGGCTCTTGCATGATTGAGTTTTGACCAGAATGATTATATGCTCCATGATATGATGACATGGATACAGAATGGTTATGGCATGGCATAAAGACTAGAAATGTTATCTTACTGCATGTAGCATGACATCTTATGCATGTTGACTTGATGGTTGTATGTTCAATGCTACTGGGATTTCTATGAAATCTCATTCCTCCTATAACATGATATCCTAGGTGCCACTACTGCCAAGGAGAAGGGAAAAGAAATAATCATGGCTTGAGGAAGTTATGAATTATGTATTGTATTATACGGTTTTGAACCTTTCTCTTTCAAGCCATGTAAGCATACTCTGATCATGAACACATGATATGATAACCTTTTTGAATGTATATTAATGGTAGAGTAGCTTTATATGTGATTATGGTATGATTATAGTGAAAAACGAAATGCTGTTAGAATTAGTGAAAAAGGGGATAAAAATGGTCTAGATTTGACCAAACTTTGACCAACGACGACCCTGGTCAATTGGTTGACTTTTTCCCTGAAATTTGGCATGCAAATAGATCTTATTTTTCCCTTTAAAATGAGGGGTAAAGCGTCACAATCGGAGCTTTGTGTAAGAAGTTATGCCTTTCCAAAGTTAGGCAAAAATCCTGGAAAATAGAAAAATGACCAAATGAACAGTACTTTTCAAAATTAAATACGGATGCGTTTCTGATTAAAGTGGAACCTGAGGTCATTTTTCCTTGATAGATGATGTTAAGATCTTCGAGTGAGACTTGGAACGACCTTGTTTCAATTTTTCTAGAATTAGTTATGATTTTCCAAAGTTATGCTAAGTTTAATGTTACAGTGAATAGTAATGCGGGAAAAGAAATTTTCAATTTCAGGTTTTTCAACCCGGTAACCTTAAATTGTACTTCCGAATGTCTTATCTTGGCACAATATAAGGTTGTAAACGTAAGGTGTTACATCAAGTGCCCCAAACCTTCAGATTTGAACATGTGGCTTTTCTTTAGATTTTTTCACACAAATATCCTTTAATTTTGCATTTTATTTAATTAAAATTAAGGGATCTAGAAGCTGCATGAATTGAGCCTTCAATTGGGTCCATTGTAGGCCCCCACAAATGGTTTGGGCTAACCCAAAAAGATGGCCCACAAACCAAATCACCATCTCAAATCAATTTGAAACTTTATTAGTTACTATTCACTAGTAACATTTCACAATTTTTTCAGACTTCCAAAAATTCATTTCTCTCCATGATAATTCACATTTTAATATGGAAATATGATCTGAAAATTTTCAGAATTTTTCACCACCTCTAGGTATTTATTTTGAATTTTCTCTAATTAGGCTTATATCGGTGTCACTGCAGGAAAATAAATCTCCTAAAATTAATTCCTGAGTTTTCAAGGCCTAAAACTAATTTTATAAATTCAAATAAACATTTAAATGAATTTTCCATCAATCTCCTAAATGTATTGAGGCCTCTAACTAATTTAAACAATTATTTTCCTTCATTTCCCCAATAATTTCCGAAAAAATCTCTGTTTACGGGAAATTCCGTAATAATTCATTTTCACTAAAATTCCACCTTTCAGGCCTCAACCGAGTTTCTAAAACTTCTACTTTACACTTTTCCCATTTTTCAAGGATTTTCTAGAATTTTTCTCAAATTGTTCCGTTTTGCCCTTCCTAGACTAGTGATTATGAAAATGTCAGTCCAGACCTTTTCAGGGTTTCATATCAAAAGTTGTTTCATCTCCCCGTCTAGTTCCTACATTGACCATCATCCCAATTTTTGATCCTTTATTACCAGATGAAAATTTTTGAGATGCGACATAATGCCCAAGCTTATAACCCTTTTTCACATCAAATAGAAGTACTGGAACAACTCATTAAGTGCTTAACTTGGAAAAATTCAAATTTCATAATAATTGCTATCGGGTTACTATTTATTGTAACCCTACAACTGGCCCAATTTTGAAAAATCATAACTAAATTTTAAAAAATCTAAATAAGATTGTTCCAAGTTCTATTTGAAACTTTTTGAAAGATATTTAAGAAAAAAATATAAACCTATTGCATGTATGCCCAGTCCTCACATAAACATGCACTATTCATATAATCAATTTTTCATTTCCTAGAATTCATGCCTAACTTTGGAATGACACAACTTTTTGTACAAAACTCCAATTTTAATGAATTACCACTCATTTTAAATTTAAAAAATGAGACCTATTAAACTACCAAGCTTTATGGTCAAATTTCTCCATTTGCCCAAAATCATGTGAACTCTAACATAGGCTGATTTTAGGTTATTTCCATTCAATTTGAGTGTCATTCTCTTATGTAATTATACCATATCAAACTATAACATGCTTTTATCATACTACACACCATATGAATTATTCTTTGTTTATGTTACACATCATAGAGGAGTCATTAGGTCACCAAAAGATAAAGTTATTACATCATTGCAAAACATTGATCATAAGTCCATACATGACACATAGTAATCACTCTTCATCCTAAAGCCACTTCCTCGCCCTTTCCTTGTGCACTTATAGCCCCTAAATGGTGTTTATTTAAGTATAAATGGGAGTGAGATTTTATGAAAATCTTAGTAGCAAAGAACCACAATTACAATATTAAACAAGCAAATCATGTTATTTATATGTCACATCATAATCTCATGTTTCCAATCAATGTCCATACATGGAAAGGGAGCAAACATCAAACCAATAGGCAACTCAACAATACACAAAGCCAAGGCATCAAATACAAGGAGTTAAGCATAATCTCATATAGCTAGTTCTACCACATCATGGCGCATAAACAAGAGCAACAAATAGTAATAAACAATACAAGTTAATATCAAATTGTAAGTTCTCTGCTACCTCTTAATATACTTGATTTCTTCCTTTCTTGTTCTTACTCTTGCTTTTGGGCCTTCTCTTGATCAATGACAATGCTTATCAATAATAGCACTCTAAATCAATTTAAATAACTCTATCGAACACTTTAATCTAAAACCCTAACCCTTTAACCTTTATTTTAGGGTTTTAGTATCATCTTTCTTAACATAACTCTCATATGCTTTTCCGACATATTTTTCCATATAGAATCCATACATGAACTTAGATTTATCAAAATCCAACTCCTTCCTTTATTTTTCTTTTTGGTCGAGAGTACCCCTTAGGGTTTCAAAATTTCATCTTCAATTTTAATACTTCCAAACGCATGTTTTCCATATATCCGTACACAAATTTACCTTTCAAACTCATTAAAAGCATCAAAATAACAAAAATCAAACCCTAGTGGAGAATCAAATCTAGCCAAAACATAGTCCTAGGGATTTCAATCTTCAAACTTCATCAAAAGCATGTTTAAAACCATCAATCCATAGAGCATCATAGAATAGAAGGAGAACCAAGCTCTTACCTCGATATAAGACTTGATTCTACGTAGGTTTAGCTTGTTCTTCTTCTCCTCCTTCTCCCTTCTTTCTTGGCCAAAATGTTTAGCTCTCCCTTGCTCTAAGTTAGCCAAAAATTTGGCTAAGTTAGAGAGGAAGGAGTATATATAAAATTGCCTTAAGTTCTTACCACATGGTAACTTTGATTACCATCCATTTTAACCTTCGTATACTTAGCACAATCTTCCATTCACTTCCCTCATGATTTAGCCACATAAGCCTCCTTATGTGTCCTCTCACTGAATGAAAATGCCACCTCACAGGACACCTAGTCATACATGTGAAAAAAATTACCATTTTTTATTCATAATTTCATTCTTCCATGCCTAATATTCAACAAATTATGTTATTCCACTTAAGTCCCCCCTCCACTCATTGGGCACCAATCCAACAAAAAAAAATAGAGAGAAAATTTTATCCCATCAAGCTTATGATTATTATACTGTATAATTTCACAACATTAGTTGAATTTTTCTTAGATCTTGTTAAATCCACTATTTCAAAAAATTTATTTCTTTGCACCAATAACCTCCTTTTAGTAAGGAGAAGTTTCTCTAATTTTTTTAGATTTTATTTTCCCCCTAACTCTTTCAATTAAATTTTTCTCGAAATTTGTGTTTTAGCAATATAATTCAACTTTTTAAATCTTTTAAAGCTAACATCTACATCGTTAGAGGTCAGGAACAATTTTAAAATTCACAAAAACCTCTCAAATAATTTTTCTCATTTTTTTATGAATTATTGAGGCCTCTACATATTTTAAATAATTCAATTTGGCCAAAACTCCATGAAATCACTAAAAATTCAAAAATAAATTATTTTCATGCTATTTTCATCTTTCAGGCCTCAAATACTGTCCTAAATCCTTTATTCTATTTTTCATATTTTTTAAAAAAAATTTAGAATTTCAGGCATAATTTCCTAGTCTATTCAATCATGATCGAATACTTTAAAAATGACAGTCCGATCCCTGCTCAGGTTTTAGTCCAAAAGTTGTTTTGTTTATCTGTTTACTACACTACCTAACCCTTGATCTATTTTATATTTCCTATTTTTAGGGTTAAAATTAACTAGATGTGACAAAAAACATCAAAATCATCAAAATCCCAACTATGACTCATACCCCAAGTCTGTCAAAATATTACATACAATTAGGAGAAGTTGGATCCATTCCAATTTTATCACAAAACCACTTGATTCTTACTCTTTTCTAACTTTTAAATGTGATTCTATCATCAATCAATCTGTTCCATGGCTTAACCAATATTTGGATACATCTTATACTAGGGTTTAATGATTCCAAGAATCAACAAAAACTATAACCAAGCTTTTGCAAGACATAGGGCATTATAAATTACATTCAAAACCATGATCTTACTGATTGGACTAGGATGTCACCTTCCGGGTCATCAAACATTATGATTACACCAGATAATGTAGTATAGGGTACAACTAATCATTCTTCTTGAGGAGCGCTTTATTGGAAAACAACCTAGTCTAAATTGGTAATAAAGAACATGATGATTTGGGTTAAAAAAAAACAGAGGGTTTTCAACTGTTTAAGGGTAGTGCAATAAATGTAAAATGCAGAGAATTAAATGTTTTTTGCGTTTTAATTGAATGAAGAAATGTTTTGGATAAAAAGGGAATTATGGTGAAACAGTCTTTTCATGATGAAGACTTAGCTATCACTGCTCTTTAAAATGATTGGGAGTTTTAGAAAGTCTCTAAGTCTGAAGAAAACCCCAAGCAATCACTTGGGTCTAATGTCTTAATCAATAAAAACTCACTTTAATCAAAGTTAATTAACATCTCTTAAAACATTGTACGAAACCACTTATGGTGTAGATGAATGGATGATACAAATGTCCTCAAAAAGTCAATCGACAATCATTGAATACCAAGCACACAAATTAATCACCTATGATCACTAATAATTAAATGAACACAAGGATTCAAAACTGATAAATATATATATATGAATGATCCAACATTAATAGCATCCAATCCAAATACATTCAATAGTCTAAACACAAGATTTAAAATCATAAATCAAGTTTGAAACAGGGGAGTTATCAGTCTAAACTTGAGCTCATAAATCATAGGTCCTTGAGCTCAAGCTTTGTCTTCCATCACCAAGAGGCTAAGGATTTAGCCTCTCATGTCTTCAAATCGATCGCAATCACTCCAAGAATGAACAACCATGGTTAATGCTAAAAATGGGGTTGAAAAAATGGAGAAGGTAGTAGAAGTGGTTTAATCAGTTCAGAAATGCAGAAAATGATGAAGAGATGAAAAAAAATGGAGGTTTTGGGTGTAGGATCAATGGAGGCTAGAGAGAAAATGAAAGAGGCTTCTATCCTTGCAAATCTGTAGAATGGGAGTCTTCTTTTCATGGTGGCTGCGCCCCTTAGGATAGAAGCTCATAAACCTATTCCAAAATGCATAGCTTCACTTAACGCACTCAGGTCGTGACCTTAGGAGTGTTAGGTCGTGACTTGGGGGGCCCAGGTCGCGACCTCAGATGTTTCATGTCGTGACTTGGGAAAACAAAGAGCATTCAGTCTTGACTCAACTCCAAAACGCATAGTTTCATCAAAAGAGCATCCAGATCGCGACCTCAGTAATCCATGTCACGACCTGGGGAGGCAGAACACTCCAAACTCTTGTGTTTTGGTCCTTGTAACATCGTGATTCCATCAATGCTTTATCTTGGGTCTTAAGTCCTTCTCCAATTGCCTAAAAATCACAACAAGGGGGCTTTGGAAAGACTAACAAATTACATATCAAGGCAATTACAATTAAGGAAGGAGAATTGACCCTTTCTACCCCTTAAATAGAAAAATGCAATGCATGAACTAATGTAATAAAAAAGCTATAAATGCATGCATAATGAGGATAAAAGTGTTACAAAACATCAGAAAATACTTGAGAAAACCACAAAAAGATAGGGTTCTATCACTTACCTTGTCTTAAAGCTTGGATTTGCCTAGCACTTTATGCTCTTCTTCTTCTGCCTTTTTCTCTCCAAACTTTTATGCTCCCTTTGCTCTTCCTCTCTTTCCCATCCAAACACATAAATGGAAAGGAGAAAGGAGTATTTATAATGCAAGAGTTACCAGTTGTATTGGTTAATTTAATTTACTTTAACATAACATGTCATTTGCTTAAAAAATCCTCCATATGATCTTGTCAGGTAATTTACTAGGTGTCTTGATCATGTTTAACTTCTTCAAGATCTTGCCACATGCATGCCACCTAATCACACATGTAGTAAAACATAATATTTTATTAAATAATTCCATTTCTTTTAAACTTGACCCTTAATAATTTGTATTTTTCCACCAATGTCCTCTTATCAAATTTGCATTAAAATAGGAAGAAAAATATGAAGAAATTTGTGCTCCCTCTTACCCTTGATTATTTCTCCACTTATTTTACAATTTTACATCGTATCAGGTATTTTTCTGCATCCTAGCTTACTTGATAACCCTGAAACATGTTCTGATACTCTTTTTTCATCACAAATAACCTCACATTGCATTATATAACATTCATATGGATGGAGAGATGTTCTTTCCTTTGTTCTTTCATTAAAACATTCAATGATATTTATTTCAAAGTAACTTGACCGAATTCTTTTTATTGGTCCATGACTCTAAGAATCTATCTTTGGATACCAATATTATCTTTTCATCATGAAAGATTTCTCTAATTTTTCTCAAGTCAAAAGTCAACCCGTAAATAATTTATTTTGACTTTTATCGGATAGTGTATAAATGGGTTTTAAATTCTGTTAAAGCCAATCTTTTTGCTTTCTAGGAACAAAATCATTTTTAAAATCTGTGATAATTTCTCGAGTATCATTCCCTATTTATCTCTAATTATCTGAGGCGTCTTCATAATTTAAACAATTCAATTTTGCCTAGCATATATAATTGGCCAAAACTCTGGGAATTTCATCAATTTGTTCTAAGTGTATTTTTGTCATTTTTAGCCTTATACTAGCCTCGGAACCTCATCTCCCATTTTTCTAGAATTTTGGGCATATTTTTCATGATTTCCCTCTTCTACCCGAAACTTTCTAAATTTATAATTAGGTCTGCAGACCTCCTTTATTACCATAATATTCATCAATTGGAACCATTACAACCCAGTTCCAGTTCCCATAGCTTAAGAATGAAAAATTTCAAGTTTAAAATTTTCCTTTTCATACTATCCGTACATTATTCACAGATTTCTGTGCCAACTTTTAAAATTCATAACTAAATATAGAAAAATCAGAATAAGGTAGTTCCAATTTCTATCTAAAGCTTGTCATGTTCTCTATCAAGGAAAAATATTCATTGGACTTATATCCATCTGAAACAGAGCCAGAAAATTTGACAAATTGCACTCTTTATTTGGTTATTTTCTAATTTCTAGTATTTTAGCCTCACTTTGAAAGGGTATATCTCTTAGCACAAAACTCCAATTCTAACTATCTACCACTTTTTTTTAAGCTAAAAATGAGGTCTATAAGACTACCAAATCTCATATCCAAATTCATCCAATTTCTTATTATTTTATGTGGCACAAGATTGTCCCTATTTTAGGTAACTTGATCCCCTAATCACCTTTTTCTTGAATTTCTTTTCATTTTTCCAAATGCCAATCCATTTGAGTATTCCATGAACCACAAGTACAATATTCAAACACGTTATACAAATATAGACTTAATATAATATCATCTATAATCCATTACAATATCATCACATAGTTTGCCGAAATATTACATAACATCAAGTAATATTACATAATTCACACTACTCCTTTAACCCAATATCAATTCCTTTGCTTTGTTCATGGATGAGCCACTTCCTATTGAGACATAAATTGACATAGGAGGAATGAGATTTCATAGAAATCTCAGTAGCAATTGAACTATAATTATCATATAAATCAAGATATAATGTGACATGTTATAAAACTTTAAGACATCCTCAAGCCATATAAAATCAAAGCACAAACCAAGGTCATCCAATCAACAATAGCCACAACACAATCTCCTCAATCCTAGCAAACAACATAATCACATTAACAAGCAGGATAAACAATCAAATTATAATTCAATGCTACCTTTCACACCTGAACAATTCGGTCTCCTTGATGTAACTTGCCTCCTTTTGTTTTCTTCTCACAAAACATATTGATTCAAGCATGAATAAAAGCTACATTAACAACTAAACAACTTAAACATAACACTTTAATTTCAACCTACACATTTCCCCCTTTTTCCCTTGATTTTTACCAATATTGTTCCTCCTTTGGAATCAATAATCTCTTGGATTAATCCTATGCAATTTTTCATAAAGAATTCAAATATCCAATCAGTTTCACCAAACTTAAACTCCTTCCGTATCAAATCACATTGGTTGAATAGGGGTATATGACTTTCCAAAAATTCTATTTTTGATTCCAATGATTTTACATACTTTCCTTTAGTATATCCTTACACAAAAGTACATTTTAAACCCATTGGAATCATCAAATCAATGCAAAAAAAACTCCTTCACCATGTACTACCCTTGGCCGAAATGAAACATAAAGGACCCTAGGTTGATTTTCTTTCAAAAACCACTCCATATATCACTTAAACAAGCTTATTCCACTTGATATTTAAGGTTTGTATCCTTTCCTAAAGATCACATGTTCAAACCGAGAATGGAGAGCATCTCATCTTAAGATTTCATGCCAAAAACTCAACCAAAACTAACTTAGATCTTAAGGATAGCAAGGCTTGAACATACCTTAATGATTCTTTGATGAAAGATAGCTAATTCCTTGTCTAAAATCCTTAAGAATTTCAGTTGGTTAGGGCTGGAATTAAAGTGACAGAATCTCCCCTCTATTTTCTAATTTTCTACCATTTTCTTGTATTTTTGGAGTATTTATAGGCAAATAAATCTGCCATTTTCCCCTTATCTTGGATGCCCAAGCTGCCACCTAATTGGGTGATTTGGCTGCCATCCAATGCAAGATAGCTTCAGATTTGTCCAACTATCCATTTACTAGATTATTTCAAAATTATCACATGAAAAATGGTTTTTATTTTAATAAAATAGTAAGGTCCAAAAGCTACACAAAATTAGGCCTAACTTGGGCTCAATATAGGTCCCACAAAATTTTAGGATGGTCTAAAAAGATAACTCACAAATCAAATCACAATCCCAAACTATATCGAAACTTTATCAGTTAATATTCATTAGTAACATTTTATAATTTTTATAAACCTCAAAAAATTTATTTCTCTCTTTAAAAAATCCATTTTTTATATAAGGATATGATTTGAAAATTTTCAGAATTTTTCTCCAGCTCTAGGTATTTATTTTGAATTTTTCTCGATTAGGCCTCTATTGGTGTTACTATGGGAAAATAAATTTTCTAAAATTAATTCTTGAGCTTTCAATTCCAAAAATTAATTTTATAAATTCAAAAAATATTTATATGATTTTTCCATATTTTTCTTATAATTTTTGAGGCTTTTAACTAATTAAAATAATTATTTTTCTCTGATTTTTTAATATTTTTCTAAAAAACCTCTGTTTACAGGGAATTCTATAACAATTTATTTTTGTAATAATTTCACCTTTCAGGCCTCAACTAAGTTTTTAAAACCTCTAATCTGCCTTTTTCCCATTTTTGAGGATTTTCTAGAATTTTCTCAAATTTTCCCGTTTTGCCCTTCCTAGACTGATAGTTACGAAAATACCAGCCCGGATCTTATGAGGGTTTCACATCAAAAATTTTTTCATCTCTCTATCTAGTTTTTACATTAGCCTTTATCCTAATTTTTAACTTCCTATGTCTAGATGAAATTTCTCGGGATGTGACAAGGTCACTGCTCGAGTTTAGCATCTCATTGAGGTTCTTAGCACAAACTTTGGCACTTAGCCATCTCTAATTCCCATACTTAAGCCCTCAAGACTTCATTAGAGTCTCTAATTTACCTATCTCGTGATTTCATAAAGCTTTCATTTTGCATTTTGGTCCTTAGAAATCCTCTTACACTTCTAGTGAACTTCTAGAACTCTTACCAAAAAGGGTATAATAGCTAGCCCATTTTAGGTGAATTTTGGTACTTTTAGGCCTAAAATTCAGGATGTTATAATTCTCACTCTCTTAAAGGAAATTTTTCATCTAAATTTCCAAGCTAAACCTCTTCTCATATGTTTCATGAGATGTTCATTAAAGAGAATGTCCTTTCTTATGCTTAACTTTGGCCATTAACTTTTCATTGTGTCTCATTGCTAGGTTTTGATCATAGAATTCATAGTTACATAGCTTACCATTCTATGCTTTTCTATTATTTACACAAGCATGGTCCTCGTCCTTACACATTTTATCGTTGTTGCTCACATTCTTTATATTATTTAAGCACATTCTTTCATGATAATATTGTGAAAGTATATTTGTCTTCTTAGTATTTCACTATACTATGGCATTTCAGGTTCCTCTAACACTACTTTTATCAGGTCTTTTTAGTATAAACTACCATTCTCATCTTTACCTTAAGGGCCTATCTCTTTTCTTTCATATTCTTATTTCATGCTTAGCTAGCCCAAATGCATACCATTTAGGACATATAGCTCTACGTCCTTTCAACTCTTACTTTTCTTACCCTCTTTTGTTGACTAGAACAAAATTGAGCTCAGTCTAATCAATAATAAAGGTATCTATGGAAAAGTCAAGAGTACTCTCTATGTGCTAGTCAACCACTGAGGGAGGTTTCCATATCTCAAACTTGCCCTTGGTCATCATCTTTCCAAAGAGGTATTGTACCCTTACTCTTATGGCTCAATCACACTACTTAAGCATGGTCTACTGTGACCTTAGGATTTACTGTGATTTACTATAAGCCTCTTTAAGATCCACTAAGACCCTGGAACACTATCATCTATCCGAGCCATGTTAAGATCTTTGGAAGGCTCTAGATCAAAGGGCTGAGTAATAAAATAAGTCACCTCCACTTAGTTGGTAATTTGACTGACCAATCCCTAAGACTGAGCACTAATGCCAGAATTGCCTTCTTAGGCCTTACTCAATCCCTTTTGTCAACTCTAGAATCATTTATCTTTTTGCGTTTTCTTTGCTCTTAGCTCTCAACTTTCTCATGCTATTTTTCTTTTTGTTATGCCTCTTTAATCCTCTGGGCCACTACTTTATCTCTATGGCCTTTTAGCTTGCTATCTTACTTATGCCAATGTGCCTTGTCTTCTTAATTCTCTTTCTCATTTTACTCTTCTTACTATCTCTTATTGATTTTGAATAATACTAGGAGAGAACTTATGAATATATCTTCTAATGTTCTTTTGTACTCTATTCAACTCAAGGGATATGTCATCTCTAGGTCACTTTTGGCCATATGTGCTCTCATTAGGGTAAGTTCAACTCCATATACCTTGTCTTGGCTATTATTACTCTTTCTCATGGGAAGCCATATTGCTCTTATCAGAGTAAGATCAACTCAACCACTCTCTCTGCCCTTGATGGATGACATATCACTTTTGTTAGACGGGATAACTTTACCACTATGGGAGGACATGCTGTTTTCTTCATAACATTATCAGCTCTATCATGGCTGCCTTTTTTCTTTCCTTCAAAGGACAGCTCACTCTTGGTAAAGCAATTTCAACTCTAAGTTAGAGGGCCACCTCTTAATTTCTTGAAAAATACTTTACGGCCAAGACTTTCTACTTACTCAATGTCTATTATGGCACATTCTTCATATGTTTTATCCCTATTAGGGGAAGCCTCTCAACCCGATTCATTCGATCACTTTAGCAATGACATTCATTTGTAGGAATCCCTCTCTTAGATTCCTAACTGGCATAAGTGCTATGGTCACATTTCTTATAGAGGCCTTAGGGATATAAAGGAGTACTATTTAGTCCCAAGCATTATCAAAGATCTAGGCATCATTAGGAACATATTCATTTCTTTATTCTAGTTCCCAGTCTAGCCATCATCGATAATATCCTCATCCATTTCTTTTCATCTTTATCCTCAAGGGATATTGACTGACTCTTACTCTTTCTAACCTCTCTTATCTCTTGACCATTTATTCCTATGATCGTATACTAGTCATCATAAATTGACCATATTACAAGCAGGCTTAAATCATTCAAACACTTCTGCTATGCGATATTCTAGTCAGGCATTAAATATTAATCACGTGAGACTTAGATTGCCACTTGACTTTTCTATTAAGGCATAGATTCATCCCCTAATAGGCTAACTTAACTCAATTCATTCCTTTGTTGAGGGAGAGTCTCTTAACCATAACTGATGGCTACCTCTCCCTTATAACACTTTCTCATTATCATCTCATCATAATCTCTTTCTACTTATAGCTCACGGAGCACTTATCACAATCTTTGAATACTTCTCACTACATAATTCCCCACGAGAGGTTACCTCAAACTCTTAATCTTAGTTGGACCAATCCTAGTAACTTGTTACTTTCCTAGATAGGGTTTTTCTCATACCGGGCTTTGCTTAAACTAATACTCTATTTAAACATTTACCAGAATCTTTGCTTTGATACAAAAATGAAACATTCTTTCATTAACCCTCTTTAACACGTGCTTGAAAGTGTAACAGTTCAAGCATATCGTTAAATAAGGTTATAGATTGAAATTTGAAATTTGATTCTCAAGTTACTATTCACTAGTAAATTTCATATTTTTTATTCAGATTTGAAAATTCATAACTAATTATAAAAAAAATTACATTGAGGTTATTCAAGCCTCTATTTAAAGCTCTTTTAATTCTCTACAAGGAGAACTTCGCAATTCATATAGTTAATTTGCAAAGGTTTATTGTTTATTTCATAAAAATTGTATTTTACAGTTTCTTTAGCCTAACTTTGAGCAGTCATAACTTTTAGCATGCATATCAATTTTAAGTGATCTACTACTTATTTAAAACTTAGGATGTGTACTTTTAGCATGCCAAATTTCATTGGTAGATTCAATTTTTTGCCTTACATTCATTCCATGACAAGTCCGTGGCTTATTTAGGAATGATTTATCCCCCTTACTTACATTAATAATTTATAAATATTTATTTCTTAGCATGCAATCATTCCATCAAACCATTGACTATCCCCATACATTAACTCATTCAATTATACATACAACATCATCAGTCCTTATTTCATAACATGAAAGGGAATTCTTTACATAATATAACATAATACATTGTTTCTTCAATTCTTCCTTTCATTCTTGCTTTTCCGCATCTTGCATTCTTCTTTCCTTGCACACCATACCTAGGTTGGTTAAGAGATAGTGAGATTCAGGAGAATCTTAGTAACAAACAATAACTACCCAAATAAACATAGCAAGATTGATATTCATAATATGCTTGCAACTTAATATCTTTATAATATAATGACATGTTTGGAAATCTTCGTGCATTTATCATAAAACAGATGGGCCTATGGCATACCTTAGACATATTCACATTCACAATGTATGAGTTCATAAAATCACATAAGCATACTGTAACACCTCCTTTATTATCCCATTATACATCAATTGGAACCATTATAATGCATTTCTAAATATTTTTAGGTAAGAAATTCTAGTTTCAAAATTTCAGATTTTATTCTGTTCATACACTGTTCATCCGAATTTAGGCCAACTTTAAAAATTCCTAACTAATTCTTGAAAAATCAAAATAGGGTGGTTCCAATTTTCACGCGAAGTTTGCTAAAATTTTTATAGAGAGAAAATATTCATTGGACTCAATTCCATCCAAAACAGCACCAGAAAAATTCAACAAAGTGTACTGTTCATATGGTTAATTTTTGAATTTTTAGTATTTTAGCCCCACTTTGGAAGTGCATAACTCTTGGCACAAAACTCCAAATTTGATGGTTTACCACTTGATATCAACCTAAAAATGAGATCTATTTTTGTCCAAAATCTTAGGTCCAGATTCCATCATTTGCTTGTTATTTTATGTGTCACAAATTTACCCTTAACTTAGGCAATTTTATCCCCTAATTACCTCTTTCTTAAATTTTATTTCCCTTTTTCCTTTTTCTTATCCTTTTGCATTGTACCATCCAACATTCTAGCACTTGAGCAAGTCATACAAATATAGTTTACCGCATATTACTATTCATAATTCATTACAAACTCAACATAAAGTGTATTAGCAAATTACATAACATTCCAAAATAATATAACATTCATAAAGCCCTTTCATCCTAGCACCAATTCTTTGCCTTGTTCCATGGAGGATCCATTTTCTATTTAAGACATAATTTAACATAGGAGGAATGGGATTTCATTAAAATCTTAGTAGTATTTGAAATACAATTATTATGCAAATCAAGCAAGTTACAATGTGACATGTTATAGAACTTCAAGACATCCTCAAGTCATATAAAATCATGGTTAGTCTCATGCTAGGAGAGGAACGTCAACACTTTCACATTAACACAATTCAAAGTATTTGGCTGAAACATAAACCAAGGGTATCCAACTAACCAAGGTCACAACACAAATTCCTCAATCCAAGCAAACAACAAATCACATTAAACAAGCAAGATATACAATCAAATTATAATTCAAAGCTACCTTTTATCACTTGGTTAACTTGGTCTCCTCAAGGGACAATGATTCTCCTTGATTCCTCCTCACAAATCCTATTAATTCAAGCATAACATAAGCTATATTAATAACCAAACAATTTAAACATAGCACTTTATCTTTAGCTTAACAATTTCTCCCTTTTTCTTTGATTTTTAACAAAATAATTCTTCCTTTAGAATCAATAACCTCATGACTCATTCCTACACAATTTTTCATGGGGAATTCAAATATGGAATTAGATTTTTGAAAATCAAACTTCTTCCCCATGAATTTATCTTGGCCAAATGGGGGGTTATAATCTTTCAAAAATTTTATTTTTGATTCCAATGATTTTAAGCACTTTCCAATAGTATACCCCTACATAAAAACTTGTTTTAAACCCATTGGAATCATCAAATCAAGCTAAAACAATTTCCTACCATATGAACAATAGCTTGTCGAATTGAGCATATAAAACTCTAGGTGTATTTTCTTCCAAAACCAAGCCATATACCACTTAATTTTGCTTATTCCACTTGGTGTTTAAGGTTTCTATCCTTTCCTAACATCACATGGTCCAGCAAAAATTTGACAGCATTTTTCTTAATTTTTCAAGCCAAAAACCCTTATTAACAAAGCTTGAAACTTAGGAATAGGGATGCTTAAACATACCTTGATGTTCTCTTGATAAAAAACTAAGTGATTCCTTGCCCAAATACCTCAAGATTTTCGGTTACTAGAGCTAGAACCAAAGTGACAGAACCTTCCCTTGTTTTTTCTATTTTTCCAAAAAAAATTTGTATTTTAGGAGGGGGTATTTATAGGAAAACCAAGCTGTCTTTCCCTCTGATTTTTTTGGACGTCCAAAATAGCTGAAATAAGGTGAGTTGGCAGCCATCAAATGCCTCATAGCTCCAAATCTAACCATGTGTCCAAGCTCTAGATTATTTCAACATTTATTCCTTAATTTTGTATTTATTTAATTAATTATGTAAAAATTTAGCCCATATCCCAAATCAAAATCTCAAACCACTTGGAAACTTTATCAGTTACTATTGACTAGTAACATTCTATAATTTTTTTTAAACCTCCAAAAATTCATTTCTCTCTATGATAATTCACCTTTTAATATAAGAACATTATCTGAAAATTTTGAGAATTTTTCCTCTAAGTATTTATTTTGAATTTTTTCTGATTAGGCCTTTATTTATGTCTCTACGAGAAAATAAATTCCCTAAAATTAATTCCTGAGCTTCCAAGACCTATAACCAATTTTATAAATTCAAATAAATATTTAAATGATTTATCTATCTTTTTTTAAAATTTATTGAGGCCTCTAACTAATTAAAATAATTATTTTTCTTTGATTTCCCAATATGGGAAATTCCGTAACAATTTAGATGATTTATCCATCTTTTTTTCAAATCTATTGAGGCCTCTAACTAATTAAAGTAATTATTTTTCTCTGATTTCCCAATATGAGAAATTCCGTAACAATTTATTTTCATCGTAATTCCACCTTCTGAGCCTCAACCAAGTTTCCAAAACCTCCACCTTACACTTTTCTCATTTTTCAAGAATTTTCTAGAATTTTTCTCAAGTTTTTCCCTTTTGCCCTTCTTAGACCGATAATTAAGAAAATGCCAACTCAGACCTCATCGAGATTTCATCTCAAAAGTTGTTTCGTCTCCCCGTCTAGTTTTTACATTGGCCCTCACCCCAATTTTTAATTCCCTATGTCTAGATGAAATTTCTTGGGATGTGACACATACAAATATGTCATACATGCAAGCAAATACTAAGTATATAGGAGTAAGGTAAAGTTTACTACCTTTAGTTTTTTTTACATTCAAGTGGTTTTGTGATGAAATTGGAACAAATCTAACTTTTCCTTAACCTTGCATACTTTTGGCCAGACTTAGGCTTCTTGATAGGGTAAGATTTTGATGAGTTTGATGCTTCTAATATTTTTAGAATGAAAAATTATGTGGGATAAAGGTAAAAAAGTAAGTTTAGAAGCATTGAAATTGAAAATAGAATTTTAAATCTTAAACCCTATATGTCTCGATTGAGTTAAAGGGAAAGGAATTAAATTTAAATAATTTTGAGCTTAGAAATGGATTCTACACGCAAAATTATAAGGGAATAGCATGTGAAATTAAATTTTGGAAGGATTAAAAATCAAGTTCAAAAATTAGAAGTCAATGTGGCTTAAAGAGAGTATATAAGGGAATAGCATGTGAAATTAAATTTTGGAAGGATTAAAACTCAAGTTCAAAAATTAGGAGTCAATATGGCTTAAAGAGAGTAAAGTATTGATGTTGATTGTAATCATGGTTCTAATGAGTGAATGACATTGTGTGCTAATATATTTAGGACTATGCATAAGTTTGAGATGGATTTTTGTAGCGATAAACCACTGCAAAGTTGACTTTAAGTTTGTAGCATGAAATTTGTGATAGTTATAGGATAAAAAATGCTATAAAATTTTGGGAGTCATTGACTTTCCAGCTGCTTGATGAAACTCTTATAAAGGTTTTTAGCAATGACATCAATGGCAACTATATTTATAGTAATTGTCTCCCAAACCACTATAACGCTTTCATATTCTTTCATGGAAAATTAACATGTGTCTCATAGTAGTTTTGGAGACAATTGCTATAAAAGAAGACATTTTGTAGTGGTTTTCTAGACAACTGCTACAAGGTTAAGCTTATATAAATGTTGCCCCCTTATTTTGCCACTTTTGGATTGTTTGAGTAGCAAAACTCTGCCAATTTTTTGTCCTGAATTCAGATCCAACTCCAGATCCAGCACTTCACATTCAGCTATATATTTTTATTTAAACTTTTTATATTTATGCAATTTTTTAAATTTCTTCCAAGTCCCCAGGGACCTCTGGATAAATAATTTCAATTGTGATATTACCTACGTACTCCTGGTAATTTAAGTGTGAATAATTTTTCTGTCTTAAACCCTCGGGACCACCTTCTTCGCAATTCCAGCTTTTCGTTACAGCACAAGCGGCTTCACATCCATCAGTGGTGAGCTTTACTTACACCATTGGCGAGCTTCGCACCCCATCATCGATGACCTTCGCGCCCCACTGCCAGTGAGCGTCATGGGTTCTATCATCCCATCAACGAGCCTTTCTCTCTTGGTATATCATATTGATTTTATCTATTACTGGCATACTTAGGTGAGGCGCTTCTCAGTTTCAAAGCAGCAATTGCTAAGTTTATGTTATATTAGTAAATGATTCTCAGATTTGAGGTACATTATGGCAACAAATTTTTCTTAATCTTATATGTAACTTTACTTTCATTGGTGATATTCTAGAATTTAGCTTGCCATGAGTTTTTTTTTTTTAGTATAAACAGCAAGCCTCAGCTTGTAGATACAAAATAGAGCCTTAACAGAAACTAAACTAAAGGCACCTTGTGGCTTTTCGTGAAATCATGTTGCATCTGTTGTACACAAAAACTTGGAGGATGTTGAATCTAGTACACCTCCATAAAAACATGATGATCATTTCTTTCTAAGTAGTCTGCACAGATTAGCGTCTCTCTATATGAATGAAGTATTTCCAAGTCCCAATTAGAGAAGATAATGGATCTTGTCTCAATAATGTCATCCCGAAACGGATTTGTATTCCACCCCCATATCTCGCCACTACTTGAGTGGATGTATACCACCTGACCTAGGGGGGCTAGAGCATTTGACTGCTCTGTATATACTTTTGATTATGTATAATTTTTCTGGGACATTTGATTCTATTACTTTATTGCTTGCCTATTGGATCTGATTTAATCATAATCAGTGTGTGCTGTAGGGCCCTTCACAACAACAATTTCTATGGGACAATTCCCATAGCAATTATGATAAAGTGATTTAACATCATAACTAAGCACGCAGTCCTTAATGATATAGCTAAACATGTTTTCCTATACAATACACAAAATATGAGCGATGAGCCATGTTATTCATGACTTTTGATTAGTGCAGCTTGATAGAGATTTTACATCGATATGTTGATATATTGATTTCACACCGACATTTGCTATAGTATTTTTTCTATTGGCCTTCTATAGAGGTTGACTTCTTCGAAATCAAGTCGGTAATAGGAAATATTAGGTTTTTGCATTGGTTCTGACTAATTCCTCTGGAGAATAATTTGAATCTTTCTTGTGCAGATTCTTGCAAGGCAATTACCTAAGTAGAGCAATTCCAAATAAACTAGGAAACCTATCATAGCTCAGAAGTTTGTGAGCACAATATTTTAGTATAGTTTCTGGTTCATTTCATCCAATTTATGTTGTTATAAGGATGGACAAATCGCATTCATTCATCATATTCCTGTATTTTCTAGGGATATATCAAGTAACTCCCTTAGTGGGAATATACCTCCATCACTTGGGAAACTGTATAATCTCAAAAATTTGTAAGTAGCCTTGGTTTTCTTTGTTTTTTAGTTTTTGACTTTGCTCTTTTTTATTTATATCTTTTGTAGATTTCACTATCAAAGCAAATTTTTTTTGTTTTCATTTTGTAGTTTAACAATATAATGACAGTAATTTTTTTTCTCCCTATTTTGCAGTTTAACAAAATGGCTAAAAAGAGTAAGACCAAAGATGGACAAAGGCCTAGGAACTTCTCTAGATATATACTATTTACTAAAGAATTTTATGTGAAGAACAAGAAGAAGTTCAAGTCTTTTGAAGAGGGTAGTAACTCTATGAAAAAGGCTTGGGGGAAGTTAACAAAACAGGAGAGAGAACAATATAGTGAAAAGGCTAAAGAAATGAGAGTCCCACTAAAAGGGAAGAATTATATTGTTCCTTTCCACACACGGTGTGATCCGGGACAATTTATGGAAGTTTGCAAGCACTTAAAGAAAAGGACAGATAAGATAGAAAGGTTGAAAAGGATTGGTTTTGATAAATATGCTGCTCACAAATCGATAGAGATTTTTGTGGTGAATTGATCCGTGTGTTTAACCCTATAAGTAAGAAAATATCAATTCGAGGCAAGACGCATGAAATAGGGCTAGGAGATGTAAATCAATTAATGGGCCTACCATTTAAGGGGCAAGAAATTAAAATGAATGTGGAGAACGAAGAGGTAATATTTAAGGAATTAAGAAGTGACTATGGGAAAGTGCCATACAAAACAATGGGAAGATGGTTTATTGAAGGAAAAGAGGATGAAAAGTTTGAATTCCTTTTTGTTATGTATGCATTAGGAGTCCTCTTGTGTCCTGGCTCTAGGATATGGGTGAGTGATAAAGTGTTGAAGGTCATGGTAGCGACAAATGATAGTTTAGGACACTATAGAGCAGCTTTGTTTTCAGAGAATTCTGCAACTCAATTGCAGAGTTCAAGAAAGGAAAAGCTGATGGGATGAAAAATGTGGGAGGTTGCTTGTACTTCTTAATGGTAAGTAAAGGTATGATTCATTTACTTTGACGTCAATTGTATTCTCAATGTGGTATGTATGTTGTAATTGGTTGCTCTCTATGTTGTCATTTACTACTCTATGTTGTCATTTGCTGGTATGTACGCTATCAACTGCTTATGTGTGTGTTGTGATTGGTTGGTGTGAAGGTTGTTATTATCCTGTGTCTAGGTTGTCACTGGCCTTTGTTGGCTTGTCACTTGCTTCTATATAAGTTGTAATTGCTTGCTATTCTTGTTGTCATTCAGTTTAGCGTGAGTTGCCATTGGCTGCTATGCATGTTGTGAATGGCACAAACATAGGTTGTGATTGCCTGATGTGTAGGTTATGACTGCATGCTGTGCATGTTGTCATTCGGTTTAGCATGGGTTGTCATTAGTTGATGCTCAGATCATTGGCCTCTGTTCGTTTGTCACTTGCTTATGTATAGGTTGTAATTGTCTGCTGCTCATGTTGTCATTTGGTTTAGCCTGAGTTTCCATTGGCTGCTGTGTATGTTGTGAATGGCACAGATGCAGGTTGTGATTGTGTTATGTATAAGTTGTGATTGGCCACTGTGTATGTTGTGATTGGTTGCTATGCAAGTTGTGATTGGCCACTATTTATGTTGTCAATAGTCTCCCTGCATGTTGTTATTGTTGTATAGCTAAGTTACCATTTACCTGATATGTAAATTCATTGCCTACAACACTTTCCTTTGGGGGAAAAAAGGCCGCAAAAAATAAGCATGCCATTAGCTATTGGGATGAGGAAAAAGTAAAGGCAAAAGCCAAATCAAAAGAGAATAGTGACAGAGGCATACTACATGGCGTTACAAATGTCAATAGGGCTTCATCTAGTGCATCCAATACAGAAATACATCTGACCCACCCTGTAAGTAAATCATGTGTAGCTTATTTTGGTGCTGTGTACAATTCGGAGTAATGGTTACTTTCATTACTGTTATTTTGCAAGAAATAAAGAGAACGTATGAAAGGTTGGTGACCATGGTTGAAGGGTTGGTGTCAACAATTGGAGAAGAGTTGGTTTCCCTGCAGTTGAGATTAACAGATGACAATGAGAAGGAAGATGTGGTGGAAGTAGCAAGTAGTAAAGATGATAAAGAGAATGCAATTGAAGATAAAGAAAAGGGTGGAGAAGCTAAAGGAAGCCTGTAACATCGGTTATCTCCAACCTGTTACTAACTTTTTTTTAAACTCCAATTTAATAATACTAACCATAGTAGAAAAGAATCTTAGTATAATATTTGAAACGGCTACCATGGTTATAAAAAGAAATTTGATTTGCCAAAAATGTTGATCATGATAGAAAAGACTTGAACTAATTATTCAAAATGTCTATCATGATTATAAGAGTTTTACTAAGCAAATTGTATGAAAATCGTAATTAATAATATTTCACAATAATTGGGCCTTGGGCTTTGCAAAGTCCAGCACGTCACAATTCATTTCTAAGCCCATAACATGATATTTTAGACTAAAATTTGTCCAAACCAACAGTAATCAATTACTTTCAAAAGTCATTGTGGGTTCACAACTTACAAACCCAAGTAATCCAGCAACAAAAGTAACTAAGACCGTAAGTCTCAAATAATTCAGATTATGCAAAAAGAGCTATATGTGGCAATATACAATACTCATCACATGACAAAAAGGAGGCTATATAAGATAAACTTGATAGCTAAGCCTCCACTGCCTTCCCTGACGGACCAGCCCTAGAGCTATTATCTGAAAATGTTAAAGCACGGGGTGAGGCAAAAGCCTCAGTAACCAACAATCCTACTCATCAAGCATACAAGTAAGTGCTTGAGAGGTATCAAGTGGAACAGTTACTAAATCATAACATTCGCAATTGTCACATGGTTATATATATATATACATATCAAAATACAATATCTCACTCTCAATTCCACCTTATTTCCTCACACCTTATTTCCTCTGACTGAACCCATGGGCTAGTACTATCCCATGTGACTGGTAGTTCAACATAATAAGCTCACCGATCAAGTGATGTGAACAGGCCAAAATCCACAGAGCACAAGATCGGACCATGGGTTCCCTCTAGTCCACTAGAGCGGTGTCATGCACCCTACAACACATGACAGGGCCAAAGGATCAACCAGTGTACATCTGGCGTCCTCCCACCTTATTACCTCTAGAATATGTACAAAATTCACCCCATTATTCTCCCTATAACATGTCTCCCACCAATCAACGTTCACCATCCCCTCTTGTATTTACACTCATGAGAACAGTTATTTACCAATAACATAATAACTTTTAGATTTACCAAAATCGAGATTTCAAAATTTCAATAATCACATCAATCCTCAATTCATTTCTCAATAAATTCTTGTTCCACATGACAAATTTATAAATTCATAATTTCATACTATTTTTCAATAACATAAAGTATCTCAAGACAATTTCAACAATGATGCCTTTTATTGCTCAAATAATAATTCAATGGCATTTCAAGAATCTCATATAATTCGAAATTACTCACAAATATCATACAAGTATACATAACAAGTGGAAAGTGGTTACCTTTCGCCAAGGCTATAAAAAGAATTACTACAAAGGCAATCCTGTGCTCAAACCAATAATCTAATAATTAATCTACACAATTAATATGACCACATATTAATATAAGATAATTAATTAATCTTATATATATATTAGCTAAATTTCTATTTTAATGTAATTTAATTTGTATTCTAAATCCCCCCAACTCTCATAACCCAAAATTAAGTACTTTAGAACTAACTTATAAATTTTCCTAACAGGCTAAAAATATCTAGTTCCATCCTCTGGATTATTTACTTTAATAAAAAGAATTTTCTAAAATTTTCAAATATGAAATTGTTATATTTTAAATTCTAAAAATCTCATTTAAAGTTTAAACCTCAAAATCAAACCATCAAAAATTTAATAATACCTCAAATATTTATAAATAAATAATCTACTCAAAATTCTAATAGTATAACTATCAAATTTTCTTTTTTTTTCACAAATAATAAATTCTTTTAGCTAAAATAATTATTTTAAAACCTCCAGTCATCCAATAAATAAAACTAAACTGATTAAAATCTTAATAATATGTCAAACAACCCAAATAAATTATTTAACACAATTTTGATAGGTAGAAATATAATATATCTTATATATAACAGACTTTTTAACTAAATAAAATTAATTTAAATACTAAAAAATAACAAATGGGTAAATCTAAACCAGTAGAAATGATCTACTATAATAGATCTGTAATATTGTGGTTAACATTCATCAAAATCCAAAACTTATCCCATACATAAGTCTCAAAATTTTCTCTGATTACTATAATAATATTATCATTAGAAAGCTTAAAATATATAGGAAATATTTATAAAGAAAGTTTGATGGAAAGAAGTAATTTTATGTGCCTAAAATATCTTCAAAGTTTGCCCTTTTCTTTACAATGATTGCTGATCCACTCCTTGCTCTCTCTCCCACACTCTTTCTCTTACTCTCCCTTTCTTTCTTTTCTTCCTTTCCTCTCATTCTCTTTTTATTCTAACTCATTCCGTCTTTAATCTATCCATATGCCAATTTTTTCTTCATTCATTTAATCCTTCGTTCCCAAATGTCTTCCTCACATTAAATGTTCCCAACTTTTCCACCGAATTCGGTGGAAAAGGTGTCCTTCATTTTTTTTTCCTTCAAAACTTAAAATAAAATATTATTATTTTACAATAATATAATATAATATTATTTGTTTAATTTACTTATTATTTATTTTTTTTAATTAATTAATTTTAAAAAATTTTTTTAAATCCTAACATAAAATTTTAGGATATTACAAAGCCCAAAAGATTCAATTCTGTCACAAGAGGAAGAACAAAGTGAACCAGAAAAAGATGACAAAGAAGAGGAAAAACGTGCTCTGCATAAAGAAGAAAGTAAATCTCAAGATGAAGAGAAAAGAGAAGAAAGCGAACTAAAGAAAGATGATAAAGAAGAGGACAAAAGTGCTCCGCATGAAAAAGAGAGTCAATCTCAACCTGAAGAGAAAAGAGAAGGGAGTGACTCTGAATCAGGGGATGACGAGGAAGAAAAAACTAAAGACAAGTCTAGTGATGCAGCAGTAGAAGAGGATAAAGGTTTAGGCGATAATGAGGAGGGAAAGGATGAAATGAACAAGGAAGCATAAGGATAAATGGAAATAAGAAGATCAACACAGGTGAGAAGCCGTGCAATCAAATCTCCCTAGTTAGAGGAGGTGAAAAAAACCCGTGGCAAGAGAAAACTTGATGAGAAAGAGGAATTATTTCGGATGTGCACAACCAAGGATAATGGTTATGAAGTTTTTGTAATGGCATTCATGTGTTTTGATTATGTCTAGAAAAGCAGACTAAATAAAACTGGATAAACAAATGGTAACTATGATGACATGATATGCATATATCACAATCCTCTTTGCCATATCCATTTACAACCTCAACGAGGGTTGTTGACAACCCAAACAGAGGTGGTTAACACAATCTTGACAATGCCCCTGACAACTCACTCTGTGGGATACCATAGCTCCTAACTGAATTTTGAAGTCATTTACAGCTTTAATTGAACCAAATATGATGACAGCAAATTTTTACTGCATAAGTTCATTTACAACCTCAATGGGGGTTATTGGCAACCTGAACACAGCTAGTTAACAACCAGGACAATGCCCCTGACAACTCACTCTATGGGATACCACAACTTTTAAATAGATTGTATTATTAGCACATATAACAACCTTAACAAAAAAATTAGGAGCATTTTGAAGTCATTAACAGCTTTAACTGTTGACAATATGATTATACCAGATTTTTACTGCATGAGTCCATTTACAACTGTTAGAAACAATCTCACCCAAGAGGGGGGTGAATTGGGTGAGTTACAAAAATTTAAAATCAAATGCGTGTCAGTATTGAATAAAAACAGGGAGTCAGAGTAAGGAGAAATTTAACCGCAGAGAGGAGACACAAGATTTATACTGGTTCGGTCTAAACCACGTGACCTACTTCCAGTCCCCAGAACACCTCTGAGTATTTCACTATCTTCCAAGATCGACAGGGCTCTTGGTGCCTCGGTACAGTAATTGAATCGCTCAATCACTCCCCCTTACTCCCGTAAGGATACAAGCCCTCTCAAGAGTCCACACTCTTGAGTATCACTCAAGTTTTTAATGAGAGTAGTAATTGGCTCTCTTACAGAGTGAATTTAATGATAAACACTGATGCTCGGTAGTAACGTGAAAACAGAGTATTGAATGCTAAACTAAATAATCGCAAGTGGTAGTTCCGGTATTCAATCTACTCATTAATGCTTCTTCGCGCCTTTTATAGTTGATATCGTTAAGTAGCCGTTAGACGGAAGAGCTTCTAGCCGTTGTGACTCCGTTTGCGTGTTTCGCTGATTTCAACGGCTCCGCCATTAATGCGTCTGAGCTTCTGACACTGTAGGTCGCAGTCTACGTAATCCCGTTGAAGAGCCGTTGCACTCGTTTTCATTAATCTGCATATTTTAAGCTTTGAACAAATGAGAGTCTTGCGGTGAATACTTTAATCTTGAACAAAGAAGAGAAAACAAATTTATCATTCAAAGATTTGTGACGAAATCATTTATCAGTAAGAAGAACAGAAAGTCATTCTGGTTTAGTTTGATCGAAGAGATGATCGATTACTTGATGATAGATCAAGTTATCGATAAACAGAATGAAGACTTTTCGAATTAGATCACCAATATTATCGATCAAGTGTTGGATCATTGACTCTAAGAATTATCATAGCAAGAGGAAATCGTTCCATGATCGAACAAGTGATCGAACACTTGTTTGATCGAACAGATTATCGATAATTCAAATGTTATTGAAATGAAACTTCAGTCATTGATGATCGAACAACTTATCGATAAATGTATGATGGATAATGTTATCGATAAACCATGGGCATGTATATATTCAATGAAAGACACAGACTATCTGAAGTGATCGAACAGCTGATCGATCAATGAATATTCGAACAAATGATCGAATAAAGTAAGAAGAGAAATTTAATCCTGTAAGACAAGGAAACTGATTATCGATCACGTTTTGTGAAAACATGAGTTTAGGGAATTGAATGATCGATCATATTATCGAAAAACCAGTGATCGATTAGGTGATCGAAAAATAGTTCAACATAAGTTAATGCGAATATAGCAATCCTTAGACACTTTATCGATCATGTTATGTGAAAAGTTATTTATGCAAACAAGTTAAATTTATCGATAATGTTATCGATAATTTGGTTGCAGGAAAACTAAATAAGAGTAGATAAAGACATTGATTATCGATCATGTGATCGATAATTTTATGATCAATAAGGTTATCGATCCATCAGTGAAGTTGATTACCTGCATTCAGAGAATTAGAGCATAATGTTCGAACATGTGATCGATAAACAAATGATCGAGAATATGATCGATAAATTGGTAACAGAATTAATGTGCAGAACAAGTAGATTGTGTTACCTTTTATCGAAGTCGTTATTGATGACTGATTTATCGATCACATGATCGATAAATACACTTCAGATTTGGTTCTCTATCAGTAACTCGATTGTTTATCTGATATTATCGATCAGTTGATCGATAATTAACCATACTCTTGTGTGATTTCACGTTAGCGATAATCGATCACTTTATCGATTAATTGCTTATCGAATAGTTCTTCGATCCAAATACCTACTATAAACCTGATTTACATTTGAGCAATTATCTGAAACCTTAGCGATAAACGATTGATTGATCAGTTGATCGATCAAAATACTTAACCCAAATTATCTGACTTTGTTATCATCAAAACTATAATCCTAACATTCTCCCCCTTTTTGATGATAACAAAACATAAGTTATAAATCATCTATCAAGGAGAATATCAACCAGTTTCATATCCTCATAAAGCATGAAAAAAATAAATATCAAGAACATATTATCGATAAAAACACTATCCAGATACACAAAAGGAGATAACATAAAGTCATGACATAGAACCAAAAAGCAACTCATAAAACCATATAAACTACGAAACATCATCAGTTTTCTTCTCCCCCTTTTTGTCAGCATCAGAAGGGGTATGAACTGAAGGAATGGTCAGGGGAATAGGGAGAGGAGGAAGGGGAAAAAGTGGAGAAATAGATGGAAAATGAAAGGAGTGAACAGGTTGGGGTACAGTGATAAGAGCAAGAGTAGTAGGGACTGGAATAGAAGTAGATGGAACAGAAGGAGAAGTGGTGGAAATAGGAGAAGTGGGTAAGGGAGAGGAAGGAGGTGCAGGCTCAGGGTGAGGGGCAGGCTCAGGGTGAGGTGGAGAGGTAGGATGAAAGAGAAGATCCTCATAGCTGAAGCTGGTGCTAGGTGCAGTGAAATGCTGGCAGAGAGAGGTAACTAAGCCTTTAAGCTCTTGGAGTTCCTTGTCCACTGAATTAAACCTCTCGGTAACTTCTCTTTCCAAAACCACCATAGCTTGTTGGTGAAGATCCAGAATCTTAGAAATGCCATCAAACTTCCGGTCAGAAACTTCCCCATAGTCTCTGGCAGTGGAGTAGACTCTGGTCTCAAATGCGCGAAGCTCAGCCTGAAACATTTCCCTGAGGGATCTCTCCATAAAAGATGGACCAGGGGTATGAGATGGAGCAGCAGTGGATTCAGCTTCATCCTGGGTCCGAGATGTACTAGCAGCAGGTTGCTTTCCCTTATCCTTCTGAGATACTTTCTGTGATGGTGTAAAGGGAACAGAGATCCTCATTTTGTGGAGCTGAGTGAGGCCAAAACCAGGAACCTTGGTCTTGAGTTCCCCAGGCTCAAATGGAGCAATGTTATGTGCCTGAAGGAAATAGGTGGCCAGCTGAGGATAGGGAATTGGGGTTGATCTGGACTTATTAAGAACAAAGTCCTTCATCTCAGAGTAAATAAGATCCCCAATATTGATCTTTTCCCCACTAATAATCCGGGCTAGAAGAAGATAATCATCCTGAGTGAGATGTGAGAAACTACCGGATTTGTTTACCATGCACCTAGAATAGATGTAATGGATGATCCTATAGAAATCACACATCTGCTTAGGGGGAAAATTCAGCTCACCGGGATAATCACTATTCTGCATTAAAATTCTATAAGCCTTTACTTCATTCATGTCACCACCTCGCACAAAATCTTGAGTCCCTAGCAGCTCATTTATTTTGGCACTTGTGAGTTTAAAAGCTCTGCCTCTCAGTGTAACTTTCAGACAATTTTCTATGAGATTGTCTTTATCATCATATTTTTCTACTGATTCCATATTACAGTAGAATCTTTTAACCACTTCGGGGCAGTATTCACCACCAATGATTAACCAATTCGAATAATGCTGCAGTGGGTCACTTAAATCAAGATCAATTTGTTTGTTTTTCCTCAGACCCTCTAAGTCCACAGATACCACAGGACAGAATTTTCTATTGGCAAAATCGGCCTTATACTTTGCTACATTAACTTCATTATCGAGATTGCCAGATAATAACTCAGAAAATTCAGTGGGTATACCTTCAGGAGGAATTTCCCGTGCCACCCCTTCACTTGCCCTCTGTTTCTTCTTTCTCGGTTGCTTGGGGATGGATATATTCAAAGCGGATTCCACGGCTTTCTGAACTGAGGCACCATCATCAGACTCGGTCTCCGATTCTTCAGTCACTATCGGTAATTTTGATTTGGACCGAGGAGATTTTCTGAGAGAGGCCGGTTGTTCTTCTGCCCGACTTTCCTGAATTTTCAGAGTAGCCCTCTTCTTCGTTGATTCCTCCCTTACCTTCGGTCTATAACGTTTTCGAGTACCCGAAGCAGTGGTGTCGCTTGATTGAGGTTGTTTCTCCTGCGCTTCTCCCTTTCCACATTTGGTTGCTTCACCCGAGCCATTTCGGAAGTACCGAGGGGTTTTTGTCAGATTAATCGGTTGAAAAACGGTGATTTTGAGGTGGGTGAAGGTTGGAAATGTAGCAGAGATGGATTCGAGTGGAGGAACGGTTGAAGGATTTAAGATAGTGGTGATTCCTGACCGTTGCGCAAAACAGGGGACCGGTATTTTTCGAGTTAGGGTTCGAAAACTGACGAAGGGATTTCAGAACAGTACCGTTATAGTCTTCGAAATTATCGATCAAGTTATCGATCAACACTTGATCGATCACGTGTTCGATAATTATGAAGAACACACTTGAACATAGAGCAAATTTATCGATTACGTTATCGATCATGCATTTATCGGACATATTATCGATAAAGTCAGTAAAAAGGAATGCGTACCTGATATAGTTTATCGATCATCTGTTCGATAATTAAGCTTATCGGTCAGCTTATCGATCAATGCTTACCAATTTTGAAGGATGGGTCTCGAATCCTTGAGGCTCTTGATCGATGTTCTGATCGATAGCGAGTTTATCGATCACGTTATCGATAATTGTAGTGTTGGAGCAATTCCCTTTCTTTACAAAGTGAATTTATCGATCAGCTGATCGATAAATTATCTTCTACTTGCCTTCAGGATTATCGATCAATTGATCGATAATCTCATACTCTGTTTACCTCTGTTTTTCTTCATCGAAACAGAGCTTCCTGCAAAACAAATTTCTACATGCTCCGATGCTTAAGTTAGTTATTTTATCATCAAAACAATAAATTTAAACAATTAATCTTGAGTGATAGCATGACATTTCTTACAGTTCATTGGGATTTACCATTCCCAATTCTCTTCTGAAGAAGTTGAACTTCTGTTGATCTAGAGGTTTCGTGAAGATGTCGGCTATCTGATATTCAGTGGGGATGAATTCAACCTTTACATCTTTCTTTTGAACATGGTCCCGAATAAAGTGATGTCGGACATCGATGTGTTTGGTTCGAGCATGATGGACTGGATTCTTGGACAGACTTATCGTGCTCGTATTATCACATAAGATTGGAATCTCGCGTAAGTTGATTCCTAGATCTTGTATTTGTTGTTTTAGCCATAAGATCTGAGCACAACAGCAGCAGTGGCTACATATTCTGATTCTGTTGAGGAGATTGCCACGGTGTTTTGCTTTTTACTTGACCATGAGACAAGACATCCTCCGAAGAATTGACATTGTCCACTGGTGCTTTTTCTGTCTGTTTTATATCCACCGTGATCGGCGTCTGAGTATCCCATTAGATATTCGGTTCCTCTTTTTGGATACCAGATTCCTAAATTTTGAGTTCCTACAAGATATCTGAGTATCCTCTTGACGGCTTCTTCATGTGACTCTTTTGGAGCTGACTGATATCTTGCACACATTCCCACACTGAACTGAATATCTGGTCTACTTGCAGTGAGGTATAGTAAAGAACCGATCATCCCTCTATATCTTGTTAGATTTATGTCTTTCCCGTCTTCGTCTACATCAAGCGAACAGGTTGAGCTCATAGGAGTCTTTACACTTTTGGCATTCTCCATTCCGAATTTCTTCAGCAACTCCTTTACATATTTCGTCTGGGATATAAATATACCGTTTTTCTTTTGTTTGATTTGTAATCCCAGAAAGAAGTTTAGTTCTCCCATCATGGACATCTCGAATTCTCCCTGCATAAGCTTAGCAAATTCTTGACAGAGATCTTCGTTAGTAGCACCGAAAATAATATCATCTACATATATTTGAACAATCAAAAGATCTTTCCTACTTCTTTTAATGAAAAGTGTGGCATCCACTTTACCTCTTTCAAAACCTTTTTCTATCAGGAAGTTGCTAAGTCGTTCATACCAGGCTCTAGGAGCTTGTTTCAAACCGTACAAAGCCTTTTTAAGTTTGTAAACATGATTAGGAAAATTTGAATTTTCAAAACCGGGAGGTTGTTCGATAAACACTTCTTCTGATATGTAACCGTTCAGAAATGCACTTTTAACATCCATTTGAAATAGTTTGAAATCTTTGATGCAAGCAAATGCCAAAAGAACTCGTATGGCTTCCAATCTAGCTACAGGAGCATACGTTTCTTCATAATCGATTCCCTCTTCTTGATTATAGCCTTTTGCTACTAATCTGGCTTTGTTTCTGACGATCTGAGCCGATTCATCGAGCTTGTTTTTGAATACCCATTTGGTGCCAATGACCGGATGGTCTTCTGGTCTGGGTACCAATTCCCAAACTTGATTTCTCTCAAATTGGTTAAGCTCTTCCTGCATTGCAACTATCCAGAATTCATCTGATAGTTCTTCGTCAATATTAGAGGGTTCAATGTGAGATATGAATGCAGAAAAAAGAACTTCATTGACTATTTGTCTCCGGGTTTTGACCCCTTCATTGACTTTACCGATGACTTGTTCCAGAGGATGATCTCGGTTGTGTCTCCATGCCTTTGGCTGCTCTAGATTTTCTTGTAAAGAAAGATCGTTTAAATCATCCCTGTTTTCTGAAACGGTTTCTGAAAATAATTTGTTCGAGTTTTTGTTCAAATCCAGTTTTTGAAAATTTTGAACGATTTCAGCATCATCATCTACAGGTTTCGAAATTGCTTCAGTTTCAGCAAACACCACATGAATTGATTCTTCTATTGTAAAGGTTCGTTTATTGAAAATTCTATATGCTTTACTACGATTAGAGTAGCCAAGAAACAAACCCTCATCAGCTTTAGGATCGAATTTACCCAGGTTTTCTTTGTTGTTGTTGTGGATATAGCATCTGCTTCCGAAGATCCTTAGGTGTGACAGATTGGGTTTTCTCCCCCTGTACAATTCATATGGAGTCTTCCCGAGCAGTGTTCTGATGTAGGCTCTATTAGATATATAGCAAGCTGTGCTCATTGCTTCTGCCCAGAATACTTGTGAGACCCCTTTCTCATTTAGCATTGCTCTAGCCATCTCCGTGAGTACTCTATTCTTTCGTTCAACTACTCCGTTCTGTTGAGGAGTCCTTGGTGCAGAAAAGTTGTGGTCAATTCCATGTTCCTCACAATAGTCTGCAAATTCGTTGTTTTCAAATTCTCCTCCGTGATCTGACCTGATTGACACAATAGATATACCTTTCTCATTTTGGACCTTTTTGGCAAAAACAATGAAAGCATTAAAAGTTTCATCTTTAGAGGAAAGAAACAAAGTCCAGGTAAACCTCGAATAGTCATCAACTATTACAAGGGTATAAAGATTTCCTCCGAAGCTTTTTACTCTAGATGGACCGACCAAGTCCATGTGAATCATTTGGAGTGGTCTTTCAGTTGAAACTATCTTCTTTGATTTAAATGAAGACTTTGTTGTTTACCTTTTTGACATGCATCACAGACATCATTACGTTCATACTGGATTTTTGGTAAACCAACAACTAGATCCCTTTTTATTAATTTTGAAAGTTGATTCATGTTGACATGTGCAAGTCGTTTGTGCCAAATCCAACTTTCCTCCTTTTACTAATAAAACAGTTTTCAGAAGTTTTAGAATCAATTTGAAGTGTATAACAGTTACCGTCCCTTGGAGCTCTCAGCTTTGTATTCAGTTCTTCTTTCTTCAAGGGTAGGTCATTTTTGCTTATGATTAAGCATTCTTCAGAATCAAAGATCACCCAGTTGTTTTTGTCCGCACTCTGACTGACACTGAGGAGATTATGACATAGACCTTCCACGTAGTACACGTCTTCGACCTTCATGCCTATGCTACTTCCGATTTCTCCAATTCCAGCGATTTTTCCCGATTGGTTTCCTCCGAAGCTTACTTTTCCTCCGTCTTTTGGTTTGAGTGAAGTAAACTTCTCAGTGTCACCCGTCATGTGTCTGGAGCATCCGCTGTCTATATACCATTTATTTGTTCTGGATGCCTTGAGACATACCTGCAAGATTACAATCATGTTTTAGGTACCCATACCTTCTTGGGTCCTTTTTGGTTAGTATGAGTTATTTTTGGTACATAAGTACCTTTGGGCACCCATTTTAATGTTCCGTAATCTCCTTTCTTCTTATAGTAACAAGAAGAAGTTGAATGGCCTTTACGGTTGCAGTGAGAGCAAAGTGCAAAAGGATTTGAGGAGTGCACAGAATTTCTAAAATATGTAAGATATGATCTACCACTACTCTTTTTCTTTCCTTTCGATTTATCTTGGGTTGGATCGTATCCTATACCAGTTTTGTCCATAGAGCACCGTTGAGCTCCTAGAATCACCTTAAGCATTTCGCTACCTTTAGTGAATTTTTCTAAGGTTCTGGTAAGATCTTCAATCTTTCTTTCGTTCTTTTCACAACTTTTGCAAGTCAAAGTCGAGTCTGTATTGACTTCAACTTTTGATTGTTGATCTTCTAAAAACTTTATCCTTTTCTTAGAGCTTACTAACTCCTTTGCAATTCTTACTAATTCTAAATGTAAAGCATTGTATTCGGACTGTAATTCATCATAAGATGGTTCAGAATATATTACCTCGTCTGTTTGTGATTCCTCGTTTTCTTGGGCCACTAGACAGATGTTAGCGGTTTCTTCATCATCACTTCCTTCTTCTTCATCAGAGGAACTGTCTCCCCAGATTAATGTGACGAAGGCTTTCTTCTTTCTGAATCTTTCTTTCTTCTTTTCTTTGTCCTTCGTTCTGGAAAGTTGGGGGCAATCCGCCTTGATATGTCCTGGCTTCTTACATTCGAAGCAAATGATTGGATCCTTTGGTTCGTTCGGATATGAGGAAATTCTGCGTTTCGGCTGAAACTTCTTTTCGGTTCTGTTTTTGTAGAATTTCTTGAACCTCCTGACTATAAGGCCCATTTCATCATCATCAAGATCATCTTCATTATCATCTTCGCTCTCTTGAGTTTTAAGAGCGATGCCTTTCCGGTTCTTCTCATTCATCTCCTTTTTGTATTTTTGCTTGCTCTCATATTCAGCAAGGCTCCCGAACAGTGCTGCGACAGAACCAATGGATTCTCCTTTGGTTTCTTCAATAGCTGTTACTTTCGGTTCCCATTCTTTTGTGAGACCGCTCAGTATTTTCCTCACTTGATCTTCTTGACTATATTTCTTCCCAAGTGCAGTGAGGTGGTTTATGAGATGTGAGAATCTGACTTCCATATCTCGGATACTCTCTCCTTCCTTCATTCTGAATAACTCGAATTCGGTGGTGAGAGTGTTGATTCGACTCTGTTTTACACCGGTGGTTCCTTCATGAGCTATCTCCAGAGCCTCCCACATTTCCTTCGCGGTTTCCAGACTTGAGACTCTGAAGTATTCCCTCTGACTAAGCGCACACGTGAGTATGTTGATAGCTTTGTCATTTAGAGTCACCAGCTTCTTATCTTCCTCATCGAACTCCCTGGGACTCTTGCGTACTTGCTGGCCATCTATTGTTTTCATCGGGACATAGTTGCCGTGTTCTATTACGTCCCACAACCCATACTCTGTGGCCTTAATGAAGATTTTCATCCTCATTTTCCAGAAGGTATAATTTTCTCCACTGAAGCCTGGCGGTTTAGATGTTGAACATCCTTCGGGTAGCACGCTATCTCCAAATCCTGCCATTTGATCTCTCTTCAGACTGTTAAATCCTTAGTGAAGAGACCTGCTCTGATACCAAATGTTAGAAACAATCTCACCCAATAGGGGGTGAATTGGGTGAGTTACAAAAATTTAAAATCAAATGCGTGTCAGTATTGAATAAAAACAGGGAGTCAGAGTAAGGAGAAATTTAACCGCAGAGAGGAGACACAAGATTTATACTGGTTCGGTCTAAACCACGTGACCTACTTCCAGTCCCCAGAACACCTCTGAGTATTTCACTATCTTCCAAGATCGACAGGGCTCTTGGTGCCTCGGTACAGTAATTGAATCGCTCAATCACTCCCCCTTACTCCCGTAAGGATACAAGCCCTCTCAAGAGTCCACACTCTTGAGTATCACTCAAGTTTTTAATGAGAGTAGTAATTGGCTCTCTTACAGAGTGAATTTAATGATAAACACTGATGCTCGGTAGTAACGTGAAAACAGAGTATTGAATGCTAAACTAAATAATCGCAGGTGGTAGTTCCGGTATTCAATCTACTCATTAATGCTTCTTCGCGCCTTTTATAGTTGATATCGTTAAGTAGCCGTTAGACGGAAGAGCTTCTAGCCGTTGTGACTCTGTTTGCGTGTTTCGCTGATTTCAACGGCTCCGCCATTAATGCGTCTGAGCTTCTGACACTGTAGGTCGCAGTCTACGTAATCCCGTTGAAGAGCCGTTGCACTCGTTTTCATTAATCTGCATATTTTAAGCTTTGAACAAATGAGAGTCTTGCGGTGAATACTTTAATCTTGAACAAAGAAGAGAAAACAAATTTATCATTCAAAGATTTGTGACGAAATCATTTATCAGTAAGAAGAACAGAAAGTCATTCTGGTTTAGTTCGATCGAAGAGATGATCGATTACTTGATGATAGATCAAGTTATCGATAAACAGAATGAAGACTTTTCGAATTAGATCACCAATATTATCGATCAAGTGTTGGATCATTGACTCTAAGAATTATCATAGCAAGAGGAAATCGTTCCATGATCGAACAAGTGATCGAACACTTGTTTGATCGAACAGATTATCGATAATTCAAATGTTATTGAAATGAAACTTCAGTCATTGATGATCGAACAACTTATCGATAAATGTATGATGGATAATGTTATCGATAACCATGGGCATGTATATATTCAATGAAAGACACAGACTATCTGAAGTGATCGAACAGCTGATCGATCAATGAATATTCGAACAAATGATCGAATAAAGTAAGAAGAGAAATTTAATCCTGTAAGACAAGGAAACTGATTATCGATCACGTTTTGTGAAAACATGAGTTATAGGGAATTGAATGATCGATCATATTATCGAAAAACCAGTGATCGATTAGGTGATCGAAAAATAGTTCAACATAAGTTAATGCGAATATAGCAATCCTTAGACACTTTATCGATCATGTTATGTGAAAAGTTATTTATGCAAACAAGTTAAATTTATCAATAATGTTATCGATAATTTGGTTGCAGGAAAACTAAATAAGAGTAGATAAAGACATTGATTATCGATCATGTGATCGATAATTTTATGATCAATAAGGTTATCGATCCATCAGTGAAGTTGATTACCTGCATTCAGAGAATTAGAGCATAATGTTCGAACATGTGATCGATAAACAAATGATCGAGAATATGATCGATAAATTGGTAACAGAATTAATGTGCAGAACAAGTAGATTGTGTTACCTTTTATCGAAGTCGTTATTGATGACTGATTTATCGATCACATGATCGATAAATACACTTCAGATTTGGTTCTCTTATCAATAACTCGATTGTTTATCTGATATTATCGATCAGTTGATCGATAATTAACCATACTCTTGTGTGATATTCACGTTAGCGATAATCGATCACTTTATCGATTAATTGCTTATCGAATAGTTCTTCGATCCAAATACCTACTATAAACCTGATTTACATTTGAGCAATTATCTGAAACCTTAGCGATAAACGATTGATCGATCAGTTGATCGATCAAAATACTTAACCCAAATTATCTGACTTTGTTATCATCAAAACTATAATCCTAACAACAACCTCAACGGCGAGTAGTGACAACCCGAACAGAAGTGGTTAATAACCTTCACAATACCCTTGACAACTCATGCTATGCGATATCACCACCTCCACATAACATCAAATTATCACCAACTCATATCATGTTAAAACTTTAACACAACTTGGATATGTTAAGCAATCATTGAACACTACAAGTAGGAAAAATAGTCGCTTTATATCAGTAACATAATTCAGACTGCCAATGATAGCCTCCATGAAGTCTAGTAACAAGTCCATTATGACATATTCACAACCACATCAAAATATATATATGATCTTATACCAAATTACAACCAGATGTCATTTACCACTTGATATATATATATGTACAATATAACTACACCAAATTTACAACCCATTCAAAAAACCATATAGGTTGCATGTGTGGATAATGACGAACAAGTTGAGGTGGAGGTTAGGACATTTACAAAACAATTTTTTCACAAGTATTCACAAAAAGAAATATAAACAAGCCACCAATAAAGCTCAACTTGGATTGGAGTTCTGGCAAGTTTTCACAGTGTGGCCTGGCTCATGGCATCTTTTATAATGATAAAGTTTTTTGTTTTGAAATTGAGATTCAATCCTTCTTTTCTTTGGCCTCCCTGATGGTCTTTTAGTGATTGGTGACTGTTAAAATGTTCTTGTCATCATCTGTATAACCATGAGAGCTTCATGATGTGAACAATCATGTGTCGCAGTTGGCCTCATACTACTTTCTATATCTTCTCTTAGGCTGACAATTTATAGCAATCATCTATAAATTCATAGACACTACCATGAAGTAGCTTTATCGCTGCACATGCATGAACACAAGGTACTCCACTCATTTTCCATGCTAAACAAGTGCAATTATGTGTCGTGAGTTCAACAGTGACACAAATTATTCTAGCAAGAGATGTAGTGTGAACTTAAACTCGGTTATCTCCATAGTACACAATATGCATATTCTCCGCTCTTACTACTTTTTTTTGCAACTTGGACTCAATATTTAGCCCAATGCCATTTGTCTAATTTCCCATTGCTATTTTGCTTGTAACCATCTTCTTCGCTAATTTCTCTATATGCTTATGTATGAGAACTGACACATTATGCTTTCTCTCCTTCAAAATCTAGGTATTAAACGACTCCGTAACATTAGTAGTGATGTTATCCCATCGTTTAAACAAAAATTTTCTTAAAGCCCATTAATCTCTATCTCCTTGAGTCTCAACCCAATCAGCTAATTGTAGACAAAAATGATCTAAATTTCCCTATTATAGCAACATATTCATCCTCAATCCTTGTGTAGGCGATTCCATCCAGCATTTTCAATGCGACCTCCTTTGAAGTACTTGAAACTCATCCCCTGTCTCGGTTAATTTTTAAGTAATATGCACTAAAATTTTCTTTCACATGCCTGTAGCAAAAAGCATGTCTCTTGCCACCAAGTACGGTCCGCACAGCACCTATAATGGCTTTATTATGATCTAAAACTATCATTGTCTCTACTGATCTTGTGATGTCTTTGACATTTTGGAGAAACCAAGCCCAATCATCATATGTCTCTCCACTGACTATAGCATATGCTAATGGAAATAGTTCATTATCCGCATTATATGCATTAGCTGAAATCAATGTCCACCTATAAGGATCACTTAGATAACATCCGTCTATATAAAGTATATTTCGATGCCCTTCTAAAAATCCATTAATTGAGCATCCATAAGCAATGAACACCCTCTCAAATCTGTTACTATCCAACCCTTCCCATCAAGTAATTGTGTTTGGATCAGTTTCAATAAGCCTTTCACAAATCCAGGGAATCACCATGTATGAATCCTTTGCACGACCATGTATTTCCCTCAATGCTCTTTTTCTACCCCTGTATGCTTGACTATAATACAGTCGCACCCCATATTCTCTATACAAATCGCTTCTAATTTCATTAGCATTCCTATATATATTACACCTCAAAGAATCTATTATGATTGATGATGTTAAGTTTGACCTTCTAGAGTGAGATACAACCAACCAGTCCTGTGCATAATGCACATGCTCACTTCTTAATGTTTTTATTATTAAGAACTTAGACTCTTGTCTTTGTCCTATTGAGTATGCACCCATGTACCACGGGCATCCCTCCACCAAACACTTCACAATGATCTTTTGTTGATTGTTCTTCACAAATTTGTATGAAAAATTCCCAACAATGCTGTACTTATATAATGCTTGCCTTAGGGCCACTGTGTTAGAAAAAATTTGTCCTTTTCTAATAATCAAACCCTTCCACTTTGTTGAATTCATTTCCGAAATTAGGGTTGGCATCATTTCTGACCCACATGGCAATGATAGTAGGTCTTCACTAACCATATTGGGTAGAGACATGGAGAATGTATCTGAACCTCCGAACAAGTCTTCCATCCTACTTAACAGGACAGGTCATGGGGCCGTTAATGACAACCTTTGATTACTGTAATAACAACTTATGTACAACAATTCACAATAGCCAACATTACTTCAAAATTTAAATAATACAACCTACATATGTTACTCTTCTATAGAAACATCCCTTGTTAGTTGTGAATTTTGATCTCCATTTTCTCCTATATATACATGACCACTATCACCATTGAAGTTAATAAAATGTTCCACTCTTTCATCATCTACAAGGTCCACAGATGTATACTCATCAAAGGTTACTTTGAATTTCATAACCATTCCATTACTTTCTTCTCCCACAATTGATGCTACCATTGTTCTAAATTCTTCATATGATGTGCCTTCCTTTATCATTTTTGTTCTCACACCACCTCCAACATACTGCGCTTCAACTTCCACACCATTAATAAGTTGACCTCCTATATGGAGGTAACAAAACAAATGCTTCCTATTTGAAGTTGCCATCCTTCATATCAACCTGTCGCAATCACTCGTTAATAACATATCATACAGTTATATTAACAACCTTCGATGTACCCATTAACAAGACATTTAACCATCACATTACGGGGGTTACAACAGTAGAAATATGTTATTTCCATTCATTTTCATTAGCAATATAGCATCCATGACCGAAAAACAGAGCATCATTCACTGAAAAACAGAGCATTGCTTTATAATCCTAGCCACACATAACAAAACCATACCTAAGATGATTAAAACCACACATGAGTAAAATGAGCCTCCCTTGATAGTTGTAGTAAGTTGAATCACATCCTTAATACCCACATACCCACAACCAATCAACTTTTCAAACCAACATTAAACCTAAGACTGGTTGTGTATGAAAGAAGAGAAACGTTGTTAATAATGAGACCTACAAAGAAGATGAAGAAAAAATATAGCTTGCCTACAATAATGGAGCACTAGCACATACCTCTTTTTCTTCTTTCAAAAGCTTCTCTTCCTCATATATGCTGAAAACCAGTGCACTAGCTGAAGCCAATCAGCTTCTCTCTGTCTGTTTTTTCCTTTTTCAATCAGTAAGAACAAGTAGGTAATATCACAATTGAAATTATTTATCCAGAGGTCCGTGGGGACTTAAGAAGAATTTGGGGATTTCCAAGGACTTTATCTAAATTAATTCTCTTCTGTGGGACTTGTGTGTAATTTTCCTAGATTATGATGATGCTGATAACAAAGTATTGGGCTTGGGGGCGAGAGACGATGAGGAGGAGGAGATAGAGGGCCAACAATAGTAGAATTAGCCGTGTTATTTTAGTGGGTGTTCGACTGGCTTTGAGATTGAGGTTGTTGGTAAGGATTTTATTTAATTATGTCAATTTGATAAATGTTTTTCTTATTATATATAGTAATTAAATGTTATTGATATAATTTGATTTTCAATCAAATTATGCAGATCATACTAGGAACAAGTCCACCGAGAGGTTGAACAGGAAGGACTACTTCATGTGGGATGTCCGCATTATTGTGTGACTTTGAATGAGCACGCTAAGAAACCGTTTGAGATGGGCAATCATCTCTTCAATTGCTACCTAGCATATTGAGGTGGCCAATAAAAAACAAGGATAATGTTTGGGAGCTGGTGGTGAAGGTGAGTAATTATTAGCTTCTGTTTAGATTTGATTTTTTATTCAAGGGTAAAGGTGCAAATTTACCCATTGTAATATCGAAAAAAAGCATCAAGCACCATAATAAAATGTCAGGAGCAAAAATACCTGTCATGATTACAAAAGGGCTACTACTATTAAATTGAGTAATGTTAACTATTTAAAAAAACATTTTGACTAAAAAATGCTGGCATGGAACCAGATATGGCAAATAATATCTGAGTTGGACAAAAATATAATAAGTGTAAAATTTCTTCCTCTCCTTTATGATTATCACCTCTCCCACCATTAGAGCGTCACCGTCATCATCCTGGATAGCTGACAGAGAATGGGAATGTGAGAAAAGAGAAAGGAGAAGCATCACCATCATCATCTTGGGTAGCATCACTATCGACAAAGCTTTAATCATACTTCAAAGATGAGAGATTCAGAGAAAGGAGAAACAAAAGGTCCCTTTAAGCAGCCATTTTTCTATTATCTCAAGATTATGGGCCTTCAGCATAATAGGAAAATCAGATCCAAAGTGGCCTTCTTGGTTTTAACCTTCCCCTTACAGAGTCATAATGTCACCAAGTTCAAAAAATCAATCAAGTAGTCAAAGATGTGTTTGCAGGATTCTAGTGTAACATGCATTAATCAGCCTCTCCTTAGAGATGTGTTTGGCTCAGGTTTGAGTTTGCTTCTCTCACGCCCAAACTTTAGCAATCGAAGAAACTGAAAATGAAAAGAGATTTGGAAGACTCGCCTTAGTCGGATTCAAGTTACAAGCAGTGATCAACCTCTCTCCTTCTTCTTCCTCCCCGCTGACATCTCTTAATTTATTGGTCTGCTGCTTTTTCTATACATGGTCATCCTGGATAAGCTGACTGGGGGATTTATCGAGAATGGAGTGGAAGGTGGTAGTGCCAGCATTTATGGCTTTTGATTCCAGCGAGTGGTAGGACTATGTAATTTCAACATACTATGAAAGCAAAATATGTTGACACCCCATCCCCTACCACACTCTAGCATTCCGTTTTAAGTAGCATGATGTCCTCTCCCTTTTTACTCTGGCTGCTTGACCGTGGTGAATTTTTTTGTTTTTTAATTTTCTTGCTTGCTTATTCATGTTTCAAGAGAACCAAAAAGGGGACCGTATGGTGTTCACTCTTAGGTGACATTGTCGACACCCCTCAAGCTCAAATTGCCAATATGACCAGCTGCAGAAAAATGGTATAGTTCTAATACTTGATGGGTGAAATAAACTTTAAAAAGTGAAGGTGAAATCAAACTCTGGAATGCAAAGGTAAGGGGACAAGAAAGAGAGAGAGAGAAGGGGGGAGAGAGAAAGAGAGAGAGTAGAAAAGAGAAAGTGAAAGAGGAAGAGAGGGTGTGTCAAAGTGTGTAAGGGGATGAGTTGACCAAGATAGGAGAAGGGTGAGAGGCTAAAGTTAGAGGGGGGATTACATGGTAGAGTGGGACTCATAAAAAGAAAGAAAGAAAGAAAGAAATGTTAAGCACAATTGACGGCAATGGCATTTTAGAACCCTTTTTGAATTATTATATATATTTTTGTACCCAATATTTTATGATGGTGCCCAGTGCTCTTTTTAAATATTATCATGGGTAAATTTGCCCCTTAACCCCTTATTTAAATTAATTAATTAATTGATGAAATCTATATGATTAAATTTTACTAATTAATTGATAAATTTTTATATTTAATTAAAGGAAAAATTTATTATTGATGACAAGTTGAAGACCTATACCATCAAAAAAATAGCCAAGGCTTGGAAGAACAAAAGAAGCTACCTATATCACACAAAGGAGGGTGACATGATAAGGCCCATCCACGAGATGTAGGAGAAAGAGTCAAATGGCATCCACACTAATGACTAGGCATCTTTTGTCCAGTTTAGGATGACACTTAAGCAAAAGGTATGAATGTATTGCATTAATGTTATTATAAAAATTCCTACAATCGATTTATTTGAGCATGCAAGAGGCTTTACTGTATATAATGTCAACAGATTCAAGTTCTACATGGTTGCATATAATCAAGGTTTGCTAACACAAAACTATGAAATTTTATACACATTTGTGATGAGAAGTTATGCTAGCAACAGTGACGACAACATATGGTTTAGAACCATCTCCCCTATTACAGAAAGCTAGTTGACATTGTCAAATTAAATTAGCAAGGGCTTTTTATTGTGACTCTCTTCAAGTGGTCTTGGAAAAAAATGACAACTTCACAAGGACTCACTACTAAGAAATTAAGCATCATGTCTGTTAACTTTTTGAGTCTCATTCATACCAACGAATCCAAAGATCATGAGCCATATATTGTCGTATTTGAGGCACTCCAGGTTTATTATGTCGAGGATAAGAAACATGAAGATTGGAATATGGTTGTCCACATTAAGCCATGAGATCTTTACAATATGGGTGATGATGATAATGATACTACTGTGAGCCCTTCCAACTGATGAATTTTGTAAACTTCTTCTATGAAAGTCATGATAATTTAGCCATTGTCAGGTGTGTCTTTTTAATCTAACTTATTTTAATATCATTTTCATTACATTATTTATTAGCTCTATTTCCACTATTTTACTATACATATAATAATTTCTAAATATGATCTATCTTTATATCTCCTTTCAAACAGGATGATGAAAAACAAAATTTCCAAGAATTCATATCACACGTAATTATTTTAGGTATAGTCACCAAATTTGTTGCATTTTTTCCTAAAAAAATTTAATACATTTATAGCAGTTTCTTACAACTGTTATAACTCAAAACATATTGCTAAAAACGAATAGAATAACCGCTGTAAGTTTAAAATGACTGCAAAGTGCAAAATAATTGCTACAAATTGCAACATGACCTTATAATTACCAACACCCTCTCATTTCATCCCACTCCTTTCCTTCTTTTTTTGCCCCTCATCTCCAGCATCTTTCTTACTTTTTTTTCTTCCTTTTTCTTGATGGGCATGCTCAAGTTTTACTATTATGAGTTTATTTTTTATTTTTCATTTAAATTTTTGTTTTTAGGTTTTACTTTCATTTTACTAATATACCTTTTTCTCTCTATTTAGGTATTCATTCTTTCCAACATGGAGCTCTTTCATATTTTCCCAACTTTTCACCTTCCTCACTCCCTTATCTATATTTTCCTCCTTAGAAAATCAATTTTCATTTCCCATAATTTTACCTTAATTTCATATTATTACTTTAAAAAATATTTTAGATTAAAAAATTTTAATAAAATTTCACTTTAATTTAATTGTATATGTTATTAAATTATAATTACACAAATTACCAAAAATCAGAATTTATTTTCTTGATAAATAACTAACATAAATTTTGGTGCCATCGTCAAGCAATGGCACCATTTGAAAAAAATTCACATTTTTTAGCTATTGTCAAATTTTGACATGATTTCCAAAAGTTTTTTGACTCCTGGCAAATCAAAATTTACCGTCGGCAATTAGAAACAGTTCTTATTACCTATTAGTGTTCAAATTTCATTTTCCGAGCAATATAAATTGTAACATCCTAATATTTTTTATTCCTAAAATTTAAATATTTGGAAAGAATAACTATTTCATGGTAAATATAATTTTTACCTTATAATTAATTGAGCAAAGAGATTTTTATTTGAGTAATTAAAAGTAACAGGAATTATAAAGTAAGAAAAGGATGGAAATTGAAAAAGATGGGCTCTAAACTCTAATTTTCCCCATTGGGTCATTAGGTGTAATATGACCCTACTCATATTGTATGTTGAGGGAGGCAATGCATCTTTTTCTTCTTCCTTCTTATCCATCATATTTATTCTTCATAAACTTTAGAGCTTATTTTTGGTTGGTAAAACTACTCATAATCACAAAAATTTCTTCATAAAAGTTATTTTACTCATTTAGATTTATCTAACGATAGTAATTTTGTACTGTTTAGAGAAAATTTTTGCGTCTAGAGTTTGGAACAACTTTGAGTTTTGATGATTGATATTGTAGTATTGTAAAGCTATCTAGTAGATCATTTCTATCAGTTTAGTTTTATTTATTAGTTGACTGGAGATTTTAAACTAAGTATGTTAACTAAAAAGCTCCTTATTTATGAGAAATATAATATTTATACTATGAATTTTCTATGAAATTATTTATTGATGAATATTTGAGCTACTATTGAATTGTTGATAGTTTAGTTTTGAGGGTTAAACTTCAAACGGGAATTTTAGGATTTAAAATATAATAATTTCATATTTAAGAATTTTGGAAAAATTCTTTTTTATTAAAGCAAATAATTTGGAGGATGTAAATGAATAACTTGGATTGTTAGAGAATTATAAGTTAGTGCTAAAATACTTAATTTCTAGGTTATGAGAGTTGTAGAACTTTAGAATAAGAATTAAATTAAATTAGAAACTTTAACTAATATATATAAGCTTAATTGATTAATTAATTAGCTTATATTAATACGTGGTTACATTAATTATATCAATTAATTATTGGATTATTGGCTTGAGTACAGGGTTGACCTTGTGGTAATCATTTTTACCACTTAGGTGAGAGGTAACCACTTTTCACTTATTATATGTGCTAATGTGTTGTTTGTGACTGTTTTGCTATTTTAAAATAATGATGTGCTATTTGAAACTCTAAGAGATATGTCATGTTAGTAGCAACTTCACCCAAGAGGGGGTGAATTAGGTGATATATAAAAATTTAACTAAACAAAATAACTGAGCAAATAAAACAGAGGAGATGAGTTTGGAAAGTTTCACCGAAGAATGATGACAAAGGAGTTTATACTGCTTCGGTCTTAACCACTTGATCTACGTCCAGTCCTCAAAGCACTTCTGAGATGACCACTAAATCCCCAAGATTGAACAGGCTCTTGGTACCTTAGTACAGTAATTGAATCTCTCAATCACTCCCCCTTACTACCCGTAAAGTTACAATCCCCTCAAGAGTCCATACTCTTGAGTTACTCACAGAATTTGAGTAAAATGATATAACAAACTCTCTCACAGAGTATATAAATAATAAACAATGAGGTTCAGTAAAATAGAGTATTGAATCCAAAAGTAAATTTCAGCAGATGGTAGCTCGTGTATTCAATACTTTATTCAATACTCTTCGTGCCTTTTATAGTTGGAGTAGTTCAGTTATCCATTAGATTGAAGAGCTTCTAGCCGTTGGAAGATCGCTTGCGTGTGTTTAGCAGTTACAATGGTAGTTCGCCATTAATGCTTCTAACACAGTAGGTTAAGGCTACAATATATCCGTTGTGCTTCGCAATCTGCAAAAGCCTCTGAGTATAAGTAAGCTTTTTCTTCAAGTGAATATGAATAGATAACAGAAAGGGGATGATTCTTACTATTTATACAAGAGGTGAAAAGCATAGAATCATTCATCAGATATTTAATAAGAAAGATGAATTTACTTGATCGAAGTCTTGATCGATAACTCTTTGATCAATCACATTATCGATTAATTATAAGAGAATTAAATCAAACTGATGTATGCATTTATCGAGTTAATTATGGATCGTACAATAATAGAACAAGTGATTGATAAATCTTGAAATATAAACAAAGTGATCTTTGAAAGTTAAGTACATTTAAATTCTGTGAATGGTTTATTTCTTTCAAATTTGTATGCCTTTGCATTTTTCAAAAGAGAATTATATGATTGAAGAAGGCTGAGAAAAGCTTAAAGATAAAATAAAAATATGTTTTATGAAAAATCATAGCGAAGAACTGGTTGAGTGATGAGATGCATAGAACGAACAGATGATCGATGATCGTTTGATTGAATAGCTTATCAATAGAACTAAGCTATTGTCATCACTATTTTCAAAGTATGATGATTGAACATATTATCAATAAGAGATTAGTCAAACAAGTGATCTGAAAAGTAGTTCAAAGAGAACTTTGACAGTTATGCACAAAGATAAATTGATGATCAATTAATAATTAATCGATTAAGTGATTGATTAATGACTGCAAAAAGCTTGATTTGGAAAATAACTGAATAATGCTTTGATCGAATAAGTTATGTGAAAAGAATGCAGAAAGATATGATGATGATCTATTACATTATCAATAAAAGGATGATCGATTAAGTGATCAATCATTGACCATAAAACCCTTGGTACAAGAGAACAATTTGTTAGAACGGATTATCGATTAATCTCAAGTGATTTGAAAACAATGTTCAAACAAGTTATTGACAAAGAACTGATTAATAATATGATGGATAATACATAAACTACTTAACACGGTACCAAAGTCAAGGGGACTGACCAAATTATCTGAGTTATTATCAATTATGACTTGATCGATAAGGTGATTGATAATTCTTCTGTTATAAGATAGGAAGTTCATGCCTTTTTCCTAACAACTTATCAATTAACGATTTATCGATCCAGTGATTGATAAACTCCTGAAACATCTTATACTCACTCAATTATCAATGATCGATCAGTTGATCAATCAACACATTTAAACAATAGTATTTGATTCAAAATGAACTAACAGTTATCTGACACAAGTTCGATTAACTATTAATCGAACACTTGATTAATTAATTTAATAATTATGCTGAGAAACTAAAAACTCATTTTATTATCATCAAAACCTTTAAATCTAACATGTCATACCTTTTGAGTTATGAAAATTGTCTTGTGGGATTTTTGGAACTGTGATTGAGAAGTTTAGAAAAAAAAAATGTATGATAAGGTCTATATCTTGCAGATTATGTTGAGAAAAGATTGACATATTTCTAGTTACATTATGATTGATTGGATGTTGTTTGGTTTTGGAGTTGAGTCCTGTTCTACCGTCTGGTAAGGCCACTGTTAGTGCCTATTGGTTGTCTTCCTTCATCCTCTATAGTGAGGGATAGGCCATTGTAGCTCCTTATTCATCACCCAATGTGAGAGATAAACCTATATGTCTGATTGATCCTCATAGTGAGGGATAGACTTATGTGGCTTACGCATTAGCCCCCATAGCGAGAGTTTAGATGACTGAGATTATCTTAGCATACATGTTTTAAAATCCTATTGATATATCCATTATTTCTTAGGATTTGATGTATGTCCCACTTGACACCTTAAAAGCACATATTAGTATGTATGATAAGTTGGAAAGTAGGTTATTGAGCCTTTTGTCTCACCTCATGGTTTCTAATGTTTTCAGGTGATAGTTCAGGTTTTGATCTATTGGGGAAGGCTCCAGAGGCTTAGTGTGCTGTTATATCTTGTATAGCCTCCATCTTTTTATTTTATATGCTGATTTATTATATATTGCCATATAGGGCTCTTTTACTCTAATTTTGTAAACTAATACTTTTGATTGCTGCTATTTGATGTGAGTGTTGTTAACAAGCTGAAGGCCTCTAGAACTTTTCATATGTCATGCTTTTGAAAATATTGAATTTCAAGTAATGGACTCCATAGCTTATTTTGAAATAACTTAGCAGTTTGAATGTTTGAAAGTGTGAGTTTTTTATGAGCTTATGTTTGAATGTTATTTTTGGACTTCAGAAGTCCAGGGCCCAAGTTAATAATTGATGTGAATTGATTCCATCTATTCAAACAGGATAGGGCTTTCTGTTTAAACCATGCTAAATGTGTAAAGCCTTTTTCTAATATGTGTTATATGTGATATGAGTTTATTTCTCTTAAACATAATAGGCATTTTATGATTTTAAGGTTTCTTCTTTTCTATTATGGTTAATCTTTCAACTAAATTATTTGATTTAACTTAATTTGGTTTTGGAAGAATGGTTATCATAATTTGGTATCAGATTCGAAGATTCTGTGAACTGGGTTGAAACATCCTTCCATTACCCTCTTTACTATGCATCTGGAATTATTGGGGTTTAAATGGATCACAAAATAAGCATGTAGATTGAAAACTTGAAATTTGTTTCTTAGTACTATTCATTGGTAAATTTCAAATTTATTGTCCAATTTTGAAAATCTATAACTAATGACAAAAAAAATTGTATTGAGATGATCTAAGTCTCCATTTAAAGTTCTTTCAATTTTCTATAAGGAAAAAATATAAATATGGACTTAGACCTTCTCAATTCGTACAATTAATTTGTAAAATTTTACTGTTCATTTGGTAAAAACTGTACTTTCTAGTTTTTCTGTTCTAATTTTGAGCAGTCATATTGTAACATCCCAAATTTTGGCTCATAGATACAAGTAATAGCACAAGGAAAGGATGATTACTAAGTCCAATGCAACGAAAGTCTCGGAGATCCCTCAGAAGGAAAAAGAGATTTTCCAAGGGCAAATGTGTAAAACAATAGTATTCGGAGACTAAAGAATGACGAACTGGAAACAACTAAGGGCCAGAGGTTATACCAGAAACTTGCAAGAAACTGTTCTGAAGGTTAGGCCTAAGGAGGGACCAAATTGCAAAGAAAAGATTTCAAGGCCAAGTAGGTACCTAATTATAAATAATAAAAGTTTTAGTTGGCCATTGCTCAGAGTTAGCAAAAAGGGCCCAAATGACTTAGAAAAATTTCAGAAAAATGAGAATAGGATCCCAGAGCCGATATAAGGCTAGAAATGACAGAAATGCCCTGAAGTCATTCCAGGGTTTTAGACAATTTGAGATAGTAACTTAAATTGAATTATTTAAGCTATGAGACGACCTCAAATAATCAGAAAAAACTGGAGAACAGTAGTTGAGGAATTTACACAGATTGTAAAATTAATTCCGTCCCCAGAAACTAAACAAGTTAGCTTTAATTAAATTTAAAGCCTATTTATACCTTATCCAGGGAAGGTCAAAATAGTTGTCTAGAGTTTGACTTTTACCCAAAAAAAAATTAGAGGAATTTCCCGTGATGAAAGGGAAAAAATGAAACCTAGAGACAGATCAATGGAGTTACGAGCCGATAGAAAGAATTCGAAGAAGGTAACCCTGATTAAGTATTATTTAATAATATTTCTGGGAAAAGGAGAAAGAAAATATCTAAACACTATCATGACGGCACTGAGTCAGCATGCTGAGTCACCAAATGCAATCATGACACCTACGAGTCATCACGCTGAATCATGACACTGCTGAGTCAGCAAGACACGTGTATGGTCGGGATACAAGACACGTGTACGGTTGGATTAAAGACATATGGCTTGATTATGTAAGCATGATGTTATCAAGATGAGGTAAGCATGATGTCATAGGACACGTGTCATCACAAGATAAAAAGAGAAAATGGACAGTCCAGATCAAGCCACGTATTTTTAAGATCAACGGCCGAGATTCAGTCTTGTTTTCTATAAATACCCCTCCCTTCCCTCTCATTTCGTCCTAAGCCATGGAAACCTTGGAGAAGCTCTGCAAAATGGTTTCTAGAGAGAGAAAGAAGAGGGAGAAAGAAAGGCCAAGTGATCCCAAGCCAGATCAAGCTCTAAAACAAGGTATGTGTGCCGTTTTTTATATAGTTTCTACCTCCCTTGTTATTTTTGAGCTGGTGGTTGGTTTGATTGGATTTTTGATGATTGAAATCTTATGGGGAGGTGCTGCACGAAATTTATTGGAATAGGAAAAGATGATATGGATGTTGAAAGCATGTTTAAAGGCCTGGAAACAACAAGAATCAAGTGGTTCTGTGTTGATTTTGCAAGAAATCCAACTTTCCCTTAGTTTGTGATTCTGTTTGGTCTTGACTATTCTGAATGGTTAGAATTAGATTTTGATTGTTTTGAGCTTGGAAATGGATTCTATATGCAAAATTATGTGGGAATTGCATGTGGAAATAATTTTAGGAAAGTTGGAATTTTAACTCAAGAGTTAGAGTTCAAGTATGTTCAAGAAAGAATCAAGTAGAGATAAGTTGATGACTTGATTCTAAGAATTGTTTTGCATCATGTATTGATGTGTTTAGGACCTTAGAACATCCAAGAGGATGTTTAATGGTGTTGACCGAAAATCCATAGGGTTGGAAAGACAAGGGAATCAAAGGAAAAACAAGAGGAAAGCTATGTTATAAGGTAGTAAACTTACCTATATTGTGTGCTTGATATGTATGCTTGCATGATGTGGTTGTTTTGCCATGATGTGACTAAGCTATAATGAGATGTTTGTAAAATTATGTTTCAAGTTTATGTTATGTTTTGCCTTGGCAATATGTTATGGAAGCATGAAATGCTTTAGCTTACTTTCCATGGCATTCATGTGTTAATGTTATAACATGTCATGCATGTGCATTATGCCTTGCATGCTTATAGGTAGTGTTTGCTACCGAGATTCTCCCGAATCTCACCCCTCCCTAACCAACTATTTAGGTCAATCAAAGGTAGGCAATAATGGCACGAGAGGCAAGGAGAAGAAAGTGGAGAATTATTGATGTTAATGAATGATGTTATTGTTCAATGTATAATTCTCCTATTTTGTAATCTATGTTATGGATGCCAATGATACCATGCATTTAATTACAATGTTTATGGGAGGAATAGAAATGTATGAGGATGATTGGGAAAGTGTAAACCCAATTTATGTATACCAAAGAAATAGAAAAAATTAAAGTAAAAAGGAGGTTATGGGATAAAACATAGGTCCTAAAGCAGTGAGTTTATAGCTCCAGTTTGACCTATCAAATGAATGAGTTAAGCCACGAAATTTTGGTAGAGCCATAGTACACATCCCAAAGCTTTAGAATGAGAGGTAGATCGCCTCAATCGGATGTGTACACAAGGAGATACAATTTTTATAGAATTAGTTATGATTTTTCAAAATTGGACTTGAAATCTGAATTTAAATAGTGAATAGTAACCTAGTAATTATGTTAAAATTTTAAATCCACGGGCTTGTGTCATGACCTGCTTGAACCATAACACTTACGAATACGTACTCTGAGGGGTTAAAGGTAGGATGTTTCACATATCTCTTAACACACAAATTTATTTTAAATGATCTACCACTTGTTTTAAAACTCAAGATGTGTACTTTAAACATGTTAAATTTTATGGGCAAATTCTATCGCTTGCCTCACTTCTACTCTACCACAAACTTGTGGCTTATTTAGGGATATCTATCCCCTTACTTGCATTAGTAATGCATAATTATTTATTTCTTTGTATGCAATCATTCCAATATTGCATAACTTATTTTCATTCATTAACGTGTTCCATTATCTATGCCATTATCATCATTTAACTTTATGTAACATCATTAGCACTATCCATATATACATTGACATAGAAATTACATTATGTAACATAATACATTTCCTCAATTCTTTTCTTCTTTTTTTTGCTTCCACTTCATGCATCTTTTTTCTTGCTTATTAACACTATTAGGGTTGGTCAACAGAGGGTAAAATTTGAGAAAATCTTAGTAGCAAACATTACCCACGTGTATGCAAGACAAATGATAAGTGGATGACATGTTTGGTCTTATGCTTTCATGCTTATAAAATGACATGCTTTAATGCTCAATGTTTCATTCACACATGGCCAAGGAACATACAAAAAACAAAGCAACATTCAATTTTTCATATTCTAAATCATCATCAAGCAAATCAACACTCAAGCATACATATCATGTACATAATAAAGGTAAGTTCACTATCTTGTGTCTTCAAGCTTTCTCTTTGCTCCCTCTTACTCTCTTTGCCTCCAATCATTTAGGATGGTTGCTCAACCTTTGCATTTCTTTTTCTTAATGTCTTATGGCCTTAAAGACATCAACACATTATTGCTATTTATTCACTAGAGCCATGATAACAAATAACATCAACACTTTACTCTCTTTGAGCCATATTGACTTCTAACTTTTAAGCTTGATTTTCAGTCTTTCTAAAATAAATTCCACATGTTTTTCCCACATAATTTTATATGTAGAATCCATTTTCAAGATCAAATTATCAAAACGAAACTCGTTCCCCTTCAACTCAACTTGGCCGAATGCACAAGACTTAGGGTTCAAAATTTCATTTTCAATTCCAATGCTTCCAAACTTACTTTTTCACCTTTACCTCACACAATTTTTCATTTTAAACACATTAGAAGCATTAAAATCATCAAAATCAAATCCTATCAAGAACCTTAGGTTTGGCCAAATTACATAAAGGTTAAGGGGAAGTTGGATTCTCTTCAATTTCATCACAAAACCACTTGATTCTTGTTCTTTTCCAGCTTTTAAACAAGATTCTATCATCAATCAATCTTTTTCATAACTTAATCACATTTGGACAGCATCTCATCCAAGGGTTTCATGTTTCCAAAACTCAACAAAAACTATAATCAAGCTCAACAAGACAAAGAGCAACTTAAAACTGCATAAACTACATAAAAAACTATAACCTTACCTTATTTTGAAGCTTGGATTTGCCAAGGATTTTATTTTCTTTTTCTTCTCCCTTTTTCACTTGATAATTTCATGCTCCCCTTGCTCTTACTATGTTGGCTATCCAAACACACAAATGGGAGGCAGAAAGGGGTATTCATAATACTAGAGTTACCATTTTATCTTAGTTAATCTAATTTATCTTTACAATAACACATGTCCTTTGCTTAAACCACCCTTCATAAGATCTTGCCATGTAATTTGCTAGGTGTCTTAATCATGTTTCCCTTCTTCAAGATCATGCCACCTAATCACACATGTCGTAAAACATATTATTTTATTAAATAATTTTATTTCTTCCAAACATGCCCTTAACAAATGGTATTATTCCATCCATGTTCTTCTTATCAAATTTACATTAAGATAGGGAGGAAAAAAGGGAGAAATTTGTGCTCTCTCTTACCATTGATTATTCTTCCACCTATTTTACAATTTTATATCATATCGGGTACTTTTCCTAGTTCTAACTTACCCGATAACCCTAAGACATGTTCTGATATCCCTTTTTTTCATCACAAATAATTTTATATAGCATTATATAATATGCATACAGAGGGAGGGATGCTCTTCTCTTTGTCTTTTAATTAAAATATTTAACAATATTTATTTCAGAATAAACTTGATCAAATTCTTTTTACCAGTCTATGACTCTGAAAATTTGTCTCTAGATACCAATACTACCTTTTCATCATAGGAAATTTTTCTAATTTTTTTCAGGTCAAAAGTCAACCCATAAACAGTTTATTTTGACTTTCTCCAAATAGTATGTATATAGATAGGTTTTAAATTTATAAAGCCTCTTCAATTTCTAGGGACAAAATCATTTTTAAAACCTATGATAATTTCTCAAGTATTTGTTCCCTATTTATCTCTAATTATTTGGGGTTTCCTCATGTTTTAAATAATTCATTTTTGTCTAATATTCATAGTTAGCCAAAACCTAGGAATTTCATCAATTTATTCTAGGAGTATTTTTGCCATTTTAAACCCCATATGGGTCTCAAAACCTCATTTTCCATTTTTTTCAGAATTTTTTTATAACTTTTCTAAAATTTTCAGGCATACTTTTTATCATGGCCCTTTCTAACCGGCAACTTTTTGAATTTACGATTAGCTCCTTACTCGAGTTTAGCCTTAGGGATCATCTCAATGAGGTTCCCAACACAACCTTTGGCCCTTAATCATCTCCAATTCCCATATTCGAGCCCTTGACACTTTATTAGAGTCTCTAGCTTGTTTATCTCATCGTTCCATAAAACTCTTACGTGTGATTTAGTCCCTGAGAATCTTCTCGTCCTTCTAGGGAACTTCTAAAACTCTTACCAAAGGGGTCTAGTAACCTGCCAATTTCAAGCTTATTCTAGGTACTTCTAGGCCTAAAATTTGAGATGTTACACATTACATTGCATTTAGTGGCAACATACAATAGTCTCACATAACCTTCCCTGTTACTTTATGTGTGTGCTTCATTGTACTTCTTGTTTATTTTTTGTGGGTTCCATCCTTAGGTGGGAAGGATGGTACAGATGCGATCTTAACAAACCAATCTAGGCGGGAATGAATCCACAAACATACTTATAGTGTGTTTGGATGAAACCAAACCGTGGTTTGGAAAAGTGATTTTGGAGAATAGATTCTGGGAAGAATAGATTCTGGAAAGAATAAATGTTATGAAAAAGTGATTTTGAGAAGTGAGAGTGTTTGGATAGTTGTTATCAGAAGCACTTTTTATATATACAAATTACTAAAAAAAGACATAAGTTAATATGATAATTACAGAAAAAAAAATTTTATGATATATTTTAATTTGAAGGAATAAAATTGTTAATAATATATTTTTTATTAACATAATTAATAATACATAAGATAATATAATTAATAAATAATTAATATGTATATATATTTTTAAAATATAAGATTAAATATGTTTATAAAAAAATATGTTTATAAAAAAAATAACAAGATACATATCCTATAAGCTCTCACACTCTCCCTTTTTTCTCCAAAAGCAAAAAATTTCTGCTTTTTCCAAAACCATGGTTTTGGTCCAAAACCACGGTTTGCCCAAAACCAGTAGGTGTTTGGGTGACTTATCACCCAAACCACGGTTTGGGGGTCCCCAAACCATGGTTTGGGGTGTCACCCAAACGGAGCCTTAATCAACCACTGAATCCTTTACAATTCAACCAAGAGACCTTACTGTAACAACTAAAGGAATGGTAATTACAGTGGTAGATGAGAGGGTAAAGAAGCTAGAGGAAGACTTGAGAAGCAAGAAAGCTGTAAAAGAATTTGAAAAGAGCGGCTTTCCTAAGCTATTTACGGGTAATTCTAAAACCCACAGGGGTCCTATTGAAAGAACTAGAGAAGACAGTAGCTTGAAGAAGGTGACAAGGGAAAGAAGAAGCTTTGAACCTTAAGGTGTATTGAAGGACAGAGAGCATCATTATCTAAAGACTTTTGGAGGTATGGATCCTAATAAAGCTGAAGCCTAGATTGATGACACGGAGACAATATTTAAGACTCATGGTTGTAATACCTATCAGAAGGTACAAGCAGTGATGGTCTTATTAAAGGACTGAGCTAAGAGGTAGTGGAGGAGCATAAGCAGCATAGATGACTTAGGGATTATTTGGAAAGAATTCAAGTAGACGTTCTTTGATCACTACTTTCCCCCAACCATCAAATAAGAAAAAGAGACAGCTTTTCATGCTCTTTGACTAGAGAACATGCATGAGGATGAGTTTCTTACCAAATATATTGACCACTCCAAGCTGTTACCTACCTACAGCAGAAGAAGGATGAGCTAGAGTATATGGCTACAAATCACACAAAATAACTGCCACAAAATGTTGTTTTTTTTAGTGTGTATTGCAACTCTAATATTCGTAGGAACAATGATAGCCAATACATCCAGCTTTAGGAAGCTTCATTTGGTAATATCTTTCTCTTTTCAGTTTATTTTTGTTATTTACTCTCTGTTATTCCTTAAAAAATTAAAAAAAAATTGAACATTCTCTTCTACTCCTCATTCTATGCAAACTTAGATAATTTAGGAATTAACCTAAGCATTGACTCCACATAGAAAATTAGCTTACGTTAGTCCCTATAATATATAAGTCTAATCTAGTGATTAATTTAAGGCATATACAACTCTTGCTTGTCACAACATATGCCTTTTCCTATCATGGTTATGTTTGCAAATAAAAAGGGTTTGATTATCAAATGCAAATTTTATAAGAACCGTTGTTACAACTGCCATCTTAAATTTACAAATAAAGCTCTTAAAATGTTAAAATTTTATTTTATATGTGAAATTTCATTCATTTACAAGTAAATCACTCAAATTAAAAGTTAACCTTTTAAAATATTAATTTTTAATATTCATAAATATGTGCAAGTGAATTTAAATAACTTCTGCTTTCAATTCATAAATTTTATAAGTGGCCTATAAATTAATTGAGTCTGGTTTGTAATATTAAAGTATGGGTTAAGGGTCATTTTCTGCCACGTAAGTGTTCTAAAAAAAGGTTACAAGTATATATTCAGAAGGATGCTCAATGTCATCTTTTGAAACAATAGTAATGTTGCCCTAACCAAATAACAACCCAAACGGAAATTTGCCACGTCAAATCTTATGTGATGTATAATTCTAGATGGGCACGACGATGCTTTCTTCTTCTGGTTAAAAGTCATATTTCGCCCTGAAAGTATGTGCAAAAGGGCATCATTGGGCATTCAAAAGCGCCCCCCCCTTTTTTGCTTAATGCCACCTTAAAAATATTAAAAAAGAATCCTTTTTTGCTTAATGTCACCTTAAAAATATTAAAAAAGAATCATTATCATCGGCACACTGATCGTATTTTTAAATCACGATTTTTTGTAAAAACACAAAGGGATCTCATGAACTATTACCAATTCTGACACTGATTCGCATGAAGTGGTTAAAAATCAAGATTTTCAGAGGAATATAAAATACATTCTTTTAGAGTAATGGCAAAGAGGTAAAGAAAACAAAACAAGATTTCGGTGACTATCTCTCCTCCCTCTTCCTCTACATATTTATTTTTTTATTATATTTAAAAAATTATTCACTTTTTATTTTTATCTTAAAATAATATTTTTATTACATAATTTGGTTTTAAAATATAATAATCTGAAAAATATATATATAAACCAAATAACTTGATTTTAAATTATTTGATGATGCTAATCTTAGTACAATGTTCCTGTTACAATATTTAATGGGATTTAATTTTAAATATAATATATTTTGATAAGGATAATTTAATTATTTAGATATATGTTCATTTTTTTCCTCTATATTTTCTCTCGTCTATCCAAACAAGAAAAATGATAATATCTTCTCTCTAATTTTTTTTTCTCTGTTTTCTCTCCTTGCAGCTTTTTTTTCTATCCAAGTAGAGCACTAAAGAAGATGAAATCGTGACCCCTTTTCTAATCAGTCAAGGAAAAAGATTTATCACCGGAGAGACGACGGGAGCAAGTGGAGGAAGTAGTAAGGAGCCGTTTTTTTTATCAGGAGCTAACATTTGATTGTTAAATTTGGACTACATTATATTGCTTCTTTTCTAACCTTTTTCGAGGCAACACTACTGTCACATATTTGGTATACTGGAATTAATTTTGATGGAAATAGAAATGAAAATGGATATAGAGTTACAAATGGATATAGAAATAGAAATGAGATTTAAAAGTCGGTTTAGTATATTATGAAATGAGATATAATTTTTATACAAAAATACCCTTCCTACAAACCCACCCTCCCATAAAAACGATTCTCCCCCACGCACGCCGATTTCATTAGGGAAGAATCTTTAACGAGGTTCCATTTGAAAACCTATGAATGCAAATCATCATCATTAAATACAGTACAATTCAATCCCGAAACAATCAATGTTCTCAATAGTATCAAACCCACATAACCAATGCAAATAAAATCAACAAATCATGTCTTAAAGTCTTAAACTATCAAACAAAGCCATCGTCAAAATTCAGTCGTTGCCATGCTTCGGCCATAAAGACAATGACAGGGAATGTGAAGAAGACAAAGAAGAATGAAGGGGACTCAGATCTGCTAAGGACGCCGTGGAAGTGTCGACAAGGAGCCCAATCTTGAAGGTGGAGGTGGAAAAGATGAAAGAGGCCCAGATCCCTCAATGAAGCAGATGGAGGTGGTCGTCGATGGTGGGGGGGGGGGGGACCCCAATGAGTGGGAAGGTGGAGTGATTGACGGTGGCAGCGGCGCTAATGGGTATGGAGGAGAACTGCTAGAAGCTTGAAGAAGGAGAACGGTAAAAAGGAATTATGAGACGTGAAATTGTGAATCTTGGGTTTTTTTATGGAAGCCATTTTGGCGGAATTGAGCTCCATATGGAAGTCAATTCCATGCTTCCTTACCTGTACCAAACAAATTTTGTGATGGGAATCATTTCCATTTCCATACCATGAGCCTCAATTCTAGTGCACCAAACGGGTCCTAAGGCCAAAAACACTATGGATTTTCGTTATAATTACTTTCAAGGCAAAAATAATCGTTAACCTAACCAATTAATATTTTAAAAAATTTACTTGTTCAATCTAAAAAATGTACTTATAAGCTAATGAAGTTTGACTTATAATGTTACATAGCCCATTAGGCCAATAAGCAATTATGATTTATATACCTCAAAAATGTTACTTATATGTGCCTAGCTTATAAACCAGTTGCAACTTGCAAATCACCAGAAGCCACTTATAAATGGATTGTTTAATTTCTTTTTCTTTTAAAAGAAAACGTTGACTGACTGATGCTAGTTATGACATATTACCTCCGATCTTAAATATAAGAATTAGCTGACTAATTTGAGTAAATTAAAAAAAATTGTTAAATTAGTTACTTATAATAGAGATGTGTTTTCTTCTCTAAAATATATTTACTAATCATATAACCTTGAACTATCATTTGATAAAATATTTAATATGTGTAACTACTGCAAAGACTATACTGGGAAAAATGGATAAATATAAAAGACAAAATGGATTAAGATCTTATATTTAGAACTAAATTGAAAGTCAAACTAACTTTTATATTAAAGACCGAACATAGTATCTATAATATTAAATCCAAATCAATCAATATAATTAAACATCATACAAATATTTAGAAAACAAATGCATTTGTATAAAACTTTCATTTAAATTATACACATGATATCACCAAGCCACTACGCCAAAAAAAAAAAACACGAGAAGTTTAATGAAGCAACATAACAAATGATCATATACAAAAATGTCCCAATATAATATAATAACCAGTTTTTTTTGTGTAATCCTTATCTTTGCATATGAAATCCTACTTATAGCTAAAAATATGAGCAAAATCAATTGCCCTGTTTTTATTTTACTATTTTTTTGGGGCGTCAATTCCCCTATGGTGCTCCAATGTTAATTGGAGGTTTCAACTTTCAACTTTCAAAACTTAAAATTAGTTTTTGCCAATTACTAGCCGTAATTACTCGCACTTCGATTCAATTCGGCTTATGGAAAAGACTTCCTTCACGGCTTTTGATTTAAAAGACTTTATTTATTTGTCGCAAAACCTTTTGAAGATTTAATAAAATATTCATAACTAGTCATAAAAAATGCTTTTATCTCTTTATAATGGTGATTTTTATCTCTTCTTTCATCATACCAATTGAAGGATAATTTTAAAAATTTATAAATTTTATAATATTAAATTAACTTTAACAATTTTTCTTTTGGTGAATCACTTTTTTTCTAGAAAATATTTAATATGCTTATAAGATGAGCATGAACTACTAACTATTGATATACTACCTCTGATTCTAAATATAAAATCTAGTTAACTAATTTAAGTAGATTAAGAAAATAAGTTAAGTTAGTTATTTGTAATAATAGGTATTGTCTTTTCTAAAATATCCTTGCTAATCAAATTTATTGGTTAAAACTATTATTATTAGAAGGACTATCTTGGAAAAAAAATAGATAAATATGAGACAAAGTGGATTGGGATATTATATTTAGGATCAACATAAAAATTAAATCATGTTTTATATTAAAAACTGGAGGTAATATATGTGTGTGTCTATGTGTGCGCGCACGTATATAATACAAGGAAACAAGAAGTTATTGGATCAACTATTAAAAAATAACTTCATCTCCATTCCAATTGTTCTTCACCTTTGGACCAGCAGGTCCTTCCTCTCCTAACACCTTACTCAGCAAACTGCTCATAATCTTCTCCACAAGCTTTTTGAACTTCCCAGGCAACCATTTCTTTACCTTGTTCAATTCTTCTACAACATGATAGCTTATCTTCAAACCCCATTCTCTAAAATAGTTCAACCATGGTTACTCCACAATCTTTGACCCCAAATACTCCACATACACTACTTCATACCCTTACCCCATATCCATTAACATATTGCTCTCCGCAATCTCATTCCTAACTCAAAAACTATTGGTCCCGTGAAGATTCATCCCTGTTTTGGGGTAAAACGCATGGCTATGAAATGATGAATAAACAATAGGCTTGTTTCCAGTCTTGAATTCCAGATTGAATGAATCAACCCAAATACCTCCACTATGTTATGAGAAATAAACACTTTTTAGTTCTCCATTAAAATTGCTCACTCTTAGCGTCACGTATTCCCAGTCCCCCACGTGGTGGCCAATTTTCCCCAATAAAATGGTGATGAACTCTAGTTTTAGTCTTGTAGGTCCATTGAATGGGCAGTACACCCAATAGCCCATGTCTGTGAATGTCCCTCCAAACATGGGTTTTACGTGAAGATATGGTTGAGAGCTTTGTAAGTCACCTCTTTTAACTCTTTCCTTGTTGGCTTTGTCTGTTAGAAGATCCAGCCAATAGGACTCAGTGTTAAGACCTTGAGGATTTGTGCCATTTGGTTGTATTGGGGTAGGATGTGATTCATCTCCTTTCTTATAGACCAATCCTCCATTAGCAAAAAGCCAGTTCACCAAGGAAGGGAGAGTAAGCTTGGACTATTGCTTGAACTTGTTGTAGATTTGGCATAGAGGTGAAGTTAACATTGGTGTTTTTCAAACAAGATATAGCTAGAGCACCAGTGTTTCCACCATTTTGAGCTAGAAATATGCCTACGATAAGTCCTGGAGCTTGAGTGCTTCTATTACCTGGACTTGTTTCATAGAGGTTGAACTCATTGGAGTCATTAGATGTGCTTGGTCCCTAGATCCATGTATATGTTTCAATATGATCGGTCAGGTTTGACCGGCCACACCAAATTTTATTGAGGGAGGGTCTTTCCTTTGTCGTGATCACAACATGTCCTATTGCTTTATAGCCATTAGGAGGGTTTGCTTGCCAAATATAGGTTGAGCTATTTTGATTGATTTTTAGGGACTCAGTGCTCTAAATCAAAGTATGGTCAAGTGGTCACAAGAACCCATCCAAAAAAGGGCTTGTTGTTAGGTTGGCTATAACAACCTAACATTGAAAATCTTTCTTGTAATCTTGTTGGTTCAAAGATTGTAGCCTTAAGATTGTCTAGACCACCTTCATAGGATGTCCACACTTTGTTGAATGTTAAAATCTGTGCTACTTGCAACTCATCCAAATTGATGATCCTAGTAGCATATCCATCACATGCATGTAAAATGGTAATAATCATTGACCAATGAGATAACATTTGACAAAAATCACACTTCAAATTGTGCTTGGCCCTCACGCGGATTTTGTCTTAAAGTAAATCACAATCTGTGACACATGGGATTTGGTTTAAATGTCTAGTGTGAGTGGTAAGCGTGTTTAAAATATGATATACCTCTGTTTCTGATGTCTCTCAATTCTTTTCAAATAATACATAAATGCTTTGCATATGTTGAGTTCATATCTTTACGTTAGGAAAAGTAAGAATCTGAACAACCAAAATGGAGAGAAAACTATATGAAGATAATGGTTTTATCACCTGGTGGTCGAACTGGTGTTGGAGCGAGAAGGTTGAAAGTGGTATTAATGGGAAGACTTTAATCCTTCTTGGAGATACCCTTAAGAAAATTCCCCATCTCTATTTTCAATTAGAAAGATAAAATGAATCCAAAGGTAAGATGAGTAATAGTCTTATACAATATATACGTATTTTGCAAAGCGCATGAAATATCCTTCCATTTACCCTTTTTAGTATGCATTTGGAAGCATTAAGATTCAATTGAATAATGAAACAAGCCCACATATTGAAATTTTGAAATTGGTTACTCAGGTTACTATTTACTAGTAAATTTCAGATTTTTTTATCTAATTTTAAAAATTCATAACTAATTATAGAAAAAATGTACTGAGGTGGTTCAAAATTTTATTTGAAGCTCTTTCAATTTTCTATAAGGAAAAATATAAATCCAGACTTAATCCGTTCCAATTCATAGAGTTAATTGCGTAAAGTTTACTGTTCAAGATATTTTCCAGATTCTCTGTCCTAACTTTGATCAATCATAACTTTTAGCATATATATCCAATTGAAGTGGCCTACCACTTCTTTTAAACCTTAGGATGTGCTCTAGATGCTACACCAAATTGCATAGGCATATTTGTTCATTTACCTCACTTCCACTTTGTAACAATTTCGTGTCCCATTTAGGGATAACTTATCCCCTTTACTTGAATTAATAATTCAAAATTAATTCTTCTAAAGCATATTACTATTCCATCCATACATAATCCATTTCTAAGCTTAGAATAATTAGAATCCAACTCCTTCCCCTAAAATCAACTTTGGCTGAACACAAGGTTTTAGAGTTCAAAATTTCATTTTTAATTATAACTAGACATTTCTCCTCCGTGCGATGCACGGACTAAAATATTTAATTAATTTTAAATTCTAATAAATTGTATTATTTAAGATAGCTCAAGATTTACTTTTTATAGAAGTGTGTTTTTTTTATTCCTTCAGATTGTATTTGAATTAAAGATGTGAAATTTAGGAGAAACATATGAACATTTAAAATTATTTATTTATCTCTCCATTTAAACCCCAATTGACATATTATTTTTTGATACTTCTCATTTAATTTAATATATTCAAATCCCAATTAAGATATTATTAAAATTCAAAATTAATTATTAATTTCTTCATTTGAGCCTCCATTAAAATCTCATTTAATAATGATACTCCTCATTTAATTCAATATACCCAAATCCCAATCAAAATATTATTCAGATCTTATTATTAATTGAATATATTCGGATCTTATAATATCATACCCGACCCGTTTTAAGCGAATCGGGTATTACAAGTTTTCAAAAATATAATTGATGCTTCCAAACTTGCTTTCTCACCTATACCACACAAAATTTCCCATTTTGAACACATTGAATGAATCAAAATCATCAAAATCTAACCCTAACTCAACCTCTAAGTCTAGTTGAAATTCACACAAAGATAGGGAAAGTTGGATTCCTTACAAACTCATCACAAAACCCTTTGATTCTTATTCTTTTCAAGTCTTTAAACATTATTCTAACATTAATTTCATCTTTTCTTAACCCTATCAATTTTATGCAACAAGACCCTTAGGGCCTGTTTAGTACAAGGTATTGGAGGGCTTGGTATTGGTGTTGGTATTGGGATTGCTTATTTTGTTATATTTGGTAGGAGGAAATTAGTAATCTTGGGACTGCACAATCCCAACTTTCATGGGACTGCTTAATACCACCCAACCCCTTGGTATTGGAAACTCAGTCCTAGGATTGATATTTTGTTGACAAATTTGCCCCCCACTCCATGCCCTTTCCTTGCCGTCACTCTTATCTTTGTCCTCCCCTACCAATGATGTCTTCCACTGATACGCGGCGTCCTTATTCCGACATCCTCATCTTCAACCTTTGAATTAGATCTGGCAAGTGGTGATATCTTCAAAGCTATTGTAGCAGACAAAAGATGGTCTTCCCTTTAGTGAGAGAAAAGCAAAGAGGAAGCAACACCAAGAAGAAAAATGAAAAAAGAGAATATAGAACCAGAAATCAAAAACCAACAAGAAATAGGAAACAAAAATAGGAATCATAGACCCATATTTGCAGAAAATCATGAGCTTGAAGTAGTCAATTCAAAGGTGGGTCATCTTCACGGACTGCCATAACCAAGTCAAGAGAAATCACTATCCTCAACTAAATGTGGAGTTCTCAGGATTTGTAAAAGTGGAGGGCAAAGGTGGTGAATGCTTCAAAAGATTGCATCTATGAAAGAGAAGGGTGAAGGTGGGTGAAGCTTAGAACATCGCAGATGGTTTTGACGTTTTAGGTCAAGACACAAGAGAGAGGAGGGTATTGTCGTCTTTCTCAATTAATAATTATTTATAAAACAAAATTAATAAAATCAATGCCTTCAAATATTAGTTCACACCAAACATAATTTTAAGGCTTCATTCCCAACCCCAATGTCAGCCCTAGTTCCAATACCAGTCCCATTCCCATTCCCAATCCATTAAAATTTAAACCTCCGTACCAAACACAACCTTAGGTTACGTTTGCTACGAAGCATTGAAAATAAGGGATAAGGATTGGAATTGGGGTTGAAAACATATGTTAAAAACATACTTAGCATGAGTGATTTCTTATTACATGGGATTAGACAATCCCACATAGATAGGATTAGAGAATACCACTGCCCCTTATGGTATTCTCCAATCCCACATATATAAGTTTGTATAATCCCAAGTATCATACAATACTTATATTAAACACCCTTTTAATATAGTTTTACACTTCTAATCTTAATCCCTATTCCTCATTTTTAATGTTTCGTACCAAACGGAACCTTAGGGTTTCAAGCTTCTAAAATCCAACAAAATCCATAATCAAACTCAACAAGTAGGGGTGGAAACAGGCCAGGCCAGGCCAGACCTCACCCTTAACAGGCCTGGCCTGTGGTGAGGCCTGTTGGCCTGAGCCTAGCCTGCGGCCTATGAAAGGCCTTTTAATCGACCTGAGCCTGGCCTGTTAAGAGGCCTGTTTTTTTAATAAATTTTAAACACACATAAATCAATTCAAAATTATAATAATTCAACCTAATTGATCTAAAATACAAACAAAAAATATGAAATTATCAAATTAACACAATTTGTAAAACATGTCCCCTTAGGCCCAAAAAAAAATCTAATATGAAAAATTATTAGAAAACATAATTTCATTCTGATATAAAAATATCACTTCATCCCATCTCTAGTATAAAAATTAGTTGATGACTAAATCTAGTTTAAAATATGAAACATCCTTAATCCCTTTTATATTTTAAATTTATCATTTATTCATATTAATTTACTAACAAAATGATATTTGATCCTGTTGTTACACATGGTTGTTTTTTTAAAAAAAAAATATTACAGTTATTATAATTTATTTATTTATTTAAATTAATTAAGTAACTATTATAATAAGAATTAGATTGAGCACACATATACACGGTCTAAAACATAATAGGTCAATTCTCTCTCTATATATATATATTCTATAAGCATGGATCAAATAAATGAATGATGCTTTTTTTTAATGTACTTATGTTTTCTTTCTCTGTTCAAATATGTGTCATTATACATACATCAATTATTTTTATTATAGAGAATAAAAATGAAATGACGCATGCAATAGGCTTTAGATAACACGTTTATGTGGATGGAGTTTTCTCAATTAACCAATTAGAATAGCAAAGTCCCTCCTATCAGTTTATAATTTTAACATTAAAAAAAAAAAAGATAACAGGCCCAGGCCGCCTGATAGGCCTAACAGGCTTACTATCAGGCCTGAACCTAGCCTGATAAAGCAAACAGGTCTTTTTATAGGCCTGAGCCTAGTCTAATATCTAAATAGGCCAGACCAGGCTACAGGCCCCTGATAGGCCGCTTGGCCTATTTCCACCCTTATCAACAAGACAAGTAGCAAGATAAACTACATCAAAAACCATGAATGTACCTTGTCTTGGAGCTTGATCTTACATGTATTCTCTTGCTCTTTCTCTTCTCCCTTTTCCCTTCTCCATTTCAATTTCCCCTCCCTTTTCCTTAGCTTGGCCAAAACTTGGCCAAAATGGGGAGAGAAGGTATTTATAAAGATTTTGTTCAAATTCTGGCCATTAATCTTGTGTGCGTAGGGCTTGATCTTGGCTATTCATTTGATCTTTTTGCCAAGTGCCCCTTACCTTCTTGATTCTTGCCATATCAGTCCCTTATGTGTCCCCTTAGGTGTCCTCTCATTCAAAGCTAAAGGCCACTTTACATGTGCTACCTATTACACATGTGAAAAAAGCATGATATTTTATTACCTACTTCCATTCTTTCAAACTTAACCCTTAACAAAATGTATTATTCCATTCATGTCCCTTCATCAAATTTGCATTAAAATAGGGAGGAAATAGGGAGAAATTCATGCTCTCTCATATCCTTGACTATTTCTCCACCAATTTTACGATTTTATATCGTATCAGGTACTTTTTTGGGTTCTAACTTACCAGATAACCCTGGGACATGTTGTGGCACCCTTTTCTCATCTCCAATAAGTCCACACAGCATTATATATGCTTACCATATTTAATAATATTTATTTTAGAGTAAACTTAACTGAAATCTTTCTACCGGTCCATAACTCTAAGAATCAGTCAATGGGTACTAATATTATATTTTCATCACAGGGAATTTCTCTAATTTTTCTTAAGCTAAAAGTCAACATGTAGACATTTTATTTTTACTTTCCCCTAATAGTGCATGAATGGGTTTTAAATTCCATTAAATTCAACCTCTTCGCTTTCTATAGATGAAATTATTTTTAAAACCTATGATAATTTCTCAAGTATTTTTTTCTATTTTTCTCCAATTATCTTAAGCCTCCCCATATTTTAAATAATTTAATTTCAGCTAATATACATAATTAGCTCAAACCCTGAGAATTTCATCAATTCGCTCCAGGGGCATTTTTGTTATTTTTAACCCTATATAAGTCTCAAAACCTCATTTTCCATTTTTCTGAAATTTTTTTAGAATTTTTGGGCGTACTTTTCATCATTGCCTTTTCAGGTCCAAAACCTTCTAAACTTACAATTAGGTCTCTATTCGGGTTTAGCTTCAAGAATCATCTCACTGAGGTTCTCAGAACAACCTTTGCCCCTTAATCATCTCCAATTCCTACACTTGTCCTATTGAGACTTTATCAGAGTCTCTAACTTACCTATCTCATGATTCTAGAAAACTTACTTTGCGATTTAGTCTCTAAAATCCTCCTATCCTTCCAGGAAACTCTTGCTAAACAAGGTTTAATAGCCTTTACATTTCAGGCTATTTTTTGCACTTCTAAGCTTAAAATTTGAGATGTTACAGAGCATGTTCATTTTCTTGCTGTTCTTGTCAACTCTTTCATTTTTCTTGCCATGTTGTCTCCATGCATGAATTCTTCTGATTGAACCTGATGGGAATACTTGTTTATTTCTTGCCTTTCTCATTCAGCCGCTCATTTTTCGATGACCGGCCCATTCTTGTTAACCTTCAACTCTTGTTCAAGATGCCTGATTTTTTATTTGAATGTATGACTCTGACTTTGAACAAATGTCAAAGCCATTTTATTGTCCTGTGTATTTGGCTAACCAAGAAATAATTATACTCCTAAGTCCCTTGACTTTTCCTATGTAAGTCAAAAACATCTCTTATGTGATGAAATAAATTTCGGAATATATGGACTTCTTTTTCTTACGGGCCTGGAGGCAGTTCAAGATGAAGAGATGAAATTGATTCTTACCGTAACAGAATAGTAGGAAATTTTTCACCAACAGAATAGAAGGAAACTAATTTGACTATAGACAGCCCGTTCGGTACATGAAAAATTTATCAAAGGAAAAGGAAAATGTGGGCTTGTTTGTTCTTGTTTTTTTTTTTTTGTTTTTTTTCCCTCAAAACAATTTTATAAAATTATTTTTTAAAACAAGTTTTAAGAATAAAAAACAAAAAAAATACGTTTGCATAATTATTTAAAAAATCATATTTAAAACAAAAAAAGTAAAAAAAATTCATATTCAGTGGCCAATGGTCATCACTGACATGTCACGTGACGGGCAATGGATAGGAAAAGGATAGAGTTTTTTCTAATTTTCCAAAACAAAAAAAAAATGTAAAAACAAAAACAAGAAAATATCTAAAATTTGCTTTGGTTTTTCAGTTTTTAAGAAATATTGTTGTTTTTTTTTTAAGACAACCAACTAAAAATAAATTACGAAACAAGTTTCTTTTTTTTTGTATTTATATTTAAAAACGAAATAATTATTTTCAAAACAAGAAATCAAACAAGCCTAAATATCCTTCCATTCCCCCTCTTTAATCAAACCAAATAAAGTAATATTAAAATCTTTCCAACTCTACCCTCCCCTAACCTCCCCCAAGATAAAAAAGGACTTTAATCTAACCAAAAAAAAAAGTAAAATGGGCCTGCCATCATCCTGAAGGGGGAATTCGGTGCATAAGAGGCCATGAATGAGATTTCAAATGGAGGGATCGGAGAATGCACCAAACGTGTTTGCACGAAACACCTGAGAACAAGAACCCATCCATGATCTTACTTATGAAGCACCCGATGAGAAAACGTCTATTGATGGATGTTGTTACAAGCATAAATGGGCTGGCCCTAATGGGTTTTTTTTAAAAAAAGAAAAATTATTTATAGGATGCTAATATGGTTCCTTTTTTCACTTTGTTAATATTATTACAAATATTTAGTTGTTGTTGTCGTATTAAAATTGAATTTTATAAAACTGTTTGATTTTATTGGTTTTGAACAACGATTTATTCAATTGAACTTTAAAAAATGAGCTAATTTAGACTTTAGATAATGATTTGATTTATATTATATGTGTTAATATTTTTAAACTATGTATATTTAATAAAAGAGTATTTTTATACTTATATAACTTGTAATTCTATAACTTGAATTAGAAATTTATGAGTTTTAATGGTAACGTATCTTCAATTAAAGTAAAATAATAACTAAACTACAAAGCTTGCGAAGTAAAATTTATTTAAAGAAGAAAACTTTGATATTTTTGTCACTGAAAAAGAGTCAATCTAACTAAATATTGTTGATATTGAAGATAGTGATAAAAATCATGTTGATGATGTTATTGTTTATAGTGTTTAATTAGATTTTGCTTTATATAAAATTTAAAACAATAGCTTGATTTGGTTTAGTTTTAGACATTTAGATAAAATTTTGGCTTTTTTTTACACTAATATTAATGACTTGTAATATGATTTTCATGAAATTTATTGCTTTATTTTTATTCATTATTGCTTTACTTTTATCCACATTAAAATATGTAAAAAAAAATTTTAAACAGGTCTAAAGCCCACAGGCTGGCCCAATTCCACTTATATAAAGGCTGCGCTTTGTAAAATGGTGATTTTTTCAAATATGGATCTAGGTGGGCCAGCCTGTTTAAGCCTACAACCCGTGAAGGACTAGCCCGTTTTTCCAATGCCATCCTTACCCTCCACTCAAACCAAATATTACCGTCTTCTCAAACCAAACAGGCCCTTAAGATTAAAATACATCTAATCCACCTAAACTTTGGATCAATTATATTTAAAAGTCTAAATAAAAATCTTAACGTTTCACATTTTGACTATTATCAACTCCCTTGTCATTATAATTACCATTCAAGTTAATAATTTTTGCCATGACAAAATTTTTATATTTTTTTGGTATTCCATGTCATTTAAAAAATAATACTTACCATTTGACATGTAATTGTGATTATTTTTAAATGATTAACATAAAATGCTTAAATACTTAAAAAGTATTTCAAATAATTATTTGATCATATCTTTTTAAATAAAAAGTATAAATACTTAAAACTACAAGTCAAATGTGAAGTGTTATTATTTTTCAGAAGATGTGGTATACAATAGAATTGAAAAAATATTGACTGACAAAAAATGGTGACATGGCGAAAATCATTAATTTAAACAATATTAGGATTCTTAATTTAAATTTTTAACGGTTGCAATGGTCATCCACAACATATCTCAAAAGGATTTTGAAATAAGACGTAAGTGAGGGATATCATACTCCCATCCCATATCAGAAATTACAAATTAACAAGTCATGGCACTGTCGAACAGTAAATGTGAGTACTTTTCTCAATAGGGAATCGAACCTTGATTCCACTATGTTGTAAAGAATTAACCCTTTCTGTTAGATCTAATCTTTTAGTTATAAGAATTGTAATTTTAGTTGTCCTTGTATGAGGTATACGCCTTAATCCTTTCTCTTTTGGCCATTGATGTCTATGCCTTAGTCAGCATTTTACTTTTATTTTAATACTTTTAATTAGCTATAAGTATTACTAGAAAAATGTGAATTTACGAGGGAATATAGACAGGGATGATTTATTCCAATCTAAAAAAATTTTAATTCGCGAGAAACTGTAATCTGGTTATAAACATAATATTTACATAAATTATTAGTGCGAGATATGATACCGTGTCTCTCCGGGAACGTAAGAAATTAAAATTAGTGTGTTTTTTTAATCTGAGGGCAGATGAGGAGCTACCTTGTGTGGTTTTGTTAGGAATGTTCATAGATATCCATTCCAGTCGCGATGTTGATAATATTGGGATGAGCGGGACAGGAAAAAAAAAAAGGGAGGCTTGTGACGGGACACGAGACGATCCTATCCCATCTCGAATGTACGCACGCATGTATTTTAAAAAAAAATGGCAAAGGTGTTAGGCATATGTCTGCATGCCCTGCTTATTGAATCTACGACGAGGGCATGCTCATCCACTAGCGCATTGGGGGATAAGACCCATCACTTTGTTTTTAAAAAAATTTAATTAAGATTTATTTTTATTTATTTGGGTTAAGTTGGATTCAATAGTGTGAAATATTTTTCAGATATTTTAAATTAATTAATTTTTAGTATATCCGGTACTTTAAAATATATTTTTATAGGAACACCGGGCATCTTAAATTCATTATTTTTAGTGCATTCGGAATCTGAAAATATATTTTCAGCAGCACTTAATATCCTAAATTAATTAATTTTTAGTAGTATCATAAATTAATTAATTTTTAGTGCATCTAGTATCCTAAAATATTTTTTATAGCACCCAGTGTCCTAAATTAATTAATTAATTTTTAGCGCGTATAGACGCAGTAAAAGTTTTTAGTGGGTATTGGGTGCCACTAGGAACTAGAAATTAATTAATTTAAGATACTAGGTGCTACTAAAAAGAATAGTAACTAAAAAAAATCCTCTAGATGCGCTAAAAATTTATTAATTTTTGTAGTACCGGTTGTTATTGAAAAAAAAAATAGAATGTTAAATACAACTAAATTCAAATAAAAAAAATAAAATTAATAAAATTAAAATTTTAAAAAAATGTTGGTATCTCATGTCGTTGAGAAGATGAGCATAGATTTACATGGGGATGTGGATACTTAATTACAAATCTTTCTTATGATACTTTTACATGTATTAAATAGAAGAAATATAAGTATATTAACTTATTTGGTTATTATTGAAAAGATAGATGTGGATGAAAGAAAAATGGATTAGGGCATGTTCAAGACACTATGAGACCGAAACAAGAAACTCTTCCTGTGCCATTTAATAGAATGAGACACGGAACGGGGTTATCTGAGTCTCATCCTATAAACACCCCTAGGTATTTTTTTTTATAGGAGAAAGAAGAAGAGGATTATTTTTTAACCATCCTTTGGTTTAAAAGGAGAGAGATATCAATAATTAATTTATCATTTTATTTTAGGTTAATATGTCCAAAAGACTTACTATACCATATATACTTTAGGTAAAAGTTCATGAGTATTTTTATCCTTTATTCTTAATTTAAAATAAAAATAAAAATAATTTTTTTGACTTTTTAACCTCATGATTTTTATGATATTCCATTTTTTAATAAACATTTTTTATTAATGAGAGTAAAGGTGTTAATAGTAAGCTGTTGAAAATACACTACTTTATAAACTTGAAAAACTAAATTAAAACTTCATATAAATTTAGAAGAGCAAACATATATATTAATAATAAAATTATTAGTATTATAATAGTATAATAATTAATAGATTTTTTTCAAAACTAAAAGAATTAATTTTCTTGCACAGTTATGGATACTTTTGTGCTTGGTAAAAACATATGTTGTTTTACGCATTTTGCAAAAATTTTGTGGTCATTTTTGCATCTTTATCCCTTTTTATTATTATTTTCTAGTTAAGGTATTTTGATACCTTCTAACTTTAGCATGGGCCTCTCACTGCAAAAAAAAGTAACAACTATTAGACAAAATTTTTGCAGTAAAAGGGCCATGTTAAAGTTAGATGGAATGTTTCAAAATTCTTGATCGGTATTTATTAGTTTAATACGTTGAAGTTTTAAACAAAAAAAAAAAACAGTGGGTTTATATTATGCAATAAAAACTCTTAAAGTGCCAATTGGATTTCCAGCCATGTGTTGAAGTATTTTAAAATCCTGTAAGGTCCGTTTAGATATCCTTAATCCATTAATCAATCAAATATTAAATGATTTTGAAATAGTTAACGATTTTTATAGCCTTAATATCTCCAAGGCTCCAAAATACCAAACGGACAAATCACAAAGGATTTCAATGCATTATGAAACCTGTTTTACTGCCACTATTTGGATAATATAATCATCAATTCAAATATTTGATTTGAATTCATGAGAAAGACGCACCATTGAATATCATGCTTTTATGGTACCAATAGTCATTTCTTTTGGAGCCTATATAAGGGGTTTTGGCCAAGGTGCAAAATACACACAGCTCTAGAGTTTTCAAGCTCCTCTCTTCCCCCTCTTATATGTTCTCTTACCTGCTGAGTTTACTACTATCTTTTGCTATTTTGCTCACCCTATTTTATAGGAAGGATCTGTTTAATCCTGGGGAGTGCCGCATCATTATCTACCGGTGGTTGAAGAATAGCTCTTAAGAACAACATCCTTAGGACGTGACTCAGATTAACTATTTATTTTAAAGGTGCTGCTGCTAACAATCTTAAGAGCTATTCACGTCATAGAACAACCCCGCAACACTGCTACTTAGAATGACCATGATGCTGCCTCAGTCACTATTGTTCCAACAATAGTTCCTATTCCTAGGCCATTCCCTGACACTTCAAAAATAGAGACATTTGACGGAAGGAACTTCAGGCGGTGGCAGGATTGAGTTTACTCTGTCCTTGACATGCAGGAGTAGCTGCTGCTCTAACTTAGTTTGAACCAACCCCAGATGCTGATCAAGCCTAGAAAGATATTTGGACACATGCTAATAAGGTTTGCAGACACACTCTTATTAGCACTTTATCTAATAATTTGTTCGATGTGTATTGTGTCTACAAGGAGGCACACAAGATATGGGAATCTCTTATCCTTAAGTACACTGCCGAGGATGCTTAGAAGCAAAAATTTTTGCTAGGAAATTTCTACAAATAGGAGATGACTGAAGAGAAAGACATCAAGTTTCAAATCAACGAGTACCACAAGTTGCTGGGGGAGCTTCGTGCTGAGAAGATTAACCTACCAAACGAGTTCGTAGCTAGCATACTGATCGAAAAGCTGCCAAAGACATGGAGTGACTATAAACAACAATTAAAGCATAAACAGAAGTAGTTGTCCTTGTCAGATTTAATTACCCACATAATAATTGAAGACACAAACAGAAAGGCTATACAAGGCACAAGCTGCAAAAGGAAAGGAAATAGCTGCCAAAGCAAACCTGGTGGAATCGAAACCACGCTCCAAGAGGTATGATCCCAAAAACAAAAATAATAAAAATAAGAAATCTGATTACAAATTCAAGGACTTTAACCCCAAGTTCAAAAAGAAAGGCAATTGTTTTGTCTATGGAAAGCTAGAGCACTATACGACGCAATGCAGGAAAAGGGCTACTCAAAAAGGTGATAATCCTCCTAAGCCAAATGTGAACTTGGTTGAAGGAGATTATGGCTGTGATGATGAAGTCATAGCTGTAGTAGTTTCTCAAGCCTTCATTGTAATTGGTGTGAAGAAATGGGTGGTGGATTTAGGAGCCACTAAGCACATTTGTGCAAACAGAGAGATGTTTACCTCCTTTGAAGAAGGGGAAGACCACATCTACCTTGCCAACTCTCAAACTGCTAAGGTTTAGGGAAAAGAAAAAGTGGTACTGAAACTCACATCAGGAAAGACCCTGGCACCAAATGACATTCTGCATGTCCCTGATGTTACGGCAAACTTAGTCTCTGTGGTGCTGCTTAGAAAAGCTAGGTTTAGAGTGTCGTTTGAATCTGACAAGGTTGTCGTGACTAAGAACAATATTTGTATTGGGAAGGGATATTGTAATCAGGGTTTGTTTATTTTAAGTGTTCCTGAAATTAATGAAAATGCATCTTCTTTTGCTTACTTGATTGATTCTTTTGACATATGGCATGCTAGATTAGGACATGCTCATAAATCATATATAAAGAGATTGCAAAATCTTGGGTTAATTCATAGAATTAAAAGTAATGATTTTCACAAATGCGAAGTTTGTGCAGAAACTAAATTAACTAAGAAGCCACATTTTTCTACTTAGAGAGAAACTGAATTGTTATCTTTAATTCATATTGACTTGGGGGATTTAAAACAAGTTCAAACTAGAGGAGGCAAAAGATATTATATCACTTTTATTGATGACTTTTCAAGATATATTAAAGTATATTTATTGAGAAATAAAGATGAATCTTTCGAAAAGTTTCTTTTGTATAAAGCAAAAGTAAAAAATCAATTGAATAAAAAAATTAAACAAGTTAGGTCAGATAGAGGAGGAGAATATTTATTATTAAATGTTTTTGGTGAAAAAGAGGGTATAATCCATGAAGTAACTCCTCCTTATTCACCTGAATCTAATGGAATAGCAGAAAGGAAAAATAGAATTTTGAAAGAAATAATGAATGCTTTGCTTGTAAGTTCTGCTACACCTGATAATTTACAGGGTAAGGCTTTATTGACTGCTTGTTTTTTACAAAATAGGATACCCCACAGAAAAACCAAAAAGACACCCTATGAATTATGGAAAGGATTTGTGACCTAACCTCAAATATTTAAAAGTGTGGGGGTATCTTGCAAAAGTTTTATTACCTGATTCTAACTAGAGAAAGATTAGTTCTACAACTTCTTATTGCAGGTTTATTGGTTACACTCAAAAAAGTACTGCTTATTGTTTTCTAGTTTTGAAAAGTGATATTTTGGATCCTAATACGATTGTTGAAACAAAAGATGCAGAATTTTTTGAACATATATTTCCTTTAAAAGTTGAGCGTGTTTCTAAAAGAGTTGAAAACTCTTCTTTTGAAAAAACTTCAAATGATGGTTTGAGTGAGAATTTAAGGAGAAGTAAAAGACAAAGAAAAGAAACATCTTTTGGAGATGATTTTTATACTTATTTGGTACAAGGTGATCCGAAAAGTTTTCATGAAGCTATTTCTTCTCCAGATTCTTAGTTTTGGAAAGAATCTATTAAAGCTGAAATAGATTCTTCAAACTCTTACAAAATGAATTCCAGATAGAGAAAGAAGAAGGATAGAGAGTGACCGCATACAAGATCAAACTCTAAAACAAGGTACGCTCATGGTTTTTGATGTAGTTTTCACTATCCTTGTTGTTATTGAGCTTGGTTATGGATTTTAATGATTTTTGGGAGCTCAAAACCCTTGGGGGATATGCTGCACGAAATTTTTAAGAATAAGGAAAGATGAAATTGATGTTAGAATAATATTTAAAGGCTTGAAAGGAACAAGAACCAAGTGGTTTTATATTGAAATTGGTTGGATTTCATGATTATGTAACTTGAGTAATATTTCAGTCAATGCTAGTTCATTGGGAAGGAGTTTGATTTTGATTATTTTGAGCTTAGAAATAGATTCTACATGTAAAATTGTGTGGTAATAGCATGTGGAATTAATTTTAGAAAGGTTGGAAATCAAGCTCAAAAGTTAGAAGTCAATATAGTTCAAAGAAAACAAAGTATTGATGTTATTGATTATCATGGCTCCAATGAATGAATGGAAATGATGTGTTGGTTCATTTAGGGCCATGAGACCTCAAGGAAAATGAATGGCACAGGTTGGCAAGCAACCTTAATGGTTGGAATCAAAAGGGAGCAAGAAGAAAGCTTAAGAATACAAGGTAGTGAACTTACCTTTCTTGTATGCTTGATGTGCATGTTTGTGTATTGATGTGCATTATGTGATTGGATGATGTTATGAGATGGTGACGCTAGCATGATGCTTTATTTCAATGATGTTTTCTATTGCCATGCATGTTAGTATAAAACATTGAGCATGAGAATATGTGATAAATAAGCATGAGTTAGATCAAGTAAGCATGTCATATACTTACATCCATCTTGCATGCATTAATAGTAACGTTTGCTACTGAGATTCTCTCAAATCTCACTCTGCCTTAACTAACGATAATAGGTGATAATGATCAAGTAAAAGATGTATGAAGTGGAACCAAGGAAAGAGGAAAAGAATTAAGAAAATTCATTGGATTATATTGTATAATTTATATGATAATATATGTTGTAAATGTGCCATTGATGGTATGTGATGATAATGACGATGGTAGCCTATATAATTGATTATGATAGTATATGGGAGTAGTTTATGGATTGAATGGAAATATATTATGCAAGGAATGAATTAATTATGAATCATTAATGCAAATTAAGAAGATATAAATCATCCCTAAAGGAGCCACGAATTAGTGACAGAGTAGAGGTAAGGCACAATATTGATTCTACTTGTGAAATTTGGTATGATTAAAATACACATCCTGAGCTTTAAAACAAGTGGTAGATCACTTAAAATGGATATGCGTGCTCAGAGTTATGCTTGATTAAAATTAGGGAAGAGAAACTAGAATGTACAGTTTTGACCAAATAAATAGTAAACTTTAATGAATAAACTGTACGAATTGGCAAAGGTTAAGTCTAGTTTTATATTTTTTTTCCCTGTAGAGAACTAAAAGAGCTTCAAATAGAATCTTGAACTACCTCAACAAGATTTTTTTATAATTAGTTATGATTTTTTAAAGTTGGATCAAAATTTTAGAATTTAACCAATGAATAGTAACCTGAGAACTAATAGTAAAATTTCAATATACGGGCTTGTTTCATGAAAGGCTTGAATCGTAACACTTTCAAATGCATACTTTGAGAGGTTAAAAGAAGGATGCTTTAGGCTGTAAAGAAGAAAACTGGGACATTAAAAATTTGAGAAAGTAAGGTCTTTGCTTAGGCTTCCTCACAAGCTACATCACAAGAAACACCGAGTAGGAGGAAGACGAGATCTACTTCTAAGCTTCTTATAATCTTTGAAGGATCTAAGACTGAGTCAGACCCTAGCTTATCAGATAGGAACATACAAAGGGTAATCCATCAAGTTGTTAGTCGTCCAATCCCTTGCTAACAGAGGAAAAAGAGGCAGAAAAAATAAAAGCCTCTCAACTATTTTAACCTTTGTAGGCAACCTAAACTACTCAAACTCAAGGTATTCCTTCCCTTGTTTCTAGGAACGTCAGTGAATTTTTAAAAGGGAATACAGATAAGGGAGTTGATTTGGGAAGGTACAAGTCTGATTTTACTCATAGAAAATTTTGCCTTGTGGTGTTTATAAGTCTGTGTCACTTGAAGGAAGATAACAAAATAAAACTAGATTTACCTGACCCCCTAAAGCACTATGAGAACTGATTGAGCATAGATACAAGCTGTAGCCTAGAGGTAGTTAAAAGGTTTTATTGCCATATGGAAATCCATGACACTTTCGATAAGGATGGAAATCTAACCAATAGTTATCTCACTACTAGTCTAAGAGGAAGACGAATCATATTGGATCCAGGATTGATAAATAATTTGCTGGAAACTAGTCAATATGAGAAGAATCAGGATATGCCTCTCTCTAAGGCATACATGATATTGAGACCAACAGACGAGTCTCTTGGTTACCTTTCCTTTACCCCTGCACAAAATGTGATTATTTTAGAATAATTCACAATATCTATTCAGGGTGTATGGTAACCAAGTTTGGTAGCTACTCTCACCTCACTCAAGACAATTATAAGTTATTGGTAAGAATAGTAAGTTGTGAGAAGTTGAACATTTAAGCCTTGATATACAACAAAATCAGAGACTTCTTGCAATATCCTAAATTTTATTTTAAGAGTTACGCCCAAAAAAATAATAAATAATAAATAATAAAAATAATAATATAAAATATATTAATATTTTATTATTGTAATAAAATAATAATATTTTATTATTAAAAAAAAAGAAACCCCCACCCACCTTTTGCTGACAGTGGAAATTTTTTTGGGGGATTAAAAGTAATTAAGAAGGAAGAAAAAGGGAGGACACGGTTGCAAGAGATAAATGAGGGGAGAGGTGATTAAAAAAAAAAAGGAAAGAAAGGACGAGAGACAAAGTAGAGAGCGTGAGAGGCAAAGAGGAAACAAGAGAAAGCAAGCGAGAAGCTGAGTATACATGCTTTTTGAAGGATAAGGCAAGCATGTGGGGATCATTTAGGTACATAAGATTACTTTTTTTCATCAAACTTTCTTCATGAATATTTTATATATATTTTTAGCTTTCTAATGACGGCATTATTGTGGTGATTAGAGAAAATTTTGAGATTTAGGTATGGGATAAATGTTGAGTTTTGATGAGTATTAACCACAGTATTATAAATCTATTATAGTAAATCATTTCTATCGGTTTATATTTGCCCATTTGTTAGTTTTTAGTATTTAAATTAATTTATTTAGTTAAAAATTGGTTATTTATGAGATATGTCATATTTGTATCGATCAAAGTTAAGTTAAATAATTTATTTAGGTTGTTGACATATTATTAAGATTTTAATCAGTTTAGTTTTATTTATTGGGTGATTGTAGGTTTAAAAATAATTACTTTAGTGAAAATTTCATTATTTGTGAGGAAAAAGAAATCTGATAGTTATACCATTAAAATTTTTTATTAGATTATTATTTATAAATATTTGAGGTACTATTAAACTTTTGATGGTTTGACTTTGAGGTTTAAACTTCAAATAAGATTTTTAGAATTTAAAATATAATAATTTCATATTTGAAAATTTTGGAAAATTGTTTTTATTAAAGTAAATAATCCAGAAGATGTAAATGAATAATTTGGCTCGTTGGAAAATTTATAAGTTAGACCTAAAATACTTAATTTTGGTTTATGAGAGTTGTAAGAATTTAGAATAAAAATAAAATTTAATTTAATTAGAAATTTAACTAATATATGTAAGCTCAATTAATTAGCTTATATTAATATTTGGTTATATTAATTGTGTAGATTAATTATTGGATTATTGGTTTGAGCATCGGGTTGACTTTGTGGTAATTGTTTTTATAGTCTTGGTAAAAGGTAACTACTTTTCACTTGTTATGTATGCTCGTATGATGTTTGTAAGTAATTTTGAATTACATGAGATTCTTAAAATGCCACTTGGATATGATTTAAGCAATGAAATGTATTATTATCGAAATTGGCTTGAGATACTTCATGTTATTGAAAAAAAGTTATGAAATTATGAATTTATAAAGTTGTCATGTGGGACATGAATTTATTGAAAAATGGTTTTGAGGGGATAGTTATTTTATAAATCTCATGAGTATAAATACGAGAGGGGATGGTGAACGTTGATTGGTGGGAGACATATTACACGGAGAATAAGGGGATGAATTTTGTACATATTATTGAGGTAATAAGGTAGTAGAACACCAGATGTATACTGGTTGATCCTTTGGCCCTTTCATGTGTTATAGGGCATATAACACCTCGCTAGTGGAATAGAGGGGGAACCCATGGTCCGGTCTTGTACTCTGTGGATTTTGGCCTGTTCACATCACTTGATCGGTAAGCTTATTATGCTGAGCTACCAGTCACATGGGTTAGTACTAGCCTATGGGTTCAGTTAGAGAAAATAAGGTGGAATTAGGAGTGAGATATTGTATTTTGATGTATCAATATATATATATATATATATATATATAACCATGTGACAATTGTGAATGTTATGATTTTTGTAACTGTTCCACTTTGACACCTTCTAAGCACTTACTTGTATGCCTGATGAGTAGGATTGTTGGTTACTGAGGCTTTTGTCTTACCCCGTGCTTTAACATTTTTAGGTAACAGCTCTAGTGCTAGTCCATTAGGGAAGGCGGTGGAGGCTTAGCTATCAAATTTATCTTGTATAGCCTCTTTTTTGCCATGTGATAAGTGTTGTATATTGACACATATAACTCTTTTTGCATACTCTAATTTATCTAAGATTGATTGTCTTAGTTACTTTTGTTGCTGGATTGCATGCTGGTAGAGGGCTAGAGGTCTTTAGGGGTTTGCTTGTGTTTATAAGGTGTGGATCCACAATGACTTTCGAAAATAATTAATCATTGTTAGTTTGGAAGAATTTTATTCAGAAAATATCATATTGTGGGTTTAGAGTTAAATATGATGTTCTGGACTTTGTAAAGTCCAAGACCCAATTATTTTGAAACACTATTAATTATGGTTAAAATTTTTTACGAATCAAATTTCTTTTTATAACCATGGTAGCCTTTTCAAATATTATACTAAGATTCTTTTTTACCATGGTTAGTATTATTAAATTTTGGGTTTAAAAAGGTTAGTAACAGGTTAGAGATAACCATTGTTACACTTCTCTCTATATAAAACCAAAGTGACTCATTTGCCATCTCCCCAACTTGTATCATACTTCCTCATTCAGTTTGACATTCAACATTTGGAGGAAGGTGGCAAAGAAGAAAAGATACAATCTTTTAGCATTGCTTAAATACATAGGATGAGAATTCACTTACCTTTTACAACTACTTAAAAAAAAAAACCCCAAAGGGCAAAGAAAAAGGAAAGCAGCCAGCTACTAGTGTTTCAAGAGGACAAGATGAGGCTCAATCCTTTGTTGGACCTGGACAATTCAGTTCACCATCTTTCTTTGGTGCCAATATTTAGAACTTGATCTAGGCAGAACTTCAATCCTTTAAGGGAAATATGTATATGATGGGTAAAGAAATTAGAGGGGTAGTAGACCAGAAATTCAGGGTTATTAATGAGGTTCTTACATTGCATAGGGAGGCAATAAGAATGTTTGAACAAAGCATGCAACAGAGGATTGATTTGTTGGAATCAAGTTTTGATGCTATGTAGAAGCACTTATTGGACATCAAAGGTTACCTCTTTCACACTTGAGGAACTCTTCTCTAGCCTCAATCCTTTGTAACCTTGCCTAGCCATGCCTGGTCCCTCCTCTAATTCTCTATTTCTTCTACCATTCCTGAACCCGCTGTATCTCGACCTTCTCCACCATCCACTACAAACCCTCCATCAGAAACTACTATAGCTCCATGTGTCTCCATTGTCTCTTAGCCAACCACTACCTTGACATCTTTTTTAGAAAGCTTCTTTTAACCTCTTCCACCTATTTCACAACTTCTATCACCTAATTCTTCATCTCCCTTACCATCTCTTACATTACCATTCCAATTCGTCTCTCCACTCCCTCACCTCCCTATGTTACCACCGCTTCTTAACTTTCTATTCCACCCTCTCATGTTCCACCCTTTACCTCTTCTCGAGCTCTTGACCCTATCCTTCCTAATTTGATGATCATTAAAAAAAAAGAGAAAGAGCACTGAAATGATAATTAGATTAGGAGTTTAAGGGTTGAAATCACTTTTGGCTCTTTTGTTTAGTGTATCAAATTTAGATTGTTTTTGCTCTATTTTTTCACCTTCTCATTTTTTCGGTGATATTTCTCTAACTTATTCTCCTTTCATTTTGTGTTATTGTTTTCAAAGTTAAAATTTTGTTTATACCTAATTCACTCCCTTTTGGATGTTCTGCCATTCAAACATGATCAAACCTTTTAAGAAGAAATGTGATCTAGTAAAGTACATAAAGATATTTTGGCACAAATAAATCATTTCCCTTAAATAATATTATGTCGTATGGTACAATATAAGTGAAAAATACTTTAAAGAACTTTGCTTCATATTTATATTTAACTTCTGTCTCTCTCTGCACACACATAAGAAAACATTAAAACTTAACTATAAGTAATTTTTCTAATATTTATCATTGTCAAAACTTATAGATGATTATGTCCAACAAAACCCATATTTTAAGTTTTAGCTTATTACCGTCACAAAAAATAAATAAAGTTTAGCTTAAATACTTTTTTTTTGCCAAAAAATTTTTTAGCTGAATAATACTATACTATTATAATTTTAAAATTTAATTTTTTAAATAATATTTAATTTAACATTTTTGAAAATGACCATCAAATCAATCAAATTCATCTCAGAAAAGAAGCTGGAAAATATTTATTAAAAAGCAATGAAAAAAAAACCGGACCGGACCGGCCGGTTCGACCGGAAAACCGGTGAACCGGTCTGCAGTCCGGTCTGGTTCACCAGCTGAACCGGGGGACATTCGAACCGGTAAAGAACCGGTTGAACCGGTCATAACCGGTACAGAACCGGGTAAACCCGGTTGGGCGGGTTACCCGTTCCCTTTTTTTTTTTTGCTGATATAACCTAAACGACGTCGTTTAGCTTAAAAAAAAAAAACCGGACTTCCTTTCTCGGTTTCTCCTTCCTTTGCCGTCGAGTTCCCCCTTTTTTTTCCCCTGAATCTGGTTCTTTCTTCCTCTCATCAGCTCCCGAGTGTCCCAGGTCGCAGCAGCCAGCAGCTCGCCTCCGGCCTCCCTCCTTAAAACCAAATCACCTCCTCCAAAATCCCTGCTCGCTAGAGTCATTGACGGCACGACGGTCTCCGAGACTCCGACACACCTCCTTGTTCGGCGGAGCTCCAAAATCGCAAAGTCATCGCAAGTCGGATCTCCGGTCTCCCTCAACCTCATCGCAAGTCTGATCTCCGGTCTCCCTCAACCATCTGAGCTCGCAAGTCAGAGTGTCTGAGCTCGCAAGTCTCCCTCAAGCTGAGCTCGCCCTGCTTGGCCTTCACCACTCTCCTAAACTTGAAACGGTAAGAATGAGTTCCAATACTGCCTCCCCCGTTCCTGTTTATGCTCTAAACCCCTAAGCCCCTGAATTTCTGATCCTATTTCCTAATTCGTCTGTCTCTACTCTCTTGCATACGCATCGAACTTTGCCGCTGCTCGTGACCTCGTCTCCTTGCCGCTGCTGTCGTTCTCGGTTCCTCTCAAGTCTCAGGCTCTCAGCTAATATTTTCTGGTATTCTGGCATACGCATCCTATTTCCTTTTCTTGCATTTTCGTTTTGGTTTGTAATTTTGTATCGAATGAATTTTGCTGTTTTACTGTGATTAGTCTTGCGGTAAATGAGATCCTGAATGAGTCTTGCTGATTAGTCTTGCTGATTATAGACTATATATAAATGAGATCCTGAATGAGTCTTGCTGATTAGTCTTGCTGATTATAGACTATATATAAATGAGATCTGAATGAGTCTTGCTGGATTATTGATTTTAGACTATGTATAACCGGCGCTGTGGTTTGATTTTTATTCAGCCAAGTCTTATAAGAGTGAAATGTCATTGCATATGTTGAATTATAAGAGTGAAATGTCATTGCATATGTTGAACTATGTATAACCGGCGCTGTGCAAATGTGTCAAAAACAGAAAAACTAATCACTAATAAGTTGAATTATGTTTTTCTGAATGCATCTATTTCTGAATTAAATTGATTTTATATGGATTTTGTTTTCTTTTCAAGAGGTAGCAGTGATGGATATTTCAAATAATCAAAGTTCTGGAAATGATAATGTCACTCCTAATACTCAATCTTCCACTCCCAACACTGAAACTTCCAATCCTCCTACACCAATTTCTTCATTGCGTGCAAAAACTGATCCTGCATGGGCACATGTTGCTTATAAGAAAGAAGGGACACAAAATGTATACACCTGCCTTTTTTGTGGTAATAGTTATAGAGGTGGTGGGATAAATAGGATGAAGCAACACCTTGCTGGTATCACTGGTCAAATATCTTCTTGTAAAAAAGTTTCGCATGATGTACGTCATAGAATGGCAGAATCTTTGAAAGAGTGTTCAAAGAAAAAAGCCATTGAAAATATAGAAGAGGAAATTGAAGATACTCATGTTGATTCACCAATTATCATGAGTAGTGCAAAAAAGAGAAAATCTATAGGGAGTATGGATAATTATTTTGCTCCTCGCACAACCCCTGATTCTCAACCGGGTATTAAAAGTGCATTGGCAACCAAAGAAGCGAAACACAATGTAAAAATGTTGATTGCTGAGTGGGCTATTGTGAATTGCATTCCATTTAAAGCATTTGATTGCCCGTTATTTCAAAAAGCTATAGATGGTATTGCTTCAATTGGGCCTGGGTTTAAAGCCCCTAGTGCTTATGATTTCAAAACCAATTTGCTGAGTGATTGGAGAAAAGAATGTCAGTTACTAATAGATAGCCATCGAGCTAAATGGAAAAACAATGGCTGCACACTCATGGCTGATGGATGGACCGATGTGAGGCAACGTACTTTGATAAATTTCTTAGTGTATTCTACACACGGAATGGTGTTTGTGAAGTCTGTTGATGCTTCAGATTTAGTCAAAGATGCCAAAACTCTATTTACTCTATTCTGTGAAGTCATTGAGTGGATTGGTCCTAAGAATATTGTCCATGTAGTAACTGACAATGCAGCTAACTATGTAGCATGTGGCAGGTTGATTAAAGAAAAGTATAAAAATATTTATTGGTCACCTTGTGCTGCTCATTGTCTGAATCTTATATTAAAAGACTTTTCCAGCATGCCAAATGTGTCAGACCTTGCATCAAAGGCATCCAAGGTAACTATCTTTGCATATAATCATATGGTTTTCTTATCATGGTTGAGGAGGAGACCGAGTTGGAAAGAAATAGTGCGTCCTGGTGCCACAAGATTTGCTACGACATTTATTACATTGCACAGCATATATATGCATAAAAATGACTTGCAGGCTCTGGTTGTTGATAAGCATTTTGTGGACCATAGATTATCAAAGACTGAGGCAGGGAAAAATTTTAGTGCAATCATTTTAGATAACCGGTTTTGGAATGACTGTTATCAAGTTGTGAAGATTGTATCTCCTCTCATCAAATTATTGAGAATTGTGGACTCAGATGAGAAGCCTTCATTGCCTTACGTTTATGAGGGGATGAGAAGGGCAAAAATAGCAATTAAGGAGATGTTTAAGAAGAACAAGGAATTGTATAAGCCTTACACAAGAATCATTCAAACTCGATGGGATAGACATCTGAAGACCAATCTTCATGCGGCATCGTATTTGTTGAATCCTGCAATTACATATGGTCCAGATTGTCCTAGCAAGTCAAAGTTAATGATGGCTTTGATTGATGTGGTTGAGTCTTACTCAGATGAAGATATTGATGGCTTCCTAGTGATGAAACAAGCGACTACTTATCGCGAAGGCAAGGAATCTTTTAGCAGGCCTTCATGTCAAAAAGCTGCTCAAAAACTAGACCCCTGTAAGTATTATTATTATTTATTGTATTCATGATTATTCACTAATTCTATATAGTATTGGATACTAAATATATTTTATTATGTAGATGAATGGTGGACATATTATGGTTGTTCAGTTCCAGAATTGCAGCGTGTTGCAATGCGCATTCTTAGTCAAACTTCTGCTTCTTCTGGTTGTGAGAGGAATTGGAGCTTATTTGAAAGAATTCATACGAAAAGAAGAAACAGATTGGGACATAAAAGACTGAATGATTTGGTTTTCACCAATTATAATCTGCGATTGAAGCATAGGTAATCTTGGAAACAATGAATAACTTTAGTTTTTTTTTAATTGATTTATATTTATCTAATATTTTGTTTGTCATTAAAGGAGTACATTGAAGAATAGCAAAAGTTATGATCCAATTGACTATGAAAACATTGATATGGTGGATTTTTGGGTGGCTGAAGAAGATCCCATTCCGGAGTTTGATGATAGAGATGTGGATACATTGGAAAACGTCCTTAACAATGACGGCACTGCCAATTCAACAACTCTTGAGAGTGCTAATGAAGGTTTATATATTTAATTAAGACTCTATTCTTATACCAATATATAGTTATTTGTATAATCTTTAATGTTGGTCACTGTCTTATATAGGTGATGAAGATATGAACATTGCTGACCCTCCACCTTTACAAGATGATGTTGTTGCTCCTGCTTTTCCTTGTCCAGCTGTTGACATCTCAGCCCATGCAAATGATCTTAGTGATGATTTTGATTTTCCCTAGTTAAGATATACATTTCATTAATGTTTGCTTGGTACTATTAAATATTTAAACTACTACTTTTGCAGCTTCTCATCTTTTTTTAGTGATTATTATTTATGAATTTTGTTTTATTTTAATATTATGAATTAATTATATTATTTTAATATGACCGGTCCGACCCCGGTTCAACCTCGGTTCGACCAGTAACCCTTGACCCACTATCTCGACCGGTTTGATGCCCGGTCCGGTTTTTTGTTCCTTGTTAAAAAGTTAGATTAAGCCTGATTAATATTTATTTAAGAACATAAAAATATCTTACACTTCTACCCAACTGTCGACGTCTATGTCCATTAGAATGGTGCACCTCCTCCCGCATTTCCCAGGATTTTGCCTGTAGAACGAAAGCAAAACGAGAGAACGAACAGCGACAACACTGTGACGACGTCCTTGAACGCGAGCATCGGCGATCATTTTATGCAAATCTTTCATTTTGAAGGCTTTAAAGTTCAAACCCTGGTTTATCTCTCCCCCTTTCTCACGTTCGATTCTGTGATTTGATTTTTCTTTCTCTGACGACTTAGGGAATTGATTAATTTACGGTTATGATGCGAATATTGCATACCCAATAGTGCTCACGTGGTAACTTGGGAGTTACGTTTGTCTATTGAAATGATCTTGTTCATTAAGAGGAAGGAAAGTGACCTATATTTTTGCAAGATCTAGATGCAAATTTATTTGTTGTAAAATAGGATTCATCATGATAAAACATTTTAGTTCTGTTGGAAATTTTGTGAGGCCAGCTTAACATTGCTGTCCATCCCACTTTGCCTAATCTATTGAATGGGATGAAAAATGTGATGATGTTCTCCTGGAGGTTGAAAATTATGCATAATTTACGTAGAATATGATTTGTTGGTAGAAACTCCGAGGATATTGTTCTTGCAGTCGAAAACTATTGAGTTCCTTTTTCCTCACGGTGTAAAGCGGATGCGCTTCATATGGAATTGATCACTGACGCAGTTTTCATAAATTTTTGTAAGTTCAATTATACAGAAAGTTGCTTCAAAATTGAGCAATAAACTCTTTGTTTTTATGCAGGTTTGAAATCTAATATGACGCCAGTTTGCCCTTTTGTCAAAGCTTCTCGTCCTGATGATGCCACTGCAAAAAAATCTGGGGAAAATTCAGTTAAGCATCAAGCTGGGTCTGAGAATAAGGTGAAAAAAGAGTCTAACAGTCCAGCTAGTGCTTCTCCTAAGTGCCCTTTTGGATATGATTCCCAAACGAAAAGAGAGGCTAATAGCTCAGCTAGTGCTTCTCCTAAGTGCCCTTTTGGATATGACTCCCAAGCTAAAACAGATTCTAACGACTCAGCTAGTGCTTCTCCCAAGTGCCCTTTTGGATATGACTCCCAAACATTTAAGATTGGTCCTCTTAGCTGTATGATATGCCAGGCACTCCTATTTGAAACTAGGAAATGCGTGCCTTGCTCTCATGCTTTCTGCAAGTATGCTTTCCATGGTTATTCTTTCATGTATACTAATATCTTTACAAATTGTTTCTGAATTTTTTTTCTATTTTTTATATTTCTGAAATTAGGGCATGTATATCACGCTTTAAGGACTGTCCGTTATGTGGGGCTGATATTGAGAAGATTGAGCCTGATGCTAATCTTCAAGGTACAGTTGATCGCTTTATTGAAGGTCATGCTAGGATCAGAAGGTCTATTAATTCAGACAAAGGAGAAGAAACAGAAGAGAATAAACCAGTTATATATGAGGATGTATCTTTGGAAAGGGGTTCCTTCTTAGTGCAACAGGCCATGAGGGTAAGTATGGCTTTTACAAAAATTACTGCTAAGTTGCATACTATTGTATTTCAAATTATTGGATGGAATTGCTCCTTAAAGGTATTTTTTTGGGTGGGGCCAAGGAATAAGTTTTCATTCATATGTTATTGATTATAATAAGAGAAAGATAACAACAACGTGACAATAAAGCATGCTAACGGTTTGCTGTGGTTGGATGTTTTGGAAAGCAACTTTTTGGCGACATGCCATATAAGTGATGGGCGGATGTTGTTATGCTGAGTTCTTCTGCGTGATTGGTGCCATGTTATGCTGCCTGACAATAAGCAGTTTGTTGCATGCAATTCATCTTCAGGCATTCCGTGCTCAGAATATAGAAAGTGCCAAATCAAGGCTCAGCCTCTGTGCAGAAGATATCCGTGGCCAGTTAGAAAAGATGGGTAACACATCAGAATTATGTTCACAGCTTGGAGCAGTCTTGGGCATGCTCGGTGACTGCTGGTGTGTATTGCATATTTTATTTTTGAATCTCTTTTTCTTGTTCATATGCCTTGGATAATGCGATCCATGTAGCCGATTCTGCCTAGTGGGATAAGGATTTATTGTTGTTTTATGCTTCTTTTATCACTTGATTTTTCTTGCCATACTCTTACATGTCTCTGTGCATAACAATCTATTTCATTCTCGTCACATTTTGATTTTACCTTTTCCATTTCTGCTTGCTCATATTTTTTTGTAGTATATTTTCACTTTATTCTGTCAGACTATCTTGCAAAATTGATAACTTAAGAAGGATGAAATTATGTTCAAGTATACAAATATCTGTTAGAACTCCCATTGATTGCGGAAAAGGATACAAGTAAGGATAGTTTTAAGTATGAATGCATGTGTGAAAAATGATGAAGTGATTCTAATAGGAATGCTGGATTTAATTAGACATAGACCAAGAATTGAAAAAGGACTACTTCCCTCGTACATGGTTCCAGGCTGCGTTATTTTGTTTTCTCTCTCAAGAATCTTTTCATCTAAAGGCCCGTGAATAGCTTTATTGAAGTGTGAACATAGTACAAGCTTGACATGCCTTTTGTTGAAACTTCATTTAGTTATGTAGGATAAGAGCACCAATGATTGAACTCTTGACTGCTTGGTTATATAAAGGCTTCAGTACTATGCCAAGTCTTAGTTCAACCCTAAATCCTAAATTGTTAAGTGAAGGCCATGAGTAGTTTCAGTTATTTGCGAACAGCTATCATCTTCTCACCTATGCCTTTGCCTTCCAAATGAGTTTTTTTCCAATAAAAATTTTAAAAGGACAACCACTATTTTAACAATTTTTTGGTGTTGGTTGCCCAAGAAGATCCCTGTAAATTTTTGTAAGTAATTTGAGATTTCTTTCCTGTGCAATTTGATGCTGTTTGTTCTTATTCGATATGAAAAACAGTGAGGTACATATATAGGCATGCGCCCTAACTGACCGAATCACCCATAGGATACAGAATCAATGAAAAATAAAATAAAATCTCCTAGAATCAGGGAACTTAAACTCTTGCTGTCTATCTTCTATTTTTTTAAGTAAATAAAACCTAAACCTAATTAGGTTAATTTGGGCCAAGGCCCATATCGGCGCTAACACTCACCCTCAAGCTAGTGACTAAATATCCTTCATTCCCAGCTTGCTTCTGAGCTCATCAAACGGGGGCCTTGGTAATGCTTTGGTGAAGAAATCTGCTACTTGTCTGTGTGATGGAACATGCGAAAGATCAATTATTTTTGCATCCATCTTTTCTTTGATGAAATGCTTGTCTATGTCCACATGTTTTGTCCTTTCATAATGAGTAGGAATCCTGACCATCCTGATAGCTGACATACTATCGCATCTTAGCCTGATTGGACTGCTAGGCACAAGTTGTAGCTCCTTCAACACTCTGAGTAGCCATAGCCCTTCACATACTTCGTGAGCAAGTGCACGAAGTTTTGACTCAACACTACTCCTAGATACCACCGATTGCTTCTTGCTTCTCCACATTACAAGATTTTCCCAAACCATAGTGCAGTAGCCTGAAGTTGATCTTCTATCAGGGAGAAAACCTCCATAGTCTACATCGGTATATACTTCTATGTCTCTGGAGCTCCCTTTAGCAAAGTAGAGTCCTCTTCCTGGTGTCATTTTTAGGTAGTGTAGGATCCTGTAAACAGCGTCCATATGTTCCTCAAGTGGCTCATTGGAGAAGTGACTCACCACTCCCACGGCATAACTTTGTCTGGGCGTGTATGATATAGATAGAGTAGTTTTCCCACCAACTTCTTATATCTCTCTGCATCAACCGGCACAGGTTCTTTTTTAGGTTTCTTTTTTGAACTTTCTTTCCCTTCTTCTGAGTTCATTTCTTCCTCTTCTTTATTGTCTAATTTGCATCCTGGCTCCATTGGCGTGTCTGCTGGTTTGGCGCCCAACATACCAGTCTCCTTTAGTAAATCAAGGGTATATTTTCGTTGAGAGACAACTATGCCTTCCTTGGATCTAGCAATCTCCATTCCAAGGAAATATCTAAGACTTCCAAGGTCTTTTACTTCAAACTTCTTTTCTAAGGATTTCTTCAATCTGTTTATCTCAAAGAAGTCGTCACCGATTAAAATGATATCATCTACATACACAATGAGAATCGTTTTTCTTCTACCAGAATGTCTGACAAACAGAGTATGATCCGATTGGCATTGGTTATACCCTAATTTCTTTACAGCAGTTGTAAATTTCTCAAACCAGGCTCGAGGAGACTGTTTAAGACCATAGAGAGATTTGTATAGTCTGTAGGCCATACTTGGAGAGTTGTACTGTGCTAAACCTTGTGGAATATTCATAAATACTTCTTCTTCCAAATCGCCATTAAGAAAGGTGTTTTTTGCATCTAGTTGATGCAGGGGCCAGTCAACGTTGGCTGCTAGAGATAGCAAGATTCTAATTGTATTGAGTTTATCTACCTGTTAGAAAGCCCTGATTTTCTCCCTTGATTCTCTCTATTAATTACCCATGATATTAGCTAGAATTTATATTTCTTGATTTCTTGTGATATTGCAATATCTGTAATTTATGACTGATTGATTGTAACCGGATTGATTTCTCTTATCCGGACTCTATAAATTGTAACCCAATCATATGGAATAATATGAGAGTCAGAAATATTTAGCAAATTGAAGCATGGTATCAGAGCAAGGGGTTCGACCTGAACCCATAATATTTCGTGAGCTTCTGCTGTGAGACAGAGAGAGAGAAAGCGAGGAGAGAGAGAGAGTGAGGCGTCCCAGATCTGAAGCCAGGAGCTGACTGTGGACGACACCGCCCCTCCAGTCCTCACCGGCATCCTCTGATCGGTGCATCCCTTGAAGACGACAGCCAACGGAGCTACGCGTGAAGCTTACGCGCTGTCACAAGCCCCTGCGCGTGAAGCCCACGCGCCACCACTGCCTCTGCGCGTGAATTCCACGCGTCGCCGCCTGAAACCAACAGTACCTCCCAGAGATCCAGAAAATGAACCCATCAGAATTCCCACCCCTTTTTGGGTCCGTTTGCAATATTCCAGTGGCCCTTATGTCCGGTACATCTTCAAATACTCAAAACACTCCTCCTTCACCAATGGTCACCTCTCAAACCTCTGATCTAGAACCATCCTTAGCCTCTGAACATCAAGCTATGGTGGTGGCTCACAAACTTAATGGTAGCAACTATCTTCAATGGTCTCAAAGTGTATTAATGTATCTACGTGGGAAGCGGAAGGAGAAATATATCAATGGAGAGGCAAAACAACCTTCCCATAATGATCCCAAATTTGACACCTGGTTCGTTGAAAATGATCAGGTAATGTCTTGGCTGTGCAACTCAATGACTCTCGAAATCAGTGAAGGATACCTCCTGGCAAGCACAGCTAAGGAAATCTGGGATGCTGCTAAGAGGACTTACTCTACACTAGACAACACTGCAGCCTTATTGGATCTAAGGAGGCAGCTCAAAGATCTGAAGTAAGGAAACTTAACTGTAACACAATATTACAGCACTTTAACAAAGATATGGCAGCAGTTGGATCTCTTTGAAGTACATCCTTGGAAGGATATGGATGATGCGAATTACTACAGACAACTGGTGGAAAAAGGACAAACCCATGACTTCCTGTTGGGCTTGAATGATGTCTTTGAGGAAGTAAGAGGCAGAATTATGGGTCTAAAACCGCTTCCATCCTTATTTGAAGTCTTCAGTATGGTCAAGTTCGAAGAAAGCCGGAGACACCTCACTCAGGGTAGCCAAACTCTTGTAGATGGTTCAGCATTGGTCACGAGGAGGTCCCCAGCATTTGAGGGATCTGAGAAGAGAGGGAACAAGTGGTGCAATCACTGTAACAAGAAAGGCCACACCAGAGACGAATGTTGGAAACTACATGGGAAACCAACCCAAGGGAAGCAAAAACAACGGGAAGATAAAAAGAGCCACCACACCTCCTCTGAAGAAAAAGGTGATGATGGAGACCAGTTGACCAGAGAAGAGTTTCAAATGCTTCGTAAGATACTTGAAAAACAAAACAAATCAAAATCTGTCCCCAACGTGAACTTGATTCAGTCAGGTAATTCCATTATAGCCCTTAATGCAATGGTAACTAGTGATGAGACTTGAATTGTTGACTCCGGTGCTACAGACCACATGACTGGTAATAAGTCCCTATTCAAAACCCTCAAATATTGCCATGAGAACCTTAGGGTAAAAGTCGCAACTGGACTATATACTAAAGTTGAGGGTGTTGGCATTGTGGGCCTATCTGATGATCTAGAAATCCATAATGTTTTGTTTGTTCCTGCTCTTACCTGCAATTTCATATCTGTGAGCAAATTGACTAAAGGACAAGTATGTCGGGTAATCTTTGATGATGTTAAGTGTGTTTTTCAGGATTCGACCTCGGGGAGGAAGATTTTGACTGCTAAAGAATGGGATGGACTCTACACTTTGAAGGAAAGAATATGAAGACTGCAGGAGCAAAGAAAGCTATGGTTAGCTCTAATTCTCAAAATAAAAATGTAATGTTGTGGCATCAAAGATTAGGCTACCCCAGCTTTGATTATATGAAGCATGTGTTTCTAACTTTATTCAATAAAAATTCTTCTCCTTTCCAATGTGAAACGTGTCAAATTGCCAAACAAACTCGTGCCTCTTATCCCAAACATCCTTACAAACCTATTGCCTCGTTTACAATGATCCATACCGACATTTGGGGACCAGCCAAAATCAACACTCGAACAGGCACAAAGTGGTTTATTACATTCATCGATGATCACACCCGGGTCACATGGATTTACCTTATGAAAGAAAAATCAGAAGCTTTACAAATTTTCAAAAACTTTCACTCTTTTGTGAGAACCCAATTCCAAACTCTCATCAAAGTTCTGAGAAGTGACAATGCCAAAGAGTACGTGAGTGGAGCCTTTAGGGCATTTCTTGAGCAAGAAGGAATCCATCACCAAACCTCATGTGTCTATACTCCTCAACAAAATGGAGTCGCTAAGCGGAAAAATAGGCATCTTTTGGAAGTAACCCGAGCTATTATGATGGAAAGAAATGTGCCAAGTCTGTTTTGGGGGGATGCTGTGCTAACTGTCGCTTACCTTATCAATCGAATGGCTTCCAAAATTCTCAACTTCAGTACCCCCATTCAAAAACTCCTTGAGACCTACCCCACCTCACCTGTCATCAATACCATCTCTCAAAAAGTCTTTGGGTGTGTTGTCTTTGTTCATAAACATGATGGGGGCAAACTTGATACTAGAGCAGAAAAATGTATTTTCCTCGGGTATTCCTCCACCGAAAAGGGGTATAAGTGTTATTGTCCCACTACCAGAAAACTCATAATCTCCAAAGACAGTTTTTTATGAGGATGATGCTTATTATCCCAAATTACCCATTCAGGGGGAGCACTATGGAGTAGAATGGCTAATTACACCTGAAACTATAACCAACCCCAACACACATCTTAACCCTCTTGAACCTTCCATACCACAAGAAGAAGAACCGGAACCAAAAACTCCTAGTCCTGCACCTCCACTAGAGCACCAAAACCCCACAAACACTCCTCACCCAATGGAAACCAATGTTGAAATTGATGCAGGGGTGACATAGCGCTCAAGTCCTCAATCAGGCGAACAGGACAGTAGTAGTAGGGTTCCTTCCATTCCAAGGCAGGAACGTGATTCCAATCCAGAGTTGGATCCTGAAGAGTTAGGATGGCCCATTGCACTTAGAAAGGGGGTAAGATCGTGTACTCAGCATCCTATTCAAAAATTTGTCTCCTATGGCAATTTATCTGCTAGAATGCAAACCTGTGTGGTGAATAGCTCACAGGTGAAGATTCTAGAAACATTTCAACAGGCTATGAAAGATCCTAATTGGAAACGCGCCGCATATGAGGAGTTGAGAGCCTTAAAGGAAAATAACATGTGGGATATTACCACACTTCCTAATGGCAAGAAAGCAGTGGGTTGCAGGTGGATCTTCACCCCTAAATTCAATCCTGATGGAAGTATCAACAAGTACAAAGGAAGATTAGTTGCCAAAGGGTACACCCAAACTTATGGGATTGATTATCAAGAAACGTTTGCTCCTGTGGCAAAGTTCAACACCATCCAGGTACTCCTGTCCCTAGCTGCTAACCTTGACTGGTCTCTACATCAACTAGATGTGAAGAATGCTTTCCTAAATGGAGATTTGGAGGAAGAAGTATACATGGAAATTCCAGATGGAGTAATAGCTCCACCCAACTCAGTTTGCAAACTGAAGAAATCACTGTATGGCCTGAAACAGTCTCCACGAGCGTGGTTCGATAGGTTTGCCAAGGCGATCAAAAGGTTTTTGGCTACATCCAAGGACAAGCGGATCACACTCTCTTCATTAAACACAGTAATGGAAAGGTAACAATCCTAATTGTGTATGTGGATGATATAGTCATAACTGACAGTTATAAAGTTTCTATCTCCCAACTCAAGAAAGCCCTAGCTAGGGAATTCCAAGTGAAGGACCTAGGACAAATGAAGTACTTTCTTGGAATGGAGGTGGCTCGATCTAAAAAGGGTATAAGTGTGTCTCAACAAAAGTACACACTTGATTTGCTCTACGAAACAGTAATACTTGGGGCTAAACCTAGTGAGACGCCTATGGAAGAGTCATGTAATCTAGAAGTGAAACCAGACGGGGTACCAGTTAACTCAGAAAGGTACAGAAGACTTGTAGGTAAACTGATCTACTTGACTCATACAAGGCCTAACATTAGCTATGCAGTTGGAGTGGTAAGCCAATTTATGCATCAACCCCAGGAAGAACATATGGAAGCAATATACAGAATCTTGACCTACCTCAAACTCAATCCTGGAAGAGGAATATTCTTTAAAAAGGGGAGTACAAGGAACATAGAGGTCTACACTGATGTAGATCATGGGAGAGCTGTGGATAACAGAAGATCTGTCACAGGATACTGCACTTATGTTTGGGGAAATCTGGTCACTTGGCGAAGCAAGAAACGAACAGTAGTCTCAAGGAGTAGTGCTGAAGCTGAGCTAAGAGCTGTGGCCCTGGGGGTATGTGAAGGAATGTGGGTGATCAGACTTCTGAAGGAATTGAGAATTCCCTATGAAGGACCTATGAACCTCTGGTGTGACAACCAAGCCAGCATTGAAATGACCAAAAATCCTGTGTATCATGACTGAACAAAGCATGTTGACATTGATCGGCACTTCATCAAAGAAAAGGTTAAAGATGGCACAATTAACCTGAGCTATGTGCGCTCAACTAATCAGATTGCTGACCTCATGATCAAACCCTTAGTCAGAGTCAAGTTTGAAGGGCTTCGAAGCAAGCTGGGAATGGTTGACATCTACTCTCCAGCTTGAGGGGGAGTGTTAGAAAGCCCTGATTTTCTCCCTTGATTCTTTCTATTAATTACCCATGATATTAGCTAGAATTTATATTTCCTGATTTCTTGTGATATTGCAATATCTGTAATTTATGACTGATTGATTGTAACCGGATTGATTTCTCTTATCCGGACTCTATAAATTGTAACCCAATCATATGGAATAATATGAGAGTCAGAAATATTCAGCAAATTGAAGCACTACCGGTGCAAAAATTTCCTCGTAACCAATGCCATAGGTCTGTGGGTACCCTTTAGCAACATGTCGGGCTCTGTATTTGTTAATAGAACCATCTGGATTATATTTCTTTGTAAACACCCACTTACAGCCTACGAGCTTCTTATTCTTTGGCAGTTGCGTGATCTTCCAAGTCTGATTTTGTCTTAAAGCCCTCAATTCTTCTTCAATAGCTTCCTTCCACTTGGGATCTAGGATTGCTTGTTGAAAGCTAGTAGGCAATTTTTCATCTGCCAGATTAGTAACAAGGCAATGCATGGAAGAAGATAGTCGATCATAAGACGCAAAATTACTGATTGGATGTCGAGTAGAGGTTTTTACCCCTTTTCTCAAGGCAATAGGCCACCCAAGGTCGTTTGAACCTGAAGTAGGAGTTGAGTTTTGGCGGTGCTTGATGCTAGAGGAGTCTTGAGTTGCTTCGGTTCTATTGTCTTGAGTGGGCTGCTCATAGACTGCATCAGTTTCTGCATTATTTATTTCCAACTCACCACACTGTGCATCTGTATCACCTGTTTCTGTGTTGTTCTGCCTGTTGTCCAAATTAGAATTTGAGTTTTCAGGGAGTTCTGGTGGTGGTTCTGGTGTTGGTTGAGGTTGCGATTGTGAGGTTGTGAAAATAGGGGTAGTAGAAGTAGGAGTGGTTGATATAGTATTTTTGGGCTGAAGAAACTCCCATTCCTCACTACTCTCCCCCTGAATGGGTGTTTTTGGATAATAACGGTGGTTTTCATCAAAAGTTACATTCATGGTCACAAAATATTTCTTTAAGGGAGGAAAATAACACTTGTAGCCCTTTTGGGTGAATGAGCATCCAAGAAAAATACACTTGAAGGCTCTAGGGTCTAGTTTACCTCTATTATCGTTGTGAACATAAGCAATGCACCAAAAATTTTCGGTGGAATCTAAGTGTGAAGGTAGGAATTTGGATAGGTTTTAGCTAGGGTTTGGAGAGGTGTATCAAAATTTAGTGTTTTGGAAGGAAGACGGTTTATTAAGCGTGCAGCAGTGAGTATGGCTTCCCCCCAGTAGTATTTTGGAACACCGTGTGTCAGCATTATGGATTTGGTTACCTCAAGAAGGTGATGGTTTTTTTTTTCGGCTATGCCATTTTGTTGTGGGGAATTTACACAGCTCGTTTGATGAACGATCCCATGTTGTTTGAGGTAGGTTTGTAGATATGTTCCCATATATTCTCTCCCATTATCACTTTGAAGGATTTGAATAGTGGTATGGAACTGATTTGAGATCAGTTTGTGAAAATTTATTAATTTTTCAGGTAACTCAGATTTATCTTTCATTAGAAACACCCAAGTTAAGCGTGTGTGATCATCAATGAATGTGACAAACCATTTAGCATGTATTAGAGAGGGAGTTCGAGTGGGACCCCAAATGTCACTGTGAATGAGAGAAAAAGGTTGAGTGAATTGATGAGAGTGGGGTGTGTAGACGCCTTTAGTATGCTTAGATAATTGGCAAACTTCACAGGATAGAGATGAAAAATTTTTATTCAAAGAATCCGGTAACAATCTGGACACATACTTTGGGCTAGGATGTCCTAACCTATAATGCCATAATAACACTTCTTTATCAGTAAAAACAGAAGGAAGAGATTTTCCAGCAGCAAAACTGGAAGCACTTGGTTGAGTCCACGGTTGTTGAGCATCCACACAGTACAATCCCTCTAGCATCCTAGCTTTGCCAATCATCTTCTCTGACTCCAAGTCCTGAAACAAACATTGAGTAACGAAAAAATCAACATGACAGTGTTGAAATATGGTAGCTTTACTCATAGATATCAAGCTACACTTTAAATCTGGTGCATATAGGACGGTTTTGAGAATTAGGCTTTCAAAGAGACATGCTTCACCAATACCATGAACCTTTAAAAATTTTCCGTCAACTACCTTTATAAACATTGGGGATGTGCACGGTTTTAGGTTTTGAATCGGCTTTGGATTCCTGGTCATATGGTCTGTGGCGCTAAAGTCCACTATCCACATTCTTATGGTGAATATTAGTTTTTAGGGCAAGAATGACATTACCTGTGTAAGCTATATTACCGGAGGCAACTAGTTGTTCTTTAGTCATATTTTTCTAGGATTCTTCGGAGACATTCAACTTCCTCAGTACTAAGTTTATTATCATAATCAGAGTCGTTTTTAGCTGTGTTAGCCTGCGAGTCACTTTTCCCTTTGCCTCTGTTTGCTGGTTTCCCATGAAGCTTCCAGCATACCTCTTTGGTATGTCTTGATTTTTGACAGTGATCACACCATCTATTATTTTTCCCCCCCTTTCCATCATTTGACTTGCTACCCTTAGTGTACATAGCACCAGAGTCAGACACCAGCTATTGTGGTTATATAGAGGCAATAAGTTTTTGCCTGCTCTCTTCTTGCTTCACCATGAAGAATACTTCACGTAGGGAAGGAAGCTTTTCAAAGCTCATAATGCATCCCCTGATCTCATCAAAAACAGGATTCAAACTCAGCAAGAACTTGTAGATCCTTTTCTCCTCCTTGATTTTGGCATAGAGCTGGGCATCAGTAGAACAAGCCCATTCATACGTGTCATACATATCCAGTTGTTGCCATAATATCACCAGATTTGTCCAGAATTCTGTAACGGCTAGAGTGCCTCGTTTTAGTTTATCCAAGACCGCTTCAATCTCCATCATCACAGCACGATTATTGAGGGAGGCAAACATATCTCGTGCAGCCTCCCAAACTTCCTGTGTAGACTTGAACAAGGAGAAGCTTGCACTTATGTCTGTGGTCATTGAGTTTACAAGCCATGACTGGATCATTGAATCCTCTATTTCCCACTTTGCAAGCTTCGGGTCAAAGGACAGAGGTCGTTTCTCGGTGCCGGTGAGATAAACCAACTTCCCTTTTCCAGTCATGAACAGACGGACACTCGCGGCCCATTGGAGATAATTCTGACCATTTAGTCGATGAATGGTGATTGACGAGGAGGTAGCATCGTTCGGCACTTGGGGGCCTGAACCCTGATCACTCGACACTGTAGAGGTATTCAAGGCCGAGGAGTTCATGCCACCTTGATCGTCATTATCCAGTCCGAATCCAAACCGGATCATGGTAGCTCTGATACCATGTGCAATTCGATGCTGTTTGTTCTTATTCGATATGAAAAACAGCGAGGTACATATATAAGCATGCGCCCTAACTGACCGAATCACCCATAGGATACAGAATCAATGAAAAATAAAATAAAAACTAGAATCAAGGAATTTAAACTCTTGCTGTCTATCTTCTATTTTCTTAAGTAAATGAAACCTAAACCTAATTAGGTTAATTTGGGCCAAGGCCCATATTGGCGCTAACATTTCTTTTTTGGTAAGCAATGAGGAGAATCTGTTCAAAATTAATGAGTGGGTTGTAAAAGTCACATTTTTATATTTTCTTTTGATAGGTTAGCATATAGTCAAGCACTTTCAAGTTTAAACATGTTATGTGCACTGCAGAAGGTAGATAATTATGAGCGGAGATTCTGCTGAAAGAAAAGAATGAAGAACAATTATAAAACTTGCATAAAATGATAAATAAAAGCTGCTATTGGACTACTATAATAATATTTTAAAAGCGTCCCATATATCTGTGATTGACTGGGTATAGTAAATAGAACTGCATGTTGAATTCCAGAAGAGCAGCTAAATCTTTGTTTGAAAAGTGTGGTGAAATTGATTTTGATATGTAGGTGAGGCTGGTGAGATTTTGTGCTCAATTGTAGTTCATCAAGTTGTGTTTGTAATATCATTGAAAGCTATGGCAATTCCTGACCCTTTTGCCTACCACTTGCTTGCTTTTCCAAATAAAAAGCTTTATTAACGTGGTTTTGAAATGGCATCTGGAACATGGACAGCGCTAGATTATTAGAAGAGCAATGCAAACCTACTTTCTGCATATAGTGTTTACTTTGTCAAATGCTTATTAGAGGCCAATTGTGACATGCATGCTTACTTTTTATGTTGTGCAGCCGAGCCATGGGGGATGCTAATTCTGCAGTTGCTTATTTTGAAGAAAGTGTTGAATTTCTCTCAAAGTTGCCAAAAGATGACTTGGAGGTTATTTCATTAGAACATTGTTTAAGACCGTGTTTATATGTCACATGATCATCGATTATTATTTTTAAAATTTATGTATCACATGACCATCTTTTATTATTTTTAAAATTTATATATTTAAACTCTTCTCCCTACAGATTACACATACACTTTCTGTTTCGCTGAATAAAATTGGAGATCTTAAATATTATGAGGGAGGCCTACAAGGGGCAAGATCCTACTATTTTCAGTCTTTGAATGTTCGGCGCGATGTAGTCAAGCATCATTCAGATGTGCCATCCCAGGTTGGTTACTGCTTTGTCTATATTGAAATTGAATTATCAAATATTAATACAATGTCTGAATTGCTTTTGGTGCGTTCTTGGTTGTGTTCTATTGACTTGCCCAAATATTGCATGAATGTTCTTGCTTTGAATTTTGGATCATATTTTATAGAAGATAATTATCCTTGAAATTGTGAAGGATTTCTGGATTTCACTTGTTACTTTCCTATGGTTATATGCTGTGTTTTACTGTTATCCTATTATAATTAGGAATGAGAGAGAATGAGAGAGAATGAGGGAATGGTAGAATGTTGTAGTAATTGCAGAAAGAATGAGATAGAAGGGGAAAGAAGAGGGAACAAAGAGAGAAACAGAGAGGAATAGGGAAAGGGGGTTCAGAAAGGAGAGAGTCAGAGGGAGACGATAGAATTGGACTGAATTACTTCAGGGTTTTCTCATTAACGAGCAAGACTGAATACATCAACAATTAGGATCCTATTCATAATCTTAGGTCCCTTAACTAACTTCCCCTAACAGCTACTTATCTAGCTAACCAACCCTCTTTTTAACCTCTTTTTAATTTTTATTATGATTACATAACAATACCCCCCTCCCAAAAAGATCCTTGCTCTCAAGGATCAAGTAAGAAGGGGGGGGGGGGGAATACAAAATCTGAACTAAAGGGGTTAAATTCTGGAGAAAATTCTCTTGAATATTGATGGAATCACTGTCTTAGCATTTGTGGATTTGTGGATTCGGCCTATATAGTTTTAATCCATTGCAGGCGTGGATTAGGCTGTTTCTGATCATGTGGAGCCTGAATCACTATTTCTCTGCTTCCTTACTTGGATTAGGCTGTTTCTGATCATGTGGAGCCTGAATCACTATTTCTCTGCTTCCTTACTGGAAAAAACTGGTACTGAGGGTCCCACCATGTGAAGTACCTTTCCTTCCTTGTGCTTCTTTCTACTTGACACAAGATTAAGTTATTGCCCACTGGATATTGTCTGAAACCAGAACCAAATTGATACAATGCTATAGAAGTCTTAGAGAATAGGGGAAAGAGAGTAGGAGAAGAGAGAATTTCCTGAATGTCATTTGTCAATCATCAATCAACAACCTCGTTAGGCTAAGTAGCTAATCCTAAGGCTAATTACCTAAACTACCCCTAAGGCCTTATGGACTTAGTAAGCCTTTATTTAATAAATCCTTGTGGCTCATAGAATTAGTAATACCACCCCTAATCCAATATTTATGATTATATAATGCTATTTTGTGTGAATAATTCTGCTATCTTGTGTGAATAATTCACTGTGTATTTTATTTCATATGAAAGAGTTACAATTTATAGGGTCTGGGTGGCAGAAAACAATCCGGTTATAATTATTACAATCAATCAGAATTAATTAGAAAGGATTATACTAAATTAGAGATATTGCACCACAAAAACAGGGATTTATTCTCTAGCAAAAATCATGGGTAATTAATGGAGAGAATCAAGGGCTTTCTAACACTCCCCCTCAAGCTGGAGAGTACATGTCTACCATTCCCAGCTTGGTTTGAAGCCCTTCAAACTTGACTCTGGCTAAAGGCTTGGTCATGATGTCAGCAGTCTGATCAGTTGAGCGCACATAGCTCAAGTTAATGGTACCACCTTCGACTTTTTCTTTGATGAAGTGCCGATCAACATCGACATGCTTTGTTCGGTCATGATACACTGGATTCTTGGTCATTTCAATACTGCTTGGTTGTCACACTAGAGCTTCACTGGACCTTCATAGGTAATTCTCAATTCTTTCAGGAGTCTAATCACCCACATTCTTTCACATACCCCAAAGTTACAGCTCTTAGCTTAGCTTTAGCACTGCTCTTTGAGACTATTGTTTGTTTCTTGCTTCACCAAGTGACTAGGTTTCCCCAGACATAAGTGCAATAACCTGTGACAGATCTCCTGTTGTCCACAGCTCTCCCATGATCTACATCAGTGTCGAGCTCTATGTTTCTTGTATTTCCCTTTTTAAAGAATATTCCTCTTCCCGGATTGAGTTTGAGGTAGGTCAAAAGTTTGTATACTGCTTCCATATGTTCTTCCTGATGTTGATGAATAAATTGGTTTACCACCCCAACTGCATAGCTAACGTCAGGTCGTGTATGGGTCAAGTAGATCGGTTTACCCACAAGTCTTTTGTACCTTTCTGAGTCAACTGGTACCTCTTTTGGTTTCACTTCTAGATTGCATGATTCTTTCATAGGTGTCTCATTTGGTTTAGCTCCAAGTATTCCTATTTCGTGGAGTAAATCAAGTGTGTATTTCTGTTGGGATACACTTATACCCTTTTTGGATCTAGCAACCTCCATTTCGAGAAAGTACTTCGTCTGTGCTAGGTCCTTCACTTGGAATTCCCTAACTAGGGCTTTCTTGAGTTGAGAGATAGAAAATTCATTATTGCCAGTTATGACTATATCATCCATATACACAATTAGGATCATTACCTTGCCCTCATGGGTCTTGAATCTGAAAAGAGGGTAACTGTTGCTGTAATTGATATAGCAGAATCCAACTTGCTTCTTCTTTAGGGAGATTTTTCCACTGCGCCAATACTTCTATGACGATTCTCCCCTTCTTCCTACCGATTCTCTTGTTCAATACTCTCTCTGGCTCACGAGTAGGAGGTAGTTCTTGCCAATCTAGTGGAGGATGACGCTGCTTCATATAAGGATCAGGACACAAGTAGGGAGATGTGAAAAGTAGAGTGTATCCTGGAATCTGGAGGTAATTCCAACTTATACACCACAGGACCAATTCTTTGCAGCACTCTATAAGGACCAAAGTATCTTGGGGCTAATTTTTGTGAGCTCCTAGAGGCTAGGGAAATCTGTCTTTTATCTTTTTAATTTGTCTCTTATATTTTATTTGATTCTATAACAAGTTTTGAATGTTAAAAATATATGTAGAATTTTCCATTTTTTCCCCGTAAATAATCTGCCAAAAACTTCTAGCTCAAGTGCATCTAAGGACATGATTTATCACCGTGGGTTGTGGTCGTGAAAGTGAAATTTAATGATAAAAAGAATAAGAAAAAAGAAGAGGAAAGAAAGAAGCTATAAATTTAAGATAAGTGCCACGAAGAATCGGAAGGGTGAATGAGAGGGAACTGGTTAGGGTTTTGAGGGAAGAAAGAGGATGAGTGGTTGGAAGTAGCAATACATGTGGATGTGAATGTAGCTTTAAGAAAACCCGCTGCCCCACTTGAAACTCCCTATCTGTTCGGTGAGCATCAGCCAAAGCTTTATAAGGTTCACAGCATGATGCAAATGATGTTTAGCAATTGATAAAGCCCCCTCCCTTGCTGTAAAAGACTTGTTTAAAGCTTTCACAGCTGCACTTCTAGGTAAATAAGGCACATATAAAGGAGGTTTTTCTCCATAGAGAACTTCGAAGGGAGTTCCTTTAGTAGAAGTATGATAAGTGGTATTGTACCACCATTCAGCCAAAGGTAACCACTTGCTCCATTCCTTTGGCTTATCCCAACACATACATCTCAAACAGGTTTCCAAGCACCTATTTAATGCCTTTGATTGGCCATCAGATTGTGGATGGTATGAAGAAGTAAGCTTTTGATCCACCCCCCATAATTTTTAAAAACTCCTGCATGAAGTTACTAACAAACAGAGGTTCACGGTCACTAATAACTTCAACAGGAGCACCATGCAACCTATACACATGATTTAAAAAGTGTTGTGCCAAACTTGAAGCTGAAAATGGGTGAGATAATGAGATAAAATGAGCATACTTGCTCAATCGATCTACGCCACCCAAGTAGTGTCTTTACCATTAGACCTTGGCAACCCTCAATAAAATCTATGCTTATACTCTCCCAAGTCTTGTTAGGAACTGGAAGAGGCTGCAATAACCCTGGATAGGCTACTGTATCATATTTATCCCTTGCACAAGTGTCACAATACTTAATGAATTCTTTCACTTCTTCAAGCAAATTCTTCCACCACAACAGTGTCTCAACCCTTTGATAAGTTGCATGAATTCCAGAATATCCCCCCTTGAGGTGTTGAGTGAAGCCATTCTAAGATTTTATTCTTAACAGCCACATTATTTCCCACCACCAACCCGCCATCTTTCCTCAATAATTTATTCTCATCAAAGAATTTTCCCATTGCACCTTGCTGTTGGAGGGTAGTAAGAATATCCTTTGAAGTAGGATCTGCTTCCCCGCTTGCCTTAATTTCTTGTAAAAGTTGATCAGAACAAGTAGATAATGTACTTTGGAAAGTTTCCATCTTAGGCATTCGAGAGAGAGCATCAACAACATTATTGTTGTTTCCCTTCTTATAGTGGATCTCATAGTTGTAACCCATCAACTTAGACACCCAATACATTTGAAAAGAGGTTTTTAACTTCTAATCCAATAAGTATTTTAAGCTCTGCTAGTATGAGAAAATAACAAAAGGCCTTCCTTCCAGGTATTGATGCCAATGCTCTATTGCCTGCACTGGCCCTAGTAGTTCCTTCTCATATATTGAGAGACTTTGGTGTCTAGTGGCCAAAGCTTTGCTGAAACAGGCAACTGGCTGCCCACCTTGCATCAAGACAGCACTGATCCCTATACCACATGCATCTGTTTCCACTGCAAAAGTCTTTCAAAAATCTGGAAGAGCAAGAACAGTAGCTGCCACTAATGTTTCCTTCGATTTCTTGAATGTAGTTGCTGTTTCAGGTGTCCATTTAAAGCTGTCCTTCCTTAATAAGTTGGTTAAGGGCCTCACCAACTCACCATAACCCCTAACAAACCTTCTATAATACCCAGCCAACCCCAAAGAGGATCATAATTCCTTTACAGACTTAGGTTCAGGCCAGTCCAGCACTGCCTTGATCTTTTTAGGATCTGTACAGACCACACCCCCTCTGATAATGTGACCCAAATACTCCACTTGAGTTGCAGCAAAGGTACATTTGCTTTCCTTAACAAAGTAGTGGTTTTCCCTTAATATTTGTAACACCTTCCGCAAGTGTTGAAGGTGAAGATGCATGCTAGAACTGTAAACCAAAATGTCATCAAAAAAGACCAGCACAACTTTCCTTAGAAAAATTTCTGAAAATGTTGTTCATGGCTCCATGAAAAGTTGCAGGGGTGTTAGTGAGCCCAAAGGGCATCATTAGCCACTCATAGTGACTGGAATGAGCCCTAAAAGTTGTCTTGGAAGTGTCACTAGGCTCCATTCGAATTTGGTGATACCCTGCTCTCAAAATCTAATTTTGTGAACTATCTAGCCTCCTTGAGCTCATCCAACAGCTCTTCCACTAAAGGAATGGGGTATTTATTCTTGATAGTTTCCTATTGAGTTCACAAAAATTAATGCACATTCTCCATGAGTCGTCCTTCTTCTTTACTAGGACTATTAGAGAGGCAAATGGAGAGGCACTTTCTTGAATAACTCCATTCTTTAGAAGCTCATTTACTTGCCTTTTGATTTCATCTTTCTGGATAGCTGGGTATCGATAGGGCCTTAGATTAATCAGGTCAAACCCTTCTTGTAAAATATGGGATAATTATGATTGTCTCTTAATGGTGGAAGTGATTTAGGTTTAGCAAACACATCCCCAAACTCATTTAATAATAGTCTCATACCATTCTCGGCATCATTCTTCTCATCATGCAATACTCCCAAGACTTGATCCCCTCCTCCTTCAATAGCTTGCAGTAGGAAGAGCTGGTTCCCCTCTTCTAATTGGTTGTCTAATGTATTCACCAATTGACAATTGACAATTTCCTTGACAAGTGGGTTGTACCAAAAGGTAATAGTCATGTTGTCTAAGTCCCATGAAGCATGACGAACTAGTCTTATAGTAGTGCAGTAAAACTTTACTTTAACCCTATTAGGTAATTTCTGATCACAAGTAACTCCCATCAGCTATCTCTATTCAAACCACTTAGTTTGAATTCTATGATTAACATCTCTATTAATTTTGGCTATCTTTTTGTATATTTGATTCCAAATATCTAAACTTTTCTACTTGTGAGGCGAGTTGATTTCCCAATTTAACCTCCATATCCTTCCTAGCTTGTCTCTTATCAAAATTACAATACATATATTCTGTCTTACTTCTAGTCAGAAGGAAACTCTTCGACTCTAAGGTTCTTCTCCATGTCTCAAATTTAGAGTTAATCTCTTCTCCTGACTCAACTAACAGAACTATATCATCAGGAAAAAGTATGCACTTAGGGTTTTCTATTTGATATGTTCAGTTAGAACGTTAAGGACTAAGTTAAACAAATAAGGGGATCAAAGATGATCCCTGATGTAGGGTAATCCTTATAAGGAAGTCCAAATGCCTCATTGCCTAGTGTTTGAGGGTCCTATATCACTTTGATAGAAGCGACACGCCCATCTTTCTTTTCCAAGGCTCTCCGAAGAATGTCTCTCGACACACGATCACAAGCTTTTAAGATCAGTGAAAACCATCTACAAGTCTCTTCTTTAGCTCATGTATTTTTCCATTAACCCTCTTAGTAAATATGTTGCTTCTGTTGTTGACCTTCCTGGCATGAAATCAAATTGGTTTTCAGAAATACCAGTTCCAATCTCAACTTGTGTTCCATATAGGCGTTTACTGACAAGAAAAATTGAATTTACATTAGATGTTCATTTCATGGTTATGAATGGATTTTGTTCTTCGTTTTTTATTTTTTTTTTTGGGGCGGGGGGCGCTAAGGCTTATGAACAGATGCATGACACTTATTTGGCATTGGCATTTATTTGCGTGTTGTGTCTGATAAGCCATTGTTGTAGAAATAGTGAAAAATTCAGTCTGTAACCCTTTTTCTTGTACGTAGTTATCTACTGGTTTGAATTAGGCTTTTAGAAACATATGGAAGGGCAAATGCACATAGTCGAAGGAGTCTTCTCGCAAGTTTTTGCTAACTATACTACGTATAGTCGAAAGATGCATGTGCGATCCCTTTTAAAATAATCATACGAACAATATATTACTTGAGTAGCTCTACATTTGTTCTTGCGTAAGAAAATATAGAGGACTAAAAGTTTATGAGCAAAGTTTTGTTAACTAATAATTGTGAAACTCACTAGTGGAAATAAAAAGACACGGATAAGGGGGGGCAAAAAAAATTAAAGGAAAAGAATTTTCTTTTTCTTGTTTTTTGGGGGGGGGGGGGGGACGCTTCCTTTGAGTAGAAATAAGCTAGTTAAGAAAAGGGGATGGCTGTGTCAACAGGGGGTTTCAAAGGGAATGACAACGTCCAGACATAATAGACCTGAGGAAATGTGATGCAAGTTTCAAAAGATGGATTCCCCTGTGATATATTATGTATATTGGCACGGTTGAACGTTGACCGTCAAGCTACACTCAACTGAGAAGAGAAATAGAGAATTTTAAAAAATCTCAGATTACTTATGAAAATATTCTTTTCCTCTTTGTCCATATTCTAAAGATGTTTTGATGACAGGAATTATTGCTGATGGTTCATAACATTTCCATCATTTCTTTGTTTGAGTATTTAGAAGTTTTGTCTCCTTTTTTTTTTTAAACCCATTTAAAACCACTAAACAATGTAAAACTCAGCGCAATTTTTTTTTTTTCAAGTGGCCCTTCAATTTAATAGACGTAATTGCTGCTACAGAATATACATGTTTCTGCAAATAAAGTGGTTAATATTGATGTTAACACGTTATTATTTGACATGTCATTCAGGTTCTAGATGTTGCTGTTTCTCTTGCAAAAGTTGCTGATGCGGACAGGAATCTGGGAAACGAAAGTTTGGCAACTGATGGATTTCAAGAAGCTATCGACTTGTTAGAGTCGTTGACACTGAAATCTGAAGCCAGTGGACTTGAACAACGTGTAAGTTTATATCCAATTTGTCTTGTTATTTTATTGTTTCATACCAAAAATGTCATATTTATAATGTAACAAAAGAGATAAATACTTCATTAATGTTTTCCATGTGCCGATATAACATACAAGTTTTACTGTTGTCCATCCTCACTCCACCAAATGTAATTTATGTCTATACATTCAGAGAGACTGTCACCGAAACAAAATGACTCAACGTCATTACGCTACTTATCATTTTCTTTTAATCTCTATCACTTGCTTTTTGAATGCATTATATTCATACATATTTATGAATGTAGAAATCCAGATTGCTAGAAGATTTACATGTTCTTCATGACTCTCATGGAACTCCAATGTTTGATCCTGAAACAAGTTACTTTACTCTTTTTTCTTCTATAGCGACTTTCGGTGCTAGAATTCCTCAGAAGCCAACTCGCAGACAAAGAAGAACAAGCCGAGGCAACAATCTAAGATCATATATTAATCTTCCGCATGAGAAGGCAGACATGAATTCTGGTTGAAATAAACGTGTTTCTATAAGCCATTGACAAGATCCTTAAAATAAGCTCCAGTTAACGGAGGAAGACGGTCTTTCAGAGTAAAGCTATATATTCAGGCATGCCCTAACGCTTTATTAGCTGCCACTTCTGAGATTCCTCTCGTGTCTATATCCTTCTGTTTCTCTCACCTGTTATCACTGCTCTTCTTGGTGTGCAAGGGACAAATTGAACTTGGATTCTGAGGTTAATGTGTTAACGTGTTTCTGAAGTGAGGTTGAGTGCGACACACCATGAGAGTTCGCTGTGGAGCCCACTTTCTCTCCGTTTTATACGTATCTCTCTTCTCTCTTACGTTATGGGTATATATGCTGGAAGCTTGTAATTCTAGTGGATCTTGGACAGGTTATGCTGGGTTTTCCTCTGCATTACCATGAGCGTGTAGAATGTAATGTGTAAGTTGCAGTATGCTATTTTGACTTCGAAACTGGGAACAGAAGTTATAGCTAATTGGAAATATACAGAATATTGTTTATAAGGGTGACCTTTTACCTCTGATGCTGTGTGTTTATGGACGTCTCTGTTATTATTCTGAAGAAATCAGCACTCCGCATTAAGCATTATATCGTATTGTCCCTTTTGAGCTTTATTTTAGGATTGTGTTTTTTCTATAGAATCTTGAGGGGGAAGTTTTGTCTATGTTTGACGGATTTTTTTTTTTTTTGGAAAAAAAATTCCAATCATGATATTTTAAAAGGAAAATGGCTAAAAAAGACCACCAAAATAAAAAAAATTACATGCAGGGACTGATTTATAAAAATTGTTATCAAAATCTATATTATTATTGTCAAAATCCATACTAAAGTTGTCATGATTCTTTATTTGTAATTTTTCTATTTTGAAGGTTTTTTTTTTTTAAAAAGGATTTCTTTACAGGTTTTGATTGGAAAGGATAATATTTGGGGAATCTTTCAAGGTTAGAGGTCTAAGATTATGTGAAATTTCACAAACATCTCATGGTCATACAGACTAAGTATGATTTTTATTTTTGGAACACTAAATTAGAAAATTGACTTTAAAAGTTGCAAAGATTACTAAAGCTATTTATAAATAGTTGGTTTTTCAAGATACCCTCCTTAATCATTTGCAATGACGACTATTCAATATGAAAATATTCTCTTAACTTCGAGAAAAATGTAATAAATTTAGTATAAGATAAATTGGGATTTTATATTTAGAATCAAAGTAAATGTTTCTAATCAACTATTTATAATTCTAACCACACGTGCAGGACTTCAGAAACAACAATGAATAGTACCTTTTGATGCTTGTTTCTTTTTGTGTCTTTTATGCTTTTATTTCATTCTACGCAAAACGTTTGTAAATACTTCTGTTATTAATACATCTCTTCTCTATTCCCGGGGGGGGGGGGGGGACAGTAAACATTCCTAGTCAACTTTTATATGGAAAAAACACTTCGCAGACTCGCAGTACAAATTAATGACTTACAATATTTTTAATGTAGAGATCTTAATAAGAAAAATATAGATATGCAATTCTTGTCTACCATTATATTACTCTTTTGGTGACTATTTTCAAATATGATTCAAAAAATTATGCATCTATAATTTATAAAAAAGTTTTATAAACAAACATTATAAATGAATCTTTTTATCACAAAGAAGTGGTTATGCTCCCTTATACTTTCAAATATTTTAAGAATTTGCATGAGATTTTTTAACTTAATTTTTTTGGGACATGCTTTCATTTTTATTAAGGGAAAATGACATTAAGGTCCCACACAAGCAAATATACAGCAAAAAAGTCCCCTGAAATGTGATAATTCTTCTGAAGTCCCAAAGGAACTTGGCTGCCATTTTCAGAAAGTTAAAATGACTTCATTGCCCTAGCATATCAGAGACAGAAGGCGCTGAGGTGAGTTTCCCGCATAGTGTGGGTCTGTTACGGCTGGGAGAGAGGACATGGAGAAAGAAGGAAGGAGCCATTGATAATGAAGTATCTTTCCCATTACCATTAGTGAAGTCCAAAGAGGTTCCATTTGAATCTTTACAAATCTTCAGGTCTGAAAATTTCTTTCCTCTCCTCTCCTAGAATATTTTTCTTGACAGATTGATTGTGTTTGGGAATGAGAAATCAGAAAATCATTTTTGCCTTTGGTACCGTAAAGCTTTTGTTTTTGGTCTAAGAGGAACAAGTGAATCAATGGAAAAACTATGTTTTTGGTTGGTGTGTGTTAGTGATTTAAGTTGGGTGTGTAGGATGACCATGGGTGCTCTGTTTTTGGGTTACTTGTAGGTGGTTTTGTTCTGTTCTGACATTAGTTTAGGGGCAAAGGAAGGAAAAGATAAAGATTAGTCTGGGTAGAAACCCTTAGAACGAAATGGGATATTGTATTGTCAATCAGGTCGCGATAGTTTTCAATGTGTGCCATGATAGTTGTCAACATAGCTCCTTGACTTGTCAATGACAGTTGCGTGATTCTTAATGCAGGTTTAAATTACTGATGGTGAGTATGCCTGGAAAGCATCTATTGTGCTTTGTTCATATAAAAGGAAAGTTTATAAATGATGGAGAAGATGATATATGTGGGAGGTAGTGTAAGAACAACAATTATAAAGGAGGGAACAAGTTATGAAGAATTGAAGGAAATTATATCATCAATTGTTAGAAAAGAAAGTAACTCATTTCTCTTGAAATTCTCAGTTGTGTTTGATAAAAAAATATTTGTGGAGTTGGTAGATGATGATGAGGTAGAAAATTTGACAAAATTCAATGAAGAAAGTGGTCATGTGTATGTAAAAGAGAATGGAAATAAGGACCATATAAAAGCAACAAGGGATAATGTAATGGATGAGCAAGATGTGTAAGTTTAGTTTAACAAAACTGTTATTATCAATATCAGTTGTTATTGTCTTGTTACCAACTTGTTAATGTATGCATCCTGACTTGTCATTTCCTGTAGAATTGATCAATCATGTGGAGGTATCAATGGATTGTCTATGTCTCTACCTACATTTGATGAGATTGAAAAGCCATCATCAATTCTTTGTGCTGTTGAAATAATCCCAACACCTACATCACAAGTGAATTCCACAAAATGGAAGGATTTGATTATTGGAGAAAGACAAATATTTCTAAATGCCACTGCCTTCCAAAAAACATTATACGGATGTGAAGGGAATATTTTGTAAATGAATGTGAAGGGAATTTTTTGTAAATGGATACACACTAATAGTTAGTTTCGTAATTATATGCAACCCCTATGTTTTTTTTTTTTGGGATGAGTTGTGAAATAGGTGTAGTTTTATATATATGAAGGTGTAAATAAAAGTTGGCTATGAATTGGCATGTTAGATTCTGCTATCATTTCAGTTGTCATTACCTGCACCCTATATTGTCATTAGACCTATTATGACTTGTCAATGGAGTACTGTGACTTGTCAATTAATTTGCTGATATAAGTTGTCAACAATATGAATTCAAGTTACTTAACCTGTTTTAGTTTCATATGATATTTTCACTCACTTTATCATATTATATTTTGGTTACATTGTCATATATAATCATTATTAATGAAGTGTCAATAGTGACACTATGACTTGTCAATGGTCGCACTATGACTTGTCAATGGTGGCACATTGACTTGTCAATAGTAACACTATGACTTGTTGTTCGTCGAATAACTTCTTAAAAGGGTTGGGTGCTGCGGCGGATATGATCAGGAGCCGCGGCGCCTTACACAGAATGACAGCTCCTTGGGATAGATGGGGGAGCCGCAACGGATATGGTCAGACGCCTTGGTGAATTATCACTTGTTAATAGTAGCACATTGACTTGTCAATGGTGGCACTATGACTTATCAATGGTAGCAATATAACTTGTCAATGGTGACACTATGATTTATCAATGGTGGCACTGTGACTTGCCAATAGAGCACTGTGACTTGTTAATGAAGGTACTGTCCCTTATCAATTGAACATAATTTTGAGTAAAACCTTCTTCTTAATAATTATATTTTAATGCAAATATTACTTAACATTATAAATAAATGACACCTTCAGTTATAAAAATTTTAAATATCAATTGTTAGTATCCACACATTCATTTGTTATGAAGTTGTTATATCACTTGTCATTAACTCCTGTTATATTAATTGTTATTTTGAATAACTTAGGTTGTTAATTTCTACGCTGAGTGCTGTTGAGCTATACACAACTGAAAATTTCAAAAGAAATGAGTTACTTTCTTTTCCAGCAATTGATGATATAATTTTCTTCAATTGATGATATAATTTGTTGTTCTTACACTACCTCCCACATATCTCATATCATCCTCTCTATCATTTATAAACTTTTTCCTTATGTGAACAAAACAAAATAGATGCTTTCCAGACGTACTCGCCATCAGTAATCTAAACTTGCATAAAGAATCATGCCTCTGTCATTGACAAGTCAAGGAGCTACGTTGACAATTGTCACGACACATATTGACAATTATCGCGACCTGATTAACAACACAATATCCCATTTCGTGCTAAGGGTTTCTACCTAGACTAACCTTCATCTTTTTCTTCCTTTGCTCCTAAACTAACGTCAGAACAGAGTTAAACCACCCACAAGCAACTCAAAAACAAAGCACCCATGGTCATCCTACACACCCAACTTAAATCACCAACACACACCAACCAAAAACACAGTTTTGCCATTGATTTACTTGTTCATCTTAGACCAAAAACAAAAACTTTACAGTACCAAAGGCAAAAACGATTTTTTGATTTCTCATTCCCAAACATAATCAATCTGTCAAGAAAAATATTCCAAGAGAGGAGAGGAAAGAAATTTTCAGACCTGAAGATTTGTGAAGATTCAAATGGAACTTCTTTGGACTTCACTAATGGTAATGGGGAAGATACTTCATTATCAATGGCTCATTCCTTCTTTCTCTATGTCCTCTCTCCCAGCCGTAACAGAGCCACACTATGCGGGAAACTCACCTCAGCGCCTTTTGTCTCTGATATGCTAGGGTAGGAAGTCATTTTAACTATCTGAAAATGGCAGCCAAGTCTCTTTGGGACTTCAGAAGAATTATCATATTTCAAGGGACTTTTTTGTTGTATATTTGCTTGTGTGGGACCTTAATGTCATTTTTCTTTTTATTAAAGAAGTAAAAGGCAGAAGGAAAATGATTATATAAATCATCATTCCCGAAGGAAGACTCACATGGGTACAAGCCACACACGCTTTCTGCACTGTGCGTAGAGAGGCCGATACAAAAGAGGAGGAGGCAATGATAAAAGAAGATGCTAATTTGATAAAAGAAGCACTTAAAAAAAAAAAGGAATAAAGAAGAGAACCGCACATGGGGTTATTTTGGTTAGAGTATAATAAATAAGAACACGATGAAAAAAAAAATGTAGGAATACAAGACTTATTAATAATCATTTGCATTGCAGGGAAAAGAATGATAATCTTTTGTGTTAGGATTAGAGTAATCCTCAATCCTAAATATTTTTGTTGCCAGCAATCCTCATCCTAAATATAAGAGCTAAAAGATTTATTTGGTTCTAAATATAATATTTTTATTTACCTTTTCTCTTAAATTTATATATATTTTAAAAATTATTTTTATTTATTGCGCTTAATGAGTTTTCATCAATGAGAAATTCTAATACAAATGATTAAAAAGGAAAATTTTATAGAAACCAACACCTATTTTTCACACATATATAATTCACTAATTTTGTTTAGTTTCTAAAAATTAGTCATTTAATTTTTATATGGAAAAATCTAAAAAAAATACTGTTGAATTTTAAAATTCTCAATCAGGAATTACTACAAAAATATATTGTCATTTGCTTTGCGAGTATAGTCATTTTCTTTATGTGTATAGTAACTAATACTGATTTAAAATTTTAAAATTTAACAGTCATTTTTTAGGGATTTTTTTAATAACATTTATAATTAACGTACGAATACTAATTGCTTTAAATTTATATACATGTATTGGTAGCTTCTAAGTCCTTGGCTTTTTTTTTCCTTTTTAACTACTCTTTTTCCACTTTAGAAGAATAACTTACTTGGATTTCATGCATGGGGTATGCTTTCCCTTCTTGTCTAGTGAATAATTTACATGGACAAATTGAACACGCCATTAATCTCACATAAAGTTAAAATTATCCTTTTCAGTGACAAATTAACTATTACAAACCAAATAGTTAATTTTAAATTGTTTTGAAATTTTTGTCCTCTAAATAATTCAAATGCAAAATAAGATATTGGAATTAAACCATTGTATTAAAAATCAGATCGCTATGCTGGATTAGAAATTGATGAACTAGTCATCTGGTTGATCTGATCAACAAAATTTTAACCCAAGGTGATTCAAAGTAACCCAAATCAACTCGGTTAACCAGCTCAATTTTGGGGGTTAACCTGGTTGCTTTTGTTAAGGCTGTATATGCAAAAAAAAAAAAAAAAGAAAGATCTTTTTCCAAAAAAAAATTTGTTGACAATTATTAGTTTGGTGAATAAAGGATTATAAACATTTTGTTATGATATATCTATTTTGTATTTTGTTAGGACAAATATTTAGTAATTTTGATAGTATAATACTATGATGTCAATTTATCAAAAAAATTGTAAAGAAGGTTGGAAAGAAATTGTAAATATATGATTATTCTATAAGTGATTTAAGGAATTTAACTCATATTTAGTCTTTGGATGATATGATCAGAATTTAAATTATTTTTTTAATTTTCTTTATTTCTCATCGATTTGACTCTTAAGTTGACTCTAACTTAACTCACTGTCTTAACCGATTTAAAACCTAATTCAATTTTTAGTACCTTAAACAGAACAAAACGAGTGCACACATATTTTTATAATAAAAGTATGTGTTTAAACATGCTCGCTATCATAACTAGATATTGCCTGGCTAGTTCAGAGCATGTTCTATGCTCATAAAAAAAATAAGCATGGAGCGTTCATCATAATCTAAACTAACTATTTTAATTTTGAATGATCCATATTCAATCTATATAAATTTATATTTTAAACATTATTCTGTTTTAATAGATGCAAAAATTAAAGTAAAAAAAAATTTCATAGATGATGCTTCCTATAAAATAAATTTATCATTGGAAAGATTATAAATTAAAAATCTTAAATCGCAATCATTGAAATTTGGTTTATGATGTTTCAAATTCATTATAGCAATAGCACTCATCATTGTAATGAGTGTTAAATGAAGATTGATAAGTAATTTAAAAGGAAAAAGAAAAGTAATATGCTTTTTTTTTTTTTTTACATTTAAATCTTCTGAAATGTTCATGCCAAAAAGAATCTTGCTAAAATGTATAAAATTGCTTAAAATTGGTTACAAATAATAAATATGTAAAAAAATTTAACTTGCACATGTTTAAAAAATATTCTTATTTGTGAAGAAATTATTAAAAAAAATAGGATAATTGATACAACAAAAACAACCTATTATAAGGAGGGCAAAAATTTAAAAAAAAAAGACTAAAAATTTTAGACAATCCTAGTAAGCAAGAACATGCTATTCCTTAAAAAAAAAAAAAATTAAAAATGATAAGTATGGAGGACAAAATAATAACTAGGAAGATAGTTTTGTGGCTAGCAATAAAATTCTCAATCTAGAGCGCGAGGGAATTAGTCACTTTTACTACTCTGGCTCAAACCTTTAAAAAAAGAAAAGGTCAAATTTAATTCTCAACTAATTTGTATATTAAGTAGGGGTTGGTATCTTAAATTATTTATGAACCCCACCCAGCAAAAATGTGGCTAGTTACAGTAATACAAACGCAGAAATTTGGAAAGATGCTTTCACATGCTTCATGTTTCACGCTTGTCATACTCAACACTGATACTCTGTCAGTCGCCCTATAAATGGGAAGCTTGATTTCATGACCAAAGCATTTTTCTTCATTCAGTAGCAGAATCACTCTCCTCTCTTCTTCTTCTTCTTCTTCTTCTTTAATAATGGCTTCAGCACTTCTTCGAATCCTCCATTTCGTCTCCCTAGCTTCTGTTGTAATTATCGCTGCCACTGCAACTTCAGATCAGATTTCTAAGGCTGGACGATCGCCGATCTCTCTCTCTCTTCCATTTCTTCATTTTATCTCGTTACAGTTGAATCGTTCTTAATCGATCGATTTTCTTTTTCTTTCTCTTCTCTGCAGTCTTATGTTGTTTATATGGAAAAATCGACATCGAACAGAGATGTTGTTTATATGGGAAAATCGACATCGAACAGAGATGGAGCAGATTCAGATCATTTGCAGCTTTTGTCTTCCATTGCTCCAAGGTTCGTCGTCGTCATTATCATCGGTATCTGATTGAACATAGAAGAGAATCGAATTCATTATCAAATTGAATGAACTTCGAAATTGGACTGTCTGATTATTAAATTCTTTTTCTGGTTCTTTTGGTGAGTGAGTCTCATTTCTGTATAAGTTGAGATTCAAATTCGATACCTCCCTTACTACTTAGACCAACCTCCGTTGGTTGATGGAATTTATTTTACTAATGAATCTCGCAATACCGGAAGATACATGAGTCTCCTCGTGCTCTAAAAGAAAAGTAATAAAAATTTGCTTTAAAGAAGAGCCGTTTGGTTTAGATGTCCTTTTCTTCACTGTCAGTTATTATATTTTTCAAGAATATAAGTTGCAGATTAAATCGTTTCAGCATCAAACGACTCCTTCTACTGCTATAATACTGAAAACTGCCCTTGACAAACTCATGAGTCATGAGTCTCGCGCACATTGTGTTTTTTTTTTTTTTTAATTTTAAATCAATATGCCAATATTTTCCTATATCACAAATTAAAGTTAATTAGTGTTGGTAATTTTTAAAAAATTTAACAATTATTATATTTGAATAAATAACATATACTCTCTCTAAACAACGAAATAAATATTGTGATTCATTAATTTGAGTACAATTTCTTATAAAGGGAATTATGATGTCTACCAGTCACCCAGCATAATTTATATTTATCTCACCAACCTTGCTTTGATTATCAAAATGATATAAAAGGACAAACTTATACAGCTATACTTAAGTGCACCAGATATAAATAACAAAAAGTGATTCAAAAATATTTTTGTGAGTGGAAATAATTTTTTAACTTTGCTTTTATAACAGTACTAAGGAAAAAAATAAATATTATACGAAACATTGAATTATGTATAATTATCATGCTACCTTTACATGGTTTCAATTTTCACATAACTAATATATATAATGATCACTATGCATTATTTTGTTCTATTGAATCAATGCATTACTTTGCAAAAAAGGAGGAAAGAATATCAAGATACAACAAAAAAAAATTGACTAAACAGTGATGTTAAAAAATATAAAGTGAGGTTGACAATAACATTTTATTTTCAGCGAAGTGATCTTGAAGTTGAAGTCAATATGTAGAATATATTTTTGGTTTTTCTTTTTTTTTTGGGGGACCAGCCAACACCTAAAAAACTAAAGTGCGCTAGTGTTTTTTTTTTTGTCTCATTGTAATTAGTTACCACATATTTTATGAAATTATAATGTGATGTATAAGTTATTTAATCCATAAAAATATTATAGATGTTAAAATGGTTGGCTGACTTCACTCTATTGTCCATGTATATTATACAATGAAATCAGCAAATTCACAATTTTGTTATTTTGCCGGCAAGCAAATTCAAAAGTTAAATTGGTCTAAATTTAGAAATGTTACTTATGTAAGATATACAAATAATAATAATAAAAAAATATCTTTAAATGAAATTTAATAATAATAAAGTTTATTTTATGTTTCAAAGCTCACTCAAAACTTCTCCTTCTAAAACTGTTAAATTTAAACATTGAATATAAAAAAATATATGTTTGACCTATAAAATAATATAAAATCTTCAGCAAAATTTTAAATGAAGGTTTTTTGACAAAAAATTCAAAATGAAGTTTAATAACTTAAATGAAACTAAATAAAATTGAAAATACATATATTCGAAAGGAAAATATTTTGGGTGCTCATCTTAAAGATAAAGACTTAAAGCTCATCTCTTTTGGACCATTCAAATCTAATCTAAATTATCTAGATTTAATCTTTCTAATTGATTGCTTTTTATATAACAAGAATTATTTTTAAAAAAATGATAGTTAAGAGATCATTATTATTTTAGATTTTATACATATTAAAATAATTATTTTAAAAAAAAATAAAAAATTAAATTAGGATTATCTAGATTTTATCTTGACGATTCAAACAGGATAAACTCTGAATCTTTTCAGTCCCCAAAAAAAGAAATCTCTATCTTTAAGATGAGAGCCTGGGAGTGAGGGCCAACAAGTGAATGACCAATTTATATATCCAGGTCTTGACGGAGTGATGTCAGTTTTTCTAGATCCAATTCTTCAGCTCCACACCACCCGATCATGAAATTTCTTGGAATCAATGTCCCCCATTTATCCACGTGTCGCTTCCACATGCCAACACGCATCCTCTTATAACGTCATCATCGGAGTCATTGACACAGGTAAATAGCTCCAGCTCATCCCCGCTCATGCTGTTGTAGACTTGCCTAACCATAATTGTTAAGACAACCATTAATGTAATTATAGTTTCTGGTAAAAAAAGAATGTAATTATAGTTTCTGGTCAAAAAAGAATGTAATTATAGTTTTTCCCAATTTTCAATTCGGTAACTATATTTAGCCAAAAGATATTGGTATTATATATTTTTCTCTCTTAGTAATTTTGCTTTGTTGGCAAAGTCAATGTTTGCATTAGTATTGGTACTACTGCCCAAAAAAAAAAAAATCGTTGGCTTTTGCATGGGGACTAACAATACTAATAAAGTAAAATAAGAGTATTTAATTAAAAAAAAACATAGGCAACAACTTAAAAATTTAGAAAAACTACCAGTACTTTCCCTAATTGTTAACACTACTAGGTAGGTAATAACTTACAAGTGCTTTACTGAAGAATGAAATTATTTAGATAGTTTAAATTATTCAAAATTATCTAAAATATATATTTCTTTAATTTCTGAGAATAAACCAAATTTAGCTCGTTCAAACTAATTAACGATGAAAATTTATTGTAAAACGAGTTACATTTATCAAAAGATAAGACAATCCAGATCCAATCTTGCCTTCAATTTTCTTAAACATTTCAGGGGAAAATATTGTTTTTTTATAGAAAGAGAAAAGGATGTAATGAAAAACAAAAAGCATTACAATACAAATAAAGGAATAGAACAAACATGAAAATTTAAAAAACCTAGAAAAAAAGTAGGTTATGCTATTCAAACTGTGGCGAGAAATAGTGACAAATGTTTATTTATAGTGTAATGTTTGGACAAATGCATTTATACTAAAAGTGTAGATGAAAATTTAATTGCTACTTTTTGAATTATAAAGTTCATTATTATCCATAGATAACTAATGTCAGAGAAGCATACGCCCTTACGGGAAAAAAAAAAACTTCAATAAGTGTTTCACAGAAAAAAAAATCTCTTACCTAATAATGTAGGGCTTGTTTGTTTTTGTTTTTTTTTTCTTGTTCTCAAAACAAATTTATAAAATTGTTTTTCAGAATAAGTTTTGGAAAAAAATAAAAAAATATTTTCAAAAAATCACATTAAAAAAAATAAATAAAACATGACATTTGGCATATGGTAATCGTCGCTAATCACTGTATTAGATAGGTGACGGGCAAAAGGTAAGAAGAGAAGAATTTTTTTTTTCAAATTTTCGAAACAAAAAATAAAATAGATAAAAAAATATCTAAAATTTGTTTTGGTTTTTTAGTTTTTAAAAATGTTATTTTTTTTAGTTTTTAAAACAATCAATTAAAAATAAATTACTAAAAAAAATTTTTAAAACAAGAAACCAAATAAGCATGTAAATTTCGAAACTTGGATAAAGGATTTTATTATTTCTTTTTTGACCATGACGGATTCTATTAATTCTAAATTTATATTTTTGGCTAACTTATTAATTCTAAATTTCATTCAATAACAAAACGAATGATTTTAAAATAAAACATTAATAATTGACAGATACACGTAATGGAAAGTGACATGAAAAGAAGTTAAAAATTACAATATTTTAACTCAGGTACTTAAAACTTCAAAAAACTAGGAGAGCAAGTGATGCATAATCTGGTATTTTGCAAATGTAATTAAATGACAAAAATATCGTTGTATTAAAATGCTTATTAACAAGTTGTGAATTGATAATAACAAGTATTAAACAGTAAATAACAAGTTATTAATTAATAAATTATAAACTGGTAATTACTAGTGTTGAACAACTAATGACAAGAACTATATTGGCAATGACAAGTTTGATATTTTTTTAAATCTGATACAAGGATATTTTGATCATTTGACTATATTTGTAAAATATCATATCAGACACCATTTTTTTCCTAAGATTTTAAATTCTTAAATGCCTAAATTAAAATATTATAATTTTCAACTTCGTTTGTTATCATTTTCTCTTCACATAATCATGTGCCGCATATAGGGAGAACCGGAGAAGGCATCTGACTTCATAAATAATAAATTAATAATTTTTTGGTTCAGAAAATTAATTATTTAAACTTTATCTTTGTTAATGTAATTTTTTTTTACTTCTCTTCTTAAAATATATACATTGTTCATTAAAAAATGAATTACCTTTTAATTTAATTTTAGTTATCAAAATAATCTCTGCTAAACTAAATCAAAATTTGATGAATAAAGATATTTACTTTTATTTTTGACACATCTGTTATCTGTTATCAGATAAATAAGACAACTTGGCAGATCATAGACCCACCTGCTACTGCAATACTATCTTTTGGACCTCTCATCGATGGCTTTAATGGCTAGGATAGATAACAATCAAGTAGCATGTTTTATAAACTATTAATGGTCCTGTAGTCTAACCTAATGATATGCAGTCCATTTTTAGTAGTGGAAAATTGGGGGTTTAATCCCATCATTATTTCACACACGCACGTTATAAACTGCAATTGTTATCACGTCCCGACCAATATATATTGTTTTTAATTGTGATACGAAAAAAAAACATAGTAATATGATAGTTTTATATAAAAATGATAAGATGCTATTTTTGATAACATATTATTTAATAAGAGGAAATACTAGTTGTTTTAATTGAAATTTTCCTTTTTATTCCTTATTAAAAAGGAATAAAAAGTACAGAAAAAATATTGTGGTTATTCGGTAATTCTCTAGTTCTTTCTTTCATCTTCTTAGGCATCCGAGCACTGAAATTCAATCTGTGCACCACATGAAAGATGATCTCGTCTTTCTGGATATTCTCTCGTTAGGCCGTGCAGATATTTTAGCGTATAAGGAGCCTAATGTTACTAATAGTTTATTAGCTTTTTTTTTTTTTTTTTAAGGTGAAGGAGGGTTAATAATTGATTAGCTTTTTGTTCGTTAATGCCTTTTTCCTGTGTTAACATATATATATTTATATAGACATACACATACATATACACTTTTCCTCTTGAGTGGATCTGCTCGAACGGTGTAAACTAGAGATCAACCAGTTTAGCCATCTAAATGATCATAATAATCGCCCTTCATTTTGAAATTGGAGAAAACGTGTTGTTAAAAAATGTAGTCGGATGGGATTTATTTCTCATAGTTATACTAATCTTTTTTTTTTTTGGTCTCTCTCTCCCCCCTAGTATACTCTTTACATTTGCTTCTCTTTTTGGTGAGTGATCTTAGAGGATCCGAGCTGCTTCATTACTCTTTTGGCTGACCCCGCTTTCCTTGAAGCAAACGGTTCTTAAAATGCATGAAACATTTTGCTAAAAAAGGTGCTTAAAACATAATTGAAGAATCCCTAAGCTTTACACACACACACACACACACACACACGGATGATGGGATGATCTGCAAATTTTGTGACAATTGTTATCAATGAAGTAGTGATAGACATGCTCATGACATGAGCTAATGGACAAGGTTTAAATATCTTATATGGTGTTTGAATGCACTTGGTGCAATAAATCGAAATTCAGACATAGTAATCTCAATTTGACAAGTCCGGCCAATATGTCCATAATCATTTATCGTAACAAAGTTTCCAGTTGTAGTTCGTTTTTCTGGCTTAATTTATCTTCTCCAGCTACTTGCACTAAATAACCAACCAACCTAGAGGGACACACACCCATACTCTCTCTCTCTCTCTCTCTCTCTCTCTCTCTTGTGACACACACACACACGGAGGAATTGGAAGTTGACTTACATGAGTGGTGGTAAATCTTACTTGAAGGAGCTCAAAAGAGTCCCCACGGTGTTAGAAGCAAGGGCTAGGGCCACACAGAGACAAGATGGTGAAGTTGGAACAACCCAAATAGACATTATGGGTATGGGCGGGTGGGGTGATTTTCAACATCCTCCTCACATGGCCTGCCTTCATCACCATCCTCTCTGCCCTCCTCCTTTGATTCATCAGACCTTGAAAAAATAAAATGCCATCATTGTGCAGTAGTGACTCCAGCATATGCTCTGAAGCTTAAGATAGATGAAGACAGATTAACTGTCAAGAGAGGCTAACAAGTAATCAAGTACACCTCGCAATGATGCTAGGCACTTGTGTTCTTTTTTTTTGGAAGTTCGTAACTATAGATAATTTTCTCCCGAAATAATGATCTAGTATGGCCATTCTTATCGCGAGCACATACCACTAGGTGTAAGGAAAACTAGACCTGAAGTTGTTTGGTTGGACTGATGAGTCTGCTCCAGAGCTCAGTAAAGCGAAAATGTTGTTTACCATTGGCCAATTGAAATTCCAAAAAGAAGGCAAAAGGCGAAAATTAACAAACTAATGATGGAAAATATCGAGTGGCTCAAGTGGAGCAATGAGGTGGGCACAGAGGTGATCAGAAGAATCCCTTGGAATATCTTTTTGGATATGTCGACGGGACCGTCAAATGGACTACCAGATGTGACTTACTTTTCGCCGGGAAATGTTACATCAGAACGAGCGGTGGATGAACTCATGGATATGGAAAGCACAGGGGACCAGACGTTGAATGAGTTGTTGTCTGGAGTAAATAGAAAAGTCAGCAGCTCGTCTAAAACAAAATGGATTCCACCAAACAAATGGATATTGGTTTCATAAACGCCCAAGGGTCTGCCATGCACATGGGGTATGGATAGGTGGAAGTACAAAGAGATTGCATTAAGTTGGTATTTGGGGTGGCGGAAAGCCAGCAGCTTTTTTGTGATTCTGATGAAGCAATTCATTCTAAATCTATGAAGAATGATCATTTTTATCTCTATTTTTTCCACTTTTACAATAGAATGATCACTTTCATCAAGACTAGTTGGAATTGGCTAAGTTATTTTACCTAAAATGAAGAGAGAAAATAGAAATAGATAGATAATAGTGATGGCCTTAAATATCAAAGTATATAAGGCCCATTATCTATATCGATCTTTCTTCTGGTAAACTCATGGATTAGAAGAAAGCATATGATAATGACTGTTAAAATTATGCTGAACTAGGATAAAATGTGTTTATTAACTTGTATAAAGAGGTCAATAAATGTGCAAATCAATTGCTAGGTATGCACATCATTTTCTAGTTGAATTGTGCATTTTAATTTGATAAACCACCAGGGTTCTGTCATGAATTTTTTGAAGCTGACAGAATCGGAGGAAATGCACCGAAACAAGCGCAATGGCCTCTTATTAATCTGACTCTAAAAATAATTAAAATATAATTCGGATAATTTGTTCTCAGCACTTAATGCTTATGAAAACTGAGAATATGAAATTCATATTTAACATATGACAACTGAAACCGATCCTCAACATGAATAATAAATCGAGTGTGGAGATTTTTAAGTTTTCAAGCATTCTAAATTCATTCATTGTTAAAATATGTGCCCTTAGGATGTTATTAACCGTGCATTAACACATCAAGAGCCGTCTAAATTGGAAAGTATTACAAGACAATAAGGGGATTAACACCCGACTTCCCTTCATTAAGTTTTAGCATTTTAAAGTTTGAACCATTCATCCATTTTTCTATTGAAGTTTACACAGACTAGAGAATTTCCAACTTCTAGTTAATATTTTATGGTTCACCCATGCCTATATTTGATTTCTTCCCCAAAAGGGATTTGGCCTGAGACTCCAAGTTTCAACGATCAAGATATTGGGAAGATTCCTTCAAGATGGAAAGGATTTTGCATGGAGGGTCATGATTTCAACTTTCAAGAAATCCAACTGCAACAGGTGATCATAACCCTTTTTCTTCTTTTGAATCATATCTACATGAAATATCGCAATTACTGAATAATTTATCAGCGATAAAAAATGTTGATTCAATTCCTCATGGTCTGTGTGGTTATCATTAGTTCATTTCGATCCCTTTCATGTGAGCTTCAAAAAATAATGAGTTGATTAAAAAGAAGAGTTAAAACACCCAGCGAATTTCAATGTTAAAAATCTGTTGTGTTCGACATTCAACCAATTGCAATATTATAACGTTAATATTGACATTAAGCTGTTTCAAGTGTCACTTTCTTAGCAATGACTATGAAATTGCCCAGATTATGTTAAACACACTTCTACTAATGAAAGTTTTCATTGTTTTGGAATATTCACACTTTTGCTAAAATTTAGATCAAATCTCTGAAATTCCTAATTGAGTCTATCATCCATAATAATTCTCACAGAATCACAGTATAATTGCAGGAAACTGATAGGAGCAAGACATTATGATCCTCAAATGACATTAGGTGGTAATAAAACTCACCACCCAAAAGGCAGAGGGTCCCCAAGAGACTCTGTTGGCCATGGCATTCACACTGCATCACCAACAGCAGGTAGCAGAGTTCAAAATGCCAATTATTATGGCTTAGCGAAGGGAACTGCAAGAGGAGGCTCACCTTCTTCTAGGATTGCTGCCTACAAGGCATGCTCAGAAGATGGCTGCCCTGGTTCCACCATTCTGAAGGCTATCGATGATGCAATAAAAGACAGTGGACATAATCTCTATCTCCATTGGACTCAACTCACTCTTTCAATCAGACTTTTTGAATGATCCCATAGCCATTGGAGCATTTCATGCTGAAGAAATGCGAATCATGGTGGTGTGCTCTGCAGGGAATGACGGCCCTGATTCTTACACTATCGTCAATACAGCTCCATGGTATTCACTGTCACAGCTTCTAATATTGACAGGACCTTCCAGTCAGCTATTGTCCTTGGGAATAGGAAAACTTTCCAAGTATGTCCCCTGCTTCCGAAAAATTATTTTTAAGTACACAAAGCCAATGCCAAACGGACATAATGATATACCAAAAGAAGATTTCACCAAACGTCCATCTTTCATTGACCTAATACAAAATGAATCGATTTCTCGACTGTTCCAAAAACCCGGGGGGGGGGGGGGGGGACTGTACAAGTAGAAGAGTTAGGAGACTTTGAGGTGCTGGAAATCTAATATATTGTGTGACCTTTGTTTTCTATGTTGGGGTTCAGGCATCCACTTTTCAAACCTCACTCGTTCAAAGATGCATCCTCTTTTCTTCGGAAAGGACGTTGCTGCCAAATTTACCCCCGAATCAGAAGCAAGGTAACTTAGAAGTGTCATCCATATGATCTGATAGTTTCACGAAAAAATATCAGATCATGCCTCACATTTTTCATGGCTACGTTTGTTTAATCAAAGTACACTCAATTTATTAAACATAAATACACCAAATTAATTATAAATAGGCAACGCACAAACATTTTTCATAAGGGGTTTGATCTCCTTATCATTTGTTAAACAGTGTTAATTTAGAATTTCTCTCCATTTAAAGCTAACACCCCTACTTAGTTTCATATTGCTAGCAGTATTCTAGCAGGCACTAGCATTAGGACCAGCAACACACGTGTGATTGTAAAGTTTATAAATAAAGCACTAAGTTGTTTATACAGTATATCTCACAGTTACAAGCAATCTTCCTAACATAATTTGGTTTTCTATTTTCACTGAAATGCAGGAATTGTTATCCTGGATCACTAGATTACACGAAAGTTGCTGATAGTATTGTTGTTTGCATTGCTGATGATCCAAGTGTTTCAAGGCGAATCAAGAAGCTAGTTTTACAAGATGCAAGAGCCATGGCGTTGATACTCGTTCAAGAGGGCAAGAAAGATGTTCCTTATGATGCAGGTGTTTTTCCCTTCACAGAAGTTGTAATCTTGAAGGGTCTCAGATCCTTGAGTACATAAACTCTACAAAGTAAGCATAACCAACTTCAGCATGCTTGTTACTTCTCATGCTCTAGGATGTTCCATCTTTGTGGTCATACTGGTTCTTGTGCATTTTTTAGAACATAAATAACTTGCTTTCATTTTTCTTTCATTTAAATTCAGGGCCTACTAATGAAAAATGAAAACTTCGCCGTTATCTCAATATTCTTAGCAGTTATCACCTAGCAGTCACAATATATACATATATTCACCTCGCTTTGCATCTAGAGTTTTAGATAGCTGAGTTTCGTAGCCTAAGTACGATGAATTTGACCAAAAGATAAAAAAAAAGGTCCAAGTATGAGGAAGAAGGTGCAGACATCAATCATAAAGGTCAAACAGCTAATGAAGAATCATAACATGCTTGCTAAATGATGGTTGTCTAAACAGTTGTGTAAAGGGGTAAAATAATTAATATAGATTGCACAAGGTATGCTAACAGGAAATAACTATAGTTAAGAAAAACACTATTTATGCCTCGATGGCAGGAATCCAACTGCAACAATTCTTCCAACAACAGAAGCTCCTAGATATAGATCTTCACCAGTTGTTGCATCTTTCTCATCTAGAGGTCCTTCAAGCCTAACAGAGAATATTCTCAAGGTATTTTTCCACTGCGTCCCTATATGCAAACTAACTTGTGAATAGATATACAATTACATAAGAACATGAAATTTACAAGGCATCTTCCTAACTAACTATGAAAACTCCATTGTTCAGCCTGACATTATGGCTCCAGGAATTGCCATTCTAGCTGCAGTGGTTCCCCAAAATTCTGAACCAGGAAGCGTTCCGGCCGGGAAGAAACCATCCCAATATAGTGTAAAATCCGGCACATCCATGGCTTGCCCACATGTGACAGGTGCTGCAGCACTGATAAGATCAGTTCGTAAAAGCTGGAGCCCATCAATGATAAAATCAGCAATGATGACGACAGGTTCCACAAGTCATTCTGTATCTTTGTTAGTTAAATCATAATTTGGTAACCAACTTACAGATGGATTATCAATTTCATCTCTCATAAATTTTTTTTTTTTCCAATTTAGTTCCTCAATAATTAAAATGCTTTCAACATTTTTTGTTCTAATCTGTCTCCATCTTCAAAACTTAACACAAAGCCATGAATGTCCAAGCCACAAATCAGGATGTTGGGCATTAATTTTGGGGTGAAAATAGGGCGGAAACATACTTTTAAATCTGCTGAATGGTTAGATGACTATATTGATTGTGAAGGGTGAACTTGAAAGTACACCTGTTATTGAAGCACCTATTTAGATGTTTCTCTCCAATTTTGATTAGTATGCTCTACAGAAAAGGAGAAGTTATACTCACCCTGTTTTGTAACTTTTGTTTCATTTCCAACTTTCAGCAACAACTTACAACAACATGAGGAAGCTTTTAACCAACAGCTCAAACTACATGGCCAACCCACATGAAATGGGAGTCGGGGAAGTTAACCCACTCAGAACTCTTGACCCTGGTTTAGTCTTTGAAACAAATCTGAGATCCTATGTCCAGTTCCTATGTTATTATGGTTATTCACAGAAAAACATAAGGTCTATGTCTAAGGCAAACTTGGGCTGCCCGCAAATGTCCAGTGAAGGTCTTGTCTCCAACATCAATTACCCCTCAGTCTCCATAAGAACTCTGAGTAGGCATCAGAAAGCAAAAGTAATAAGAAGAACCGTCACTGATGTGGGTCCCCCTAACGCCACATATATTGCAAAGGTGCATGCACCTGAGGGATTGGTTGTCAAGGTCGTCCCCAACAAACTTGTTTTTGCTCAAGGTGTAAAGATGATGTCATATAAAGTCTCATTCAATGGGAAGGCAGCTTAAGGTGGCTACCATTTTGGCTCCTTAACATGGCTTGATGGTCAACATCATGTCCACACAGTTTTTGCAGTCAATGTTAAATAATTTGAAAGCAAAGATCTTCTGCAGATTATAAGCATTAAAACTCACACACACACCCACACATCCACACTGATATAGATAAACAGAAGAGCAAAGATAATCATATATGAATGTGTTCATTATTTTCTACTTTAACTTACGAGTGGGAAGAGCCTTATATTGTTCACTAGTTTCTCAGACATTAGAATCAATATCCTAATTTCTTGGGCAGACACAACTGTAACCGCTGTTTTATGTTGTGTTGTTAGTTGGAAAGTGACTTTGCAATACGCTACCGAGCTTTCTACTAGAAAAGAATACGAAAACAATGGAAACGGCTAATGAAGTTGCTAGCAATCTGGATTAAAGGCTTACATAACAACTGTTTAATGCTATGGCTAAAGCACAATAAAGTTACTAAAAATCTAATGTATCACCATGGTACAAAACATATTCATGTTACTTTTCATTTCATTCACGAAAGTATATTTCAAGGTACCACTATGGTTTAGAAGTGTTGGTAACTCAGTCCAATGGGCCTTGGGCCTAAAAAAACCCTAGGCCTCAAAATCGGATTTGATCAGATCTTATATTTCTGTTTATTAGGAAGATTGCGATTATCATTATTTTGATTGTATCTTGCATATTATATCTGTCCCTATTATCTCTCGGCCAAATCCTTAGAATATCGGGCCTAATAATCTCACTGAGAGACTTGTGTCTATTTAAGTGTTCCTCATCATTCGAGTAAAGGTAGTCTGTTAAGTATCATAAGATTCCTCATGGTATCAAAGCAGAGATGACCAGATTCGGTATGGGATTCAGCAATGAGGGGCCAACCAAACCTAGGGTCTCGAGAGCTAACCCATCAGGTCTAAACACAACAGTGACTGGTTCCACCAGTCATCAAAATTCAATTGAGTCCAACCCAGCCTCCATCACCATTCATCACCTCAATGGAGAGAACTACATGCAATGGTCCTCTAACGCATGTCTATACAACATGGGCAAAGGAAAATATGGATATCTGATCCGAGGGATTTAGAAACCAGCTCAAGACGATGAAAAATACCTACATGGGAAGCTGAAAACTCCATGGTGCAGGCTTGGTTGATCAATTCTACGACAACCGAGATTAGTGCACACACCACATTCTTCCAGACCGCTAAAGGAGTATGGGATATAGCAAGAGATATGTTTGTTGGACTCAAGAACAAAGCTGTCATCCTAGAAATTGAAAGATTCCTTCATGATTTCAAGAAAGGTAATCTCTCCATGACCCAACACTATACTGCCTTGGTGGTTCAATGGCAACAATTGGATATGTACGAGACCTATGACTGGAAGTGTACTGGCAATGCTGCTCTCTATACAAAAATAAAGGAAGAAAAAAGGGTCTTCAAGTTCTTACTTGAACCGGATGCCTCCTTTAAAGAAGTATGAGGCAGAATAATGGGCCTCTCGACAACCTACCACCTCTAAGGGAAGTATTTTTTACCTTGAGAAATGAAGAAAGCAGAAAAAAACTTACTGCCCCTAAGTCAAAGATTGAATCCAGTCAACCAAATGCATTTGCATCAAAAGAGGCAGTCCAAGATGACTCAGAGACAAAATAAGTGGTGTGACCGCTGCAGAGAAAAGGGGCATACTAGGGAGACTTGCTGGAAATTACACAGCAAGCCTTTGAAAAAAGGGAAACAAGATGGCGAGGGTATTCCAACACTATTGAGCACAATAACAAGCCAGAGTTCAGTAAGGAAGAATTAGATTTGCTTCCTTGATTCTTAGAGAAACATAACTCACAATAAACAACTATTGCAGCTGGATATATTGCCCCTACAGGTAAAACCATATTAGTACTAAAAACTGATATACATCACTCGAGACTATAGATTGTGGATTCAGCAGCAACCGACCATATGACAGGAAACAAAGAACTTTCAACTGACATAAGACCATGCCCTGTGAATATCTGAGTAAAAGTAGCTGACGGTAAAGCCTTGCAAGCTGAAGGCCTCGGCAAAGCTTTTATAACTCCTGAAATAGTATTGCACAACAGCTTCTATACACCTGGCTTAAAATGCAGTTTATTGTTTGTTATAACTATGACCTAGAATCAAAATTGTGATATTCACTTCTCTTTGGTTAAGGGGATGTTTGAACGGAAACCAAATCATGGTTTTAGAAGTGCTTTTACAGTATACGAAGTAAATATGTGGAAGAGTATGTCTCGTTTTGCGGAAAGTGCTTTTGCACTTTTCTAGCTCCTAAACACCCTCTAAATGTGTTTTTCAAGACATACTGAGGGAAGACGATTGGCACAGCTGAGATCCTTGAAGACCTCTACTGTTTGGAAGTTCAAGAGCATCATCAATCCAAGGCAAATCCTATGAAGTTACCTTCTATTTTTTCTGCTACTTTAAAGAATAAAGATCCATTACTACAGCACTATAGGCTAGGGCATCCTAATTTCCATTACATGTCAAAACTGTTTCCACATCTTTTGAATAAAAATGATCTCCCTTTCACTTGCGAAGTATGTCAGTTTTCAAAGCAAACTAAAGCTACCTATAAACCGCACTCACATCAATACTCAAAACCATTTAATCTAATTTATAGTGACATTTGGGGACCATCTCGGATTCCTTCCCTCACTCATGCTAAATGGTTTGTTAGTTTCATTGATGATCATACATGCCTAACCTGGGTATTTCTCATAAAAGACGAATCCAACCTACCTGAAATTTTCATAAAATTCCACAAAAATGATCTCAACCCGGTTTCAAACCCAAATCCTCACCCTCCGCTGACAATGGCCGTGAATAAATGAGCCATACATTTCAACAATACCTTGAAGACAATGGGATAGTCCACCAAACTAGTTGTGTTGACACAACTCAACAAAATGGGACTGCTGAGTGAAAGAATAGACACATGCTAGCAGTTACCCAATCATTCATGTTCACCCATAATGTTCCTAAACAATATTGGGGAGAAGCTGTTCTTACTGCTTTACACTTGATAAATAGACTACCTTCCAAAACTCTAAACTTTCAAACCCCAATCAGTCTCCTCACCAGATCCTACCCTGCAAATTCACTAACCTATGATCTTGCCTTTAGAGTTTTTGGGTGTACTGTGTACATTTACCATAAGCAAGAGGGCAAACTTGATCCTAGAGCTCTTAAATGCATCTTTCTCGACTACTCATCCACCCAAAAAGGGTACAAATGCTACTCACTAGTTCTGTGAAAATTTTTTGTTATAATAGGTGTTAAGTTTGGTAAAAACAAAGCCTACTATCCTAGTTCTCCCATTCAAGGGGAGAGTATCAGAAGAGAATGGGAGTCCCTATCTTTTGACAACGCATCTACGTTGAATATAACCCCAACCCAAATTTCCACACTTGCCATACCTGACTTCACTTAAACTTCCTTTGTTGCAACACCCAAAACAGACCTTGGCATTCCAGTAACAACACCTGACATCCCAGAAACCGTACTAGACAATATTCCCTCTCCTCCTGACTGATCCAGTCCCAATGCTCCTAATTTTCATATAGTGCCTAAAGATACATTGCAGGGAATAGAGATAGACGAATCTGATGGAGACACTATTTAGCCCGAGGAAGAACATAGTTCAAATAGTGGGGGGTCCTCCTAGTTCTAGGCCAAGTCAAGAGTCAACCCAAACTTCAGAACTTGATGATCTTGGGTGGCCAATTACTCTAAGAAAGGAGGTAAGATAGTGCACTTTACACCCAATTAACCACTTTGTTTCCTATGACAAGATATCTCCGTGCATAAAAAGTTTTGTATCTAAGGTTGACAAGAATAAAATACCTTCGAGCTTTGATGAAACTGTCAAGGATCCTAGATGGAAGGCAGCTATTAGTGAAGAACTACAAGCTCTCAACAAAAATCAAACCTGGGAAGTAATAAGTCTTCCCCCAGGGAAAGAAAGCTACGGGATGCAAATAGGTCTTCGCAATCAAATACAATCCTTATGGATCTGTAAGTAAGTTCAAAGCATAATTGGTAGCAAAAGGTTTCTCTCAAACTGAGGGAATTGATTACCAAGAAACATTTGCACCAGTAGTAAAGTTGAATATCATAAGGATTCTGCTATCCTTAGCTGCTAATCTTGATTAGCCACTCCATCAATTAGACATCAAAAACACCTTCCTAAATGGAGATCTCGAAGAAGAAGTGTATATGAGAATACCAGAAGGACTCACTGAGCACGAAAATACAAAAAAGACATGCAGGTTGTATAAATCTCTTTATGGCCTTAAACAATCCCCAAGGGCACAGCTCAAAAAGTTCACAAGAGTAGTGAAGGAATCTGGGTACATGTAGTGTCAATCAGATCACACACTGTTTGTTAAACATTCACAAGGAAAGGTATCAATTTTAATCGTATATGTTCATAACATTGTCATAACAGGGAATGATGCTAAGGAAATAGCAAGAGTGAAAAAGATCTTAGCCACTGCATTTGAAGTGAAAGACCTAGGGAGCCAAAAGAAAATGATTAAAAATCGCTTAAGATGATTTGGACATATACAAAGAAGGCCATTGGAGGCCCCAGTGAGGAGGGTAGATCAGACAATATAGAGTCCTATGAAAAGGGACAGAAGAAAACCAAGAAACACGCTTAATGAAGTCATTGAACGAGAGCTCCTGACCAACAATATATTTAAGGATTGAGTTGTTGATAGAGCAAGATGACATCGTGTGATGACATCGTGTGATTCATTTAGCCGACACCACCTAGTGGGATAAGACTTGTTATTGTTGTATTCAAAATTCCACTTTTGCCAGTTAACTGCGGCTGGAACCACCTTATTGCCCAAGTTATTATACTTCACCATCAATCAGTAATTGTTTCCACCAATTCTACCAAAAACAATTCTTTTTCCTTCATAATCAGATAAAGATAAAATACACACAATATAGTTTGTAAAATAAACTTATAACAACCATACAAACTAACTGCTACCACCGTTCCGGTGCAAAGCAGAAGAAGCAAACTGAGGATTTGGCTCAATGGGTATATAAATTTTCAACATCATTATTGTTGCTCCTTTTACTTTAGCTAACTGTTCCAGACTCTCAAAACCAAGGGCCTCTTCTAGATTCATCTTTCAAGGATTTTTCAAATCTTCTTAAGCATAATAATTTCAAACATTATTTCAATTACAAGCTAAATCATCAGTTCATTTCTGTCACAGATAAAAAAATAACACCATACCTTGAATTGCTCAATTCGTTTCTGCCCAAAAGATCAATCATCTTCATCACCACTCTCATCACTGAAATAGCTTGCTTTCTTCGCCTTCTTCTTCTCCACAACCTTCTCGTTACCCGTCAGCAACCTTTCATCCGCCCCATTATCCACAATAGAAGCCCAATTATCATCCTCAAACCGATCCCCACCATCGGATCCGTCATCATCCTCCTCGGCCCGCTGGTACCCGCCCCCGCCGCCACCGCCACCGCCATGTCGTTCGCGCTTGGGAACCGGACGCTGCCTGGGCCCTAACTGATTCCTGGGACACTCATAAGACAAATGTCCTCCTTCCCCACACTCGTAACACCGACTCTTATCCTTATAAACCCTTTTCTTTATAAATTCCGGAGCCCGGCCATTATCCGCGGCGATGGAAGCAGTCAAGGTCCTGCCGTTGAGAACTTTGCGGTTCATCTCACGAGCAGCTTTTTGTGCATCGTCACGAGAAACGTATTGAATGAAAGCGACGCCACGGCTCTGGCGAGTGACTCGGTCCTTGAGCACGGTGACTCGGGCGATCTTTCCGAAGGTGGAAAAAAGGGTGTTGAGGTCGGAGTTAGTGAGGGAGAAGTCAAGGTTGGAGACGTAGATAGTGGATTTAGAGGGAGCTAACCCACCAGAGCCACCGTGAGTCTTGAGGGTTCTGGTGGTGTTTGAGGAAGGTGCTGAAGAAGCAGAAGAGGAAGCATAGCGGTAATAGAAGATGTCTTCTTCGTCGCTGTCGTGGTCCCCGTGCTTCTTCTTTGGCATCGTCTTCCCCTATTCCCCTTAATCAGAGCTCAAGGTACTTCCCCCGGTTCTTGTCGCCCAGGGCTTGTTGTGAATGTTGCTCCTGTCAACCCTGGCGTTAGGGACACTTTATAGCAGGGGCAAATGATTAAAAGAGATGAATGGATTTGAAAATTTTGGGGAAAGAAACCTTCTAGGAGTAATTCCAATTGAAAACCAGTGTAGCCAATTTATTTCAAAACGTCCCTATAAGCTGAAGGAGGGAGTGATGTTTTCATGGAGGAAGAGTAATCCATCAAATTCTTTTTTCTAAGTTTCAGATGTAATAAACTTCAGAAACAAGTGGTGAAGTTTTATATGGTTTGACCAGAAGTGCTTTATAAATATAGGATAAAAAAGAAACTAAATGAATAGCAAATTAAAATAAAGATAAATTGCATTATCATTCTTTTTCAAATTTGCAAATGTCACATCATGCAAAAATTAACTCTGGCGATGGATATAAAAAATTAAGTCAAGAGCTGATATGAAAGGTAGACTGGTTGACAAAGCTAGGCATGACATAAAATCCAGATGGGATTCGAATTGATATTCGTGGAATTATTGTCCAGAAAGGACAAAATGGAAAAATTAGAGAAAAATTTCAGAAAATTTCTGAAAAATAGTAAAAAGATAAATTAGAGGTTTTGAAATGTCAATTAAGGCCTCGAAGGTGAAAATAGTATAAAAATAGCTTATTACAGAATTTCCTGAAAACAAAGGTTTTTTAGAAAAATAGTGAAATTGAATAAAAATAATTATTATAATTATTTAGAGGCCTCAATAATTCCGAAAAAATATAAAATAATTGTCTAAATATTTGATTGAATTTATAAAATTGATTTTAGGCCTTGAAAGTACAGGAATTAATTTTAGAAAATTTATTCCCAAAAATCTTACCAATAAAATCCTATTCTAGGGAAATTTAAAATAAATAAATAGAGGTAGAGAAAAATTTTAGAAATTTTTAGAATGCATTCTTATATTAAAATAGAATTTGTCATGGATAGAACTATGATTTTGGAATCTTAGAATAATTATGGAAAGTTACAAGTAAATAGTAACTGATAAACTTCAATATTACTTGAAATTAATATTTTATTGTTGGGCTATCTTCTTGAAACTTTTTAGACCTGAATTGGGCCCCATATTGGGCCAAGAAAGCCCAAAAATTTGTGCAAAACCTAGCCCAAATAATTAAATGGAATTAAGCCTAATTTTCACATAAAAATCAATAAAATATTCTTAGAATTTTACACATGGCATGATCTGAAATTATGGAACATTTGATGGCAGCCAAGTGGCCTTTTAGGTGGGCCAGATTTTGTACTCTATAAATACCCCCTAATTACACTAAAATAGCCAAAAAGCGGGTAGGTGCTACCAAACTGATTTTTTTTAACCTGAAAGTGAGTCTTAATTAGTGTATTTGAAGGAGAAAATACCAAGCTTTGATCAAGGATTCATCAAGGTAAGTTTGAGCTTTACTTTGGTTAACATTCAAGCTTGTTTTGGTTGGAAACTTGAACTAAAATCCCAGGTTAAATTGCTGCCATGATTCGATCAAATGAAGCATGACTTAAGGAAGGATAGAAGCCTTGAAATTGAGTTATAATTATCATACTTAAGTGATGTTTGGATGGATTTTTGGAAGAAAACGAAGTTAGGGATTTTATGTATTCAATTTGGCAACATGTGTTCTTAGGTTAGGAGTTTGTTTTGGTATGATTTGATGATTCCAATGAGTTTAAAAGATGTTTTTGTGTAGGGGAATACCAAGAAAAAATGTTTAAAATCATTAGAATCAAAAATAAAAATTTTGAAAGTTATACAACCCTTATTTGGCCAACGTCAGTTGAAGGAGAAGGAGTGTGATTTTGTTAAATCTAAATTGATATTTGGATTTTACATTAAAAAATTGTATAGGAATGAGTCAAGATATTGATGGAAACAAAGAAAGAATAATCATGTCAAAAATCAAAGAAAAAGAGAATTTAAGTAGGTTTAAGGTTAAATGTTTGTATTCAAACTTGAATGGTTATTAATCTGGCTTGTAATTATATGTGAATGGATAGGTTTTGTGGAGAAAAACCAAGGAGAACACCTGATGAAGCCTTAGTCGTTATGGGCTCTCAAAAACAATTAGTTCTGGATAGGAATGTACTATAGAGGCACGATCCGAGTCGTGTTCACTTCGACGAGCCTGACTTGTTCCTATGCAATCTTAGTGACAAAACCGTACGGAAAGATAAAATTGGGGAGATTTTAAAACTGAATTAAATTCCAATGAAATCAAAAAGGAAGTAGAAAAGTCTTTTTGGTCTTTTTCTTTTAGTGAATTAAAACAACAGTGAAGAAAACAATCAAAAGGATAAGTTGTAAACTTAATTGATTATATGCCCCTTAGAGAATTGATTAAGCCTTCATCACTTCAAAATGTATTTGGAGTTTACTTTAAAACCAATCTTAGTTAGTTTAGAAAACATTCCAAACTTAGGTTAATTAGTATGTTAATGAAACCTTTGACCCAAATACTCACAACAAAACTAACCACCTTCATGAATGAACACTTGGTGAGATTGATGCAATGGTAACAACTTGAACACAATAACCAACTATGCTAGCGAGGTAGCACAATTAATCAAAACCAAACTTGGATTGAAACCAATCAAATTCACAAGACTAAATGCAGAATTCTCATTACAAAACGAATACCAAGGCATAAATTCTCAGAATCCAATCCAAAATAACAAGATAATAACATTGAAGTTCAGCTTTAATAACGACACAGAATTTCTAACCAAGAATAACTGAAATGTTGTTAAAGTAATGGAAGAGATGAAGTAAAACTCCCCAAATTAAGTCCCAAGCTCAGGCCCTCATCAAAGCTCCTCAGCGCAAAATGTTCTAGCCTCTTATGACCTCAAAAACAGCTCCTTCAAGCTCTGAAATCACAGCACCAGCCATAACGATAAAGGTAGATGATGGATGATACAGAAAATTGATGGAATGAGGTGGAAAGAGATGGAAATCGGTGGAACTCAATAGGAGAACCCAAAAACCCTTAAAGAACCCTAGGAGATGAAAATGGGAGTATCTGAACAGTGAATGGCGGCTGGCTCACGTGGTATATTTCCCAAAATCGCAATCTGAGGTTTAAAACCTAATTATGTGTCAGCATCTTTTTCGTCATGACCAAACATACATTTCATCATGACTAAATGGTCAAAATGAACAGCTGCATTTAGTTGGGTCTTTTCTAGAATTCCCGTAATCTATTGGGCCTTAACTGCAATTTCCTCGAACTTAGGTCTTTTGGAGATATTTTTCACTTGACCCTTGACTAGAAAATCAAATTAAGCACTTGTAATATCTAATTCAATTTCGTCAATGATGATTAATTGAAATGATGCACAATTTGACAGTTTTGCCCCTACAAAGTGCTTAATAAGAAATCAAAACCACATTTATAAATTATCGTAATTAATATCAAAACATGCATTTTAAATCGATTAATTCCTCTAAAACATGCAATTAGACATGAATTAATACAGTAATACTTGGTCAAATCAACTCTCCCACACTTAGACATTTGCGCTCCTGAGCGAAATGGAAAGAGAAATAGCAAGAGTTGTGAAAAGGCTAGAGTCGGGCATAAACGAGGACAAGTACTCCTCACAACCAATCAAGCATACATCAAAAACTGATAATAACTCAACTAACCCATGGGATGAAAGTGACAAATCAAATAGTAGTACTCTCTTACAAGCAAAAATAGTGAGAAAAACCATGCAAAGTGTTTAACCAAAACAACCAATCAAGCAAAGGGAATGAGCATCGGAGATCACTCAAAGGATAAAAGTGTATTGCTCAACTCACCTTAATTGGATCATTTTCTCTCAAATCCACTTGACAAAACAAACTACCATAAGCTTGTAATGGTTCTACTATCTCCACTAAGAATGCAATGATGCACTGGATCAAAAGGACTTTAAGGGGTGTAATGATGAATGAAGGCTAAATGGAATGAATAATAGAATGAAATAAAACAAGTACCAATATCCAAAATTGATTTCCCACTAGCTTTTCATTGAATTTCTTGAAGCACAAAACTTTAATCTTCAACCCACCAAGGAATTTGCCTTATTCAAAATTTTTATTCTAAGGATCCTTTTTTTTTTAACTAAACATTTTGGCAATTCCAAAACCCAAGAAGATAAAGTACAACATCACAGATGCAGTAGTGAAAAGTGTAGTTGGGACTTTGAATAAACAATACATGTGTTGGTACTTAAATTTGAAGAAGGCTCAAAGGGGTGAACAAGGGTTAATCGAAGTAGCTAGTGCTTGGGTAAATGGTTTAGAATGAATGCCTTTATCATATCCGAAACATCAATGCATATGAAGCTTTGACAAAGAACCAGAACAAGTTCTAGAGAATGTAAGATCAAGTGGAAAAATCACACTGGAAAGGAATTTAGCCACAAATAACTTCCAATAAGGCTAGATCTCTTATGTTCATCCACAATGCTCAATCGAATGCAAGATTAATCCCAATGCATGAATAAATCCACTAAAATTGCAAATCAAAGAATGAAAACCATTTGAAAGTTTCAACCACCCATGAATGAGTCAAGAACTGAAAGAGTTTCAATGCAACTTGAAAATCTTGCAAAATTTTTCTTGCAAAAGTAAGCAGTCAAAGTCCAAATATGGGTGAGTTTTAGTTAGACCTCTGCACAACATGCAAAATAGCTTTTATGGAAAATATTACATACTCGTTGTGACTAAAACAGTAATTCGCCATGACCACAATAATCACAGAGCCACAGAAATGAAACTTCATCACGGCTAACTTGGCACTGGTCGTGACGAATCAACAAACCAAGAGCAACACACACAAGAAACAGCACTTTGTTGCGACCAAGATAACTACTCGCCACGACTAAAATGAAGGCAGAGGCAAAATAGAAACAAATGAGCATAAACACTCCCTTCCCCCACACTTGAATGCTATAATGTCCTCATTGTAAAAGATAACACCATAAAAACTTGAGGCACCACGAGACACACGAGAATGAGCAAAACATAGCAGAAGCACTTAAAGCAATAGGGAGATCATGCAATTACCATTACAACTTAAAGTCAAAGGCAACATCAAGAGCAAACTCAAAGTCAAGGTTCAACAACAGTACAGAATCCAGGTAACATCTAAAATCAACCACAGGCGGAAAAAGAGATACGGCAAAAGGGAAACAATCAAGGGTAAAATGGACTCTAGTCCTCCTCATCTGCCCTCCTCTCCTCTGTAGGTGCTTTCCTATTCAATGGCTGGGAGCTAGAGGGTCCAGCAGGTGGTTCAAATGGCCCTTTATAACAAGGACAACTAGTGCTGAATGCTCCCTCAAACCCAGGTGGCAAAGGAATCCCAAACTGTGTAGCCAAAGCTGGCATTATAGGATCAAAGAATTGCTGTCGCCAGGCTTCTTGAATGAGGACATAATTTTACAAAGCTAAAATCCTTTGATCAAAGCTATCTTGGAGCAAGGCAATTTGCTGGCTGAGGCTCTCCATAGTGATACTAAAGCTACTAGTTCCTTCAGCCTCTTCTACAGCGTCAGTAGGGTCGTCTTCAGCAACTCTCTTACCCTTTTTATGGCTACTCACCTCTACAGTCTGCTTATTGGAGGGCTTGTAGCATTTAGTTTGGATTCCCTCAAATAAATCGCCATCGTCCTCTACCGGTATTCCCGTTTTAAAGCAAAGCTTAGAGATCAAGTAGGGGAACACTAGATTGGCTCTGGTGGAGCGAGCACACTACAGAATAGACTCCAAAGCAATCAGAGGAATGTCAACTGGTTCCCCTGTCATCAGCAAGTACAAGAGCAGGGCACCTTCCTTGGTGGTGTTAGAAATGTGGGTGCTGGGCATAACTTTACAACACATAAAGTTAAGCCAGATTCTAGCTTCGTCGTTCATGACCTTGCTTTCCAAGTAGAGCTGGTCTTTGCCCCTTTTAGCCCAATTGCCACGCTCTACACATATTATATTGATGACGTCGTCCCAATCCACATCTTTCAGATTCTTCCTGTAATGCTGGAATTTACACTCCTTCACCATCTGCAAATGATAATACCATTGAATAGCTTCTTTTGTTAATTGTATACCCATTCAGTGTAGCCTGATCATCAATGTATCCTCAACCTTTGTGGTAATGTCAAACTCCCTAACCAAGTACTCATTGCCGGGCTCTCTCTTTTTCTTTATTTCTCCAAAACCTCTTTTAATAGCTAATTGATAAAACTCACATTCATCGGAATCTAGGAATTCCCTTTCTAGCAGCAGGTTTTGAGAATAAATAATGGCTCAAGCTTGCTCTTTGGTTTCAGTTAGAGCATTACGAGGAGGCATCTATAAAAGTAAAACAGCACACATAAGACACAAACACACATGAACAAAACACACAAAAGCAACTTCCTAGACTTCTAAGAAGGAAAAAGAAACTACGCTAAACAAATCCTAAGACACTGCACTCCTCTACCCAACTGAAGCTGAGAAAGCTGAATTGGTTTAAAGGAAGGTTCAAAAGAATTAAAAGAAATCGATTGCAAGTGGAGTTCAAAACTAGTCAAAGAAATTTGGAACAGAAAGATTTCAGCCCATTCATCGCGACCAAACAGGAACCTTAGTCATCGCGAATATGTATAATGGTCCCTATTCTAGCTTCTTTAAAAACAGTTGGTCGCAATGAAGAAACAGATCTCGCCGTGATGAAATATGACAGAAGTTCGTGAAAACCAGGGTTTAAGGAGAGAAACCAAAAAATCCAGCAATGCCAAGTGTAAAACTTGCAAACCAGTTCAATTTATCAGTAAATAAAACCCTAGAAACAGTCCATAATTGTAGAGACACCAACCTACAATCATTGCCCTACTCAAAACCTCAAAGATTTGGTGACCTCTCTCTAAAAACTAAGGAAAACTAAACAATGGAAAGAATAGGGAGAGAAAAAGTGAAATACCTTCAATGGATCGAAGAAGGAGTGGAGCATAAAAGTCAAACTAGCAGAGATGGTCCTCGGTTGAGTGGATCACTGAAGGTTTAGAAGGAAGAGAATGGCACGGGAGGGGGAATTGGCTTTGGAGAAGAGCGAAAGGTCTGGACTGGTTGGGGTAGTGGAAACTATAGAGTAAGGGTTTTAAAGGGGAAAAGACCAAAAGTGTTTAGGGTTTTTGGAATCTGGACGGTTGTGGGCAGTGGTCGAAGGGCAGAAGGGGAATTCCACTAAATAAACAAGGGTGAAATAGTAAAAATGCGAATATGGAATTTCTAGAAATAAAGCGTTTTTGTCACGACCAAACAGGATTTTAGTCGTGACTAAAAATTGTTTAGAGGCATTCGGGAAGTCGGAAAAGGCATAGTTGGTCGTGACAAACCAAATGTTAGTCACGAAGAAGAATTAGACTGACAGCAACCTTTAAAAAAACCACTAATAACCCTTCTAGCCAACAACCAATGAATTCTAAGCCCCTATACCAAACCAGTGACCCAACATCTTTAGCAAAACAAACCCCAGCAATAAAAACCCTCTAAATTGAACCAAAACCTCCTCCAAAATAGCACATTACAGCAATCATCACCCAGAAAAACAATACAAAGCACCATATAGGCCAGAAGTTGCAGCAGAACATGGAAGGAATAGAACAAAACAAGAGAACACACTAACAAAAAACAAAAAAGAACAAAAGAACAAACTACAAAAGCAAAGAACATCTACACTATTAGAGAGTTTCCTCCCTTACACAAATCCAACAATCTAAGCAATAATTGATATCATGAGCAATCTCAAAATGATAGAGGATAAGGAGAGGAAAGAAACAACCTGAGGTTACGTTTCTGCAGGCTTGCCATAGAAAAGCTTGAGCAAATGTCCATTGGCTAGATGTGTAGTGCCATCCTTTTCATTCTTGAGCTCAAATACTCCGTAGCCAAGGACTTTTGTTATGGTGTAAGGTCCGTCCCATCTCTCCTTTAGCTTCACTTCTCCAAATTTGAAACGGGCTTTGAATTTAAGGACCTTGTCACCAAGCTTGAAACTCTTCCTCAAGATACCACTATCATGAATGGCCTTGCACTTTTTCCTTGTACATCCGGGAATTGTCATAGGCCTCTCGTCTCATTTCTTCTATCTCTTGAAGCTACAATAGCCTTTCCTCGCCAGCTTTATCTATTTCCTTGTTGCATGTCAAAACAGCCCAATAAGCTTTGTGCTCCAATTTCATTGGTAAGTAGCATGATTTTCTATAGACAAAGCAGTATGGACACATCCCTATAGGGTCTTGAACGCTATTCGGTATGCCTACAACGCATCATTAAGCTTCAAACTCCAATCTTTTCTCGAAGGCTTTACCATCTTCTCCAAGATTAGCTTGATTTCTTGTTTAGATACCTCTGCTTAGCTATTTGTCTAAGGGTGGTAGGCAGTAGAGGTATTGTGTGTGATCCCATATCTAACAAGTAGGCTACTAAGAAGCCTATTGCAGAAATGGGTTCCTTGATCACTGACTAAAAATGTTAGATTTCACAAACTCAACTATGATTTTGGCATCATCTTTTTAGGTGGGAATGGCCTCTATCCATTTGGAAAGATAATCAATTGCGAGGAGGATATAATTAAAGCCATTGGAAGGAGAAAAAGGGCCCATAAAGTCAATACCCCAAACATCAAACATTTCACAAAATAATATGGGCTTTTAAGGCATCTCATGCCTCCAACTCAACCCCCTGAATTTTTGGTAAGTCTTATAAGATTTACAGAACTCATAGCAGTCTTTAAATAGGGAAAGCTAGTAAAACCCACTCTCTAAAATTTTCCTAGCTGTCCTCTTTGAGCTAAAATGCCCCCATAAGAGAAGGTATGGCAAGCAGAAATAATCCGTTGTTGCTCTTCTTGGGGCACACACTGTCTTATAATCTGGTCCCCACATAGCCTCCAAAGGAATGGTTCATCCCACACATAGTATTTGGACTCTGCTTAGAGCTTGGGCACCTGTTGAGTGGACATAGAAGGTGGGGTTAGTTTGGTCATGAGATAATTTACATTATGAGAATACCAAGGCTCCCTAAGAGCTATGGAACATAATATCTCATCAGGAAAAGAATCAAAGATAAGGTCAGATTTATCAACTCCCCTTGTATCTAAGGGCAACCGGCTTAAATGATCGGCCACATGGTTTTTAGCTCCAGCTCGATCCTTGATCTCAAGATCAAACTCTTGCAAGAGGAGAGTCCAATGAAGCAACTGAGGTTTTGAGTGCAGTTTCTTGAAAAGATACCGGACTGCATACACACTAATGTCATCCATGAATACCTCCATGTAATCCCCCAAGAAATCATTAAAGATTAACATAATGCATCGTTGGAAGGTTTCAAGGGCATTGCAAAGTCTGAATTGCATTCTTCTATAAGCGTACGTCCCAAAATCACAAGGAAATGTTGTCTTCTCCTAGTCTTCTGGTGTAATGGGTACCTAAAAATAACCAGAAAAACCATTAAGGAAACAATAGCAGGATTTGCCTACTAATCTTTCTAACATTTGGTCAACAAAAGGGATAGGGAAGTGCTCTTTGCATGTAGCATCATTAAGTTTCCTATAGTTAATACAAACACGCCATGCATTTTGGACTCTAGTGGGTATGAGTTCATTCTTCTCATTTTTCACTACAGTTAACCCACTCTTTTTGGACATTACCTGAACAGGGCTAACCCATTTGCTATCCGAGATGGCATAAATAATTCCAGCATTTAGGAGCTTTGAGATCTTGTTCTTAACTACCTCCTTAATCAAAGGATTGACTCTTCTTTGGTTTTATTTTACTAGTTTTGCTCCTTCCTATAAAAGGATTCTATGAGTGTAGATGGTTGGACAAATACCAGTATATTGGCTAGAGTCCTCCATCCTATGGCTTTCTTATACTTTTTCAAAACATTAAGCAATATGTCCTCTTTTTCTAGGGATAGATAGTTGGCAATTATGACTGGAAGTTGCTCATTAGATTCCAAGAAAGCATATTTAAGGTTGGGTAGCAAGGGTTTAAGCTCAAGAGTAGGGGGTTGGACTAAAGAAGGAATTAGCTAAGAAATATCAATAGAAGAAAGTGTAAGATTACTCCCCTATCCCTTTTCTACCATGGAATGAACCCAAAGGTTGATTGAGTTCGCCACTAATCCCTCTGTTTCTCCAAGGGTTGAATCAACCAATTGTTGATCATTGTCAACAATGGCCTTGGACACCATATTTGCATCACTTAAACAATAAGTTAGGGTATTATCAAACAGATATTTCAAAGTATGAGAAGAAATGGTGCAAGAGATTCGTTCACAAGGTAGAGTAGGAATTTCTATGGCCCTTAAATCGAGGCTTCTTCTGTGGGTAAATGCAAAGGTAGAACCGCAACAGTAGATGGGCACTCTGATTTTGCTATACTATGAGGGATTTGTCGCGACAACCAGTACATTTTATCGTGGCTAACTGAGGAGCAGAGCTGACTCCTCTTAAGATAGAATTGTTCGTCGTGACCAATCCCTCTTCTCGTTGCGGCGAACATAGAAGACAGTAAGCTTCATCTTTAGAAATTGCAATCCTCTGCCTCTTATCTAGATCTAAATCTCCTGCAATACTAACAGAAAGCTCCTCTGTAAGAGAGTTGTCACTGATAATTGGAGGTATAGTGCTAATACAAGATTCAGATTCACAAGATGATAATAAAAGTGGACATAGGGCTGGTCATGTACAATTAACTATTGCACAGTTAAGACACAGCTCGTTGCCACCATATGAACATGCAGAGGGAAAAGAATAAAGGGAAGAAAATGAAGTAGGGGCTTCATCCTCATCAAGTAAGGACACGCACGAATAAAATTCAAAAATATCATAGATAACCTCACTCAATTCAAATTCAGAAATAGCATCATCAACAACAACATCAATAACATTTAAACCAAAAAGAAAGTAATCCTCATATGGATGCCTCATTACCTCATACATAGTGAAAGAAACTATTTGCTCTCCCACTTCCATGGTTATAACACCATCTTTCATTCGAATCATCATGTTTGAAGTCTTTAAGAATGGTCTACTAAGAATGAGTGTGGATTCATGAGAGAACTCATTAGCCATGTCAAGCACATAAAAGTCAGCAGGAAAAAGCAAACCCTTGACCTGAACTAGGATATCCTCTAGAATCCCCTCAGGTTTCTTAGTTGGTCTATCAGCCAATTAGAGTGTAACAGTAATGGTCTATAAGATACTAACTCCTAAAGCTCTATATATCGACAATGGCATAACATTTATAGCCACCCCTAGATCAAGTAAGGCTCCCGCTATGGCAACTTTTCCTACAGTGTAGGGAATAGTAAAGGCACCGGGATCTTAGCATTTGACCGGGATTTGGGGTTTAAACAAAGCTGAAACATTTGGGCTAACTTGAACTAACTCATTAGGTTTAAACCTTCTCTTATTAGTGCAAAGTTCTTTTAGGTATTTAGCAAAAGGTGGAGAATTCTTGATCAAATCAATGAAAGGTAAATTCACTTCAAGCTTACTAAAGAAATTCACAACCTCTTTCAAAGTTTTAGATGTCACAATCCTTTTAGACATAACATATGAATTAGGAAAAGGGAGTTCTTTAGAATTTACCTTCTTACCATCATGCATTAAGGCTCCCTCTTTGCTCACTTCTCCTTTTTTTGTAGCAGCTTTTCTTCAATTTTTTAGCACTTCCTTGGGTTGCTCCTCATGGCATTCATTTGTGTCACTAACCTTTTGATCACCTCCTTGTGGTTCCTTGGATTTCTTGAGCAATGCCTTCTCTTTAGAGCTTTCAAAAAGCTTTATAGGTGAGAGAGGTAGGCTTTCTACTTCATCATCGTTGCCCTCCTTTTAAGTGAAATAAACTCGCTTCCCACTCCTAAGCTCAATAGCATTAAGAGACTTAGGATTTATGATAGTGTTTGAAGGCATTATACCACTAGCTTTAGCTTATTGATCATTCATGGTATTGGACATTTGAGTGATAAACCCATTCAGATTCTTATGTCTACTTTCAAACTGTTCAATCTTTGAGTACACAGTGGCAAAGTTGTTCTCAAACTGACTTCCCATAGCCACCATCTTCCCTTCTACTTAGCTCATCTTATTATCTAGGGAAGCTATCTTACTGTCACTCTTGGACATTTAGCTAGACAAGTTCTCAATCCCTTTCAAGATAATTTGTAACTTACTGCTTCTACCACTTGGTTGTTGTGGGGGATTAACCGGAACTACAACGGTAGAGGGATTGGGTCTGTGATAGTTACCTGAGGAACTATCCTGATAGTTATTTCCTTGGTAATTCCCAACTTGACCATGATTGTTACCTCCCCCCTACTTAAAGTTAGGGTGATTCTTCCACTAGGGTTGTAGGTATTAGAATATGGGTCCCGTTTCTGGTATTGGTTTGGCCTCTGTTGATACATAGCAAATACATTTTTAGCGAGATTGATACAATCTTCAGTTCTATGCATTAAGGAGTCACATATGCCATAAGAAGCAATAACCAAGGCTAGAGGCTCAGTGTGAGGTTGATTGCTCCTTGGATTCTGGATTGTAGAAGCCAATTTGGGCATATCTTGAGCTAATTTGATAAGAAGTGGATCCCAATCTCCCTTGTACCCTCTTGCATCTCTAGGGCTCACGTGTTGGCAGTCTAAGGCAAAGGTACGAATTAAGGCCTAAGCAGCTTGTGGCTCAATTAACTCAACTTATCCATTAGCTGCAGCATCTAACACCTCAACATCATATGGCAACAACCCATTATAGAAATACTGAACAAGGTGCTCTTCAATAATCTGGTGATTTGGGCACTTGGTAAGCATATCTTGGAATCAGCTCCAGAATTGAAAGAAAATTTTCCCTTCCTCTTGCTTAGCAGAAGATATCTCCTTCCTAGCAACGAAGATCTTCATAGATGGGAAGTATTTGTCAAGGAAAGCTCTCCTCAGTATAGTCTAAGATTTATACAGATTGTCCACATATAATGATAGAGTCATATACTACTCCTTGGCTTTCCCTTCCAAAGATAGGTGAAAAACTTTCTAAAGCACATCTTCGATCCTCGTCCCAGCTGGCTTTATAGACAAGCATTACATATAGAGATACTTTAAATGAGTGTATGGATTTTCACCTAACAAACCATTGAACTTAGAAAGTGAGTGTATTAATTGACCTTTAAATTCAAAATCATTTTCAAAAATAGGTAATACACCAGGCAAAGGTTCAAAATTAGCATCGAACTGAGTAAGGTCTTTAATGGTTCATCCTCTTTATGGCCTATTAGTACCATTGAATCCTACATTCTCATCGGCTCCCTCATGTCTATTACCATTTAACCTATTGCCCCCAATTGGTTCATTCTTCCTAATGTCATTTGGGTTCATTCCATTACCACTCGCACCCTCCATGATGAGGACTTCTACGAGTGTTTTCACTAGGTTTTCCACCTCTTCACTAGTGGGTGGGTTAGGATTGTGGGAATTAATGTTCACTAACCTATGCTTTCTCCTCAATACTCAGGTTGATAAGGCACTAAAGGTTCAATGCTTCTTCGTATGCATAGTCAAGAGATGCAAAAATTCCATGCACACAAGCAATTCAATTAAAAAGGATGAATGAATGGAGTGCAAGAGTATACAATATGAATGAATGATGGATGAATATAACAATACACTCAAATGAAATGTGGAGTGAATATGTATCAACCAAGACTCAGGAACGAACTTTTAGCTCAAAAAGGTTTTTCGTCGTCGCTAAACTTGAGTTCGTCACGACTAAGGTGTTCATCGAAGCAAACCCAGAAAAATGGAAAGCAGTTCATCGTGGCAAAATAAGTGTTGGTCACGACTAAAAATCTTTACAAAATCGACTTCAGAACAGGGTAACAACAAAAATAGAGCACTCACAATACCAGAGGTATTAATGCCCCACAAGGATCAGAAAGCTACAGTAAGGAAGCCAGTAACCACAGTGTTGACACAAGAAATCTAAAGAACTAACAAAAGAAACAGAAATGAAATGTTAGATATGATTAGTTTTGATGATGTCAAATAATAGAGCAAAAAGTTTGCATAAATTGTTTACCTCATATTTTGACTAACTATCATACTTAATATCTTTTGTAGTTTCCTCAAGAAAAGAAAATAGTTTGAACTTTGAGTTGTCGAGAATGATCAAGAGGAAGAAGAAGAAGAGAGATTGAGAAAAGAAGAACTTGCAAGATCAAATGGAAATATCAAGATTCAAGTTCATAAATTTGATGTTAAAGGTTGCAAAGAAAAGAAAAGAGTTTGAACTTTGAGTTATCGAGAATGATCAAGAGGAAGAAGAAGAAGAGAGATTGAGAAAAGAAGAACTTGCAAGATCAAATGGAAATATCAAGATTCAAGTTCATAGATTTGATGTTAAAGGTTGCAATGCTCAATCAGAAGTTTGGATGGCTCAGTCGGAAGCTAAAATATACAACCGGGAAGTTATACCATCATATATTGAGTCACCCTTCATATAAACATGGAAAATAAGCTTCAGAGGTGATTTTCATGGGCAATTATGGATCACTTGATCGATCATCCATTTATCGATCAAGTTATCGATAAAATGCATCCTCTGTTATGCTCTGTTCTTCGTTCAGCTCTGACATAGGTTCGGTATTTCTTTAATATCTCTCAAACCACAAATCCGTTTGAGGTGAAACTTAATTCATATGAAACTAGACTCAGAACACGGTTCATGGACACCAAAATCAACTTCAAAGAGTTTCATATGAGGGAGATATGTTGCTCGAAACATTACAGTAAGGATTAACGCCTTGATTCCGACCTTTAGTCATTGTGATGAAGATAAATTTTCAACCACAACGAATTTTGGGGTGATTCTTGTTGCATTAGAAAGTAGACTCAAAGAGCTTTCTGGGGATAGGTCATTTGCAAAGTTTGGAGTTGAATTGGAAGAGTTATGATCACTCAAAGTTGACCTTCGTTCTGCTTGAATCAGACTTCGAATTTATTGAGGCAAAGACCAGAAGTTCTACATTGATTGATTAATCTCTCAAACAACATACTACTCAAACATGTTATTGAGTAAAAGCACTAGAAGAAATGAGGAAATGAAAAGTCATTATCAGATGTTACTCGAGCCTGATCAAACAACTACATATTCGATCATTTTATCGAGTTCCTGGTACTATCTCTTTAATTCTTCTCTTTTATCTTCATATGCATTATTGAGGTTTTATAACCTATTGGATAAATGGTTTTCGGATAACATTATGGATAGATGTATTTATCGATCACTTGATCGATAAACAAAGTTAACGTTATGGATAAATAGGCATTTATCGATAGCATGATCGATAAATAGATTATCGATGAGAAGACAGATAAATGGTAATGCGTTCTACTCATTCTATGTTTTGCTTTAGTCTCCATTTATCGATTACCTCATCGATCAGTCATTTATCGATAATATGATCGATCATTGCTCTTACATGTCTACCCTGTTTTTCACGTAACGTGATCGATAAATCAGTTCTTTGAATTTACAGGATTAAATCTCCTTGTTTTACTTTATCGATAACTTTATCGATCACTCATTAATCGATCACCTATTCGATCAACCTACATAGCATGTGTTTTCTCCGAATATACTTTTGCTTATTGTTTATCGATAAGGTTATCTATTATTTGTTTATCGATAATGTGTTCGGACAATCATTACTTAAAATTCTATTCTATAACACTTTGTTTATCGATAACCTTATCCATCATCCATTTATCAATAATTTGTTCGATCATCAATGACTGAAGTTTCATTTCTGTAACACTTGGATTATCGATAATCTGTTCGATCAACAAGTGTTCGATCACTTGTTCGATCATGGAACGTTTTCCGTTTAAACATCAGTCGACTATGATGATTCTTAAAATCAATGATCTATTTTCTTTAAAGCTTTTCTCAGCCTTCTTTTTACACATAACTCTCTATTAAAAGGATACGAAGGCAAACATAACTTGAAAAGGTTTATTCTTGCATAAATCATTTTTGGGTCACTGTATTCATGCTTCATCATTTATCGATCATTCGTTCGATCATCATATGATCCATAATCTATTCGATAATTGCATCTATCTGCTATATCTTTTCTTCATGTAATTAATCGATAATATAATCGATCAAAGGATTATCGATCAAGGCATCGATTAAGTAAGATTATTTTACTTTCTGAATATCTGAAGATCTGATGATTGATTCCATGTTTTCCAACTTATTGTTTCTAAGATTATCAGATACTTATCACTTGATTTGAGGAAGATTATTTCAGGTAAAGAGCCACAACGAATTTATGATGTGAAGAATCGACTTTCATCAGGAGCTTCCAACGGCTAGTTTCAACGGTCATATTCTTCAAGCCAAACGGGAAGAAAATGCTTAACGGTCAAGTACCCAACATCATCTATAAATAGAAGAGCATTCAAAACAAAAAAAAGAAGAAGAGTCTGAGCTTACAACATCAAATGCTAAAATGCCGAATCAACATATTGTCATTTAGAGCTCCGAGAGAAAACTCCCTGTCTCTGTACTTCATAGACTAAAACTTATGTATTCGTAAGATAGAGAGGAGAGTTTCCCAGACGTGCTTAAGTTTCATCTATCACTTCTTTGAGAGAAGAAATATTCAATCTTCTTTATCATTGCTAGATTGTATCCTTACGGTGTGTAAGGGGGAGTATTACCTCAGTGAGAGGTTGTTGTTGAATTAGACTGATTAGTCGAACGATTGTAAGTGGCGACACAAGTGCCCAGATCAAACTTGTGGTTGTAGCGGTTCTCAAGTACCCGTGTTAAACTTAAGGGAGATAGTCGATTGAAAATCTCAGGGGGAGCCTGGGGATTGGACGTAGGTCAGTGAGGACCGAACCAGGATAAATCACTGTTTGCATCTTCTCTTCCCTTACCTCTTTATATTTCCAGCTAAACCATTTTACTACTGTGATTATACTTATCTCGATTCATTGTTTTTTATACTTAGAATTTCTTATGAATTTCATTACATTGTGAAAAGATTTTTAATTTTAATCAACACCCAATTCACCCCCCCTCTTGGGTGTTCAGCCATTCCAACATGAAAAACTTAAAAGAAATCAAGATATTTATGAGTTTTCTGAAAATTTTCTATACAAGAGAGAAAAACACTATGCTTAACACTAAGGACTCTAAGACAACTACAATGTAGACGCAACTGCTAGACAACCTCGATCACACGATTTGAACCCAAGCTCAATACTTAAGTTGACACCAAAATTACATGAGGAACTAAATCAATGGCTTCTCGACAACGGTGCCAGTTTGATGAAGCCTTAGTCATTATGGGCTCTCAAAAACAATTAGTTCTAGATAGGAATGCACTATAGAGGCACGATCCGGTCGTGTTCACTTCGAGGAGCCTGACTTGGTCTTATGCAATCTTAGTGACAAAACCATGTGGAAAGATAAAATTGGAGGGATTTTAAATTGAATTAAATTCCAATGAAATCAAAAAGGAATTAGGAAACTCTTTTGGTCTTTTTCTTTTAGTGAATTAAAACAACAGTGAAGAAAACAATCAAAAGGATAAGTTGTAAACTTAATTGATAATATGCCCCTTAGAGAATTGATTAAGCCTTAATTCTTTAAAATGTATTTGGAGTTTACTTTAAAACCAATCTTAGCTAGTTTAGAAGACCTTCTAAACTTAGGTAAATTAGTATGTTAATAAAACCTTTGACCTAAAGACTCACAACAAAACTAACCACCTTCATGAATGACCACTTGGTGAGATTGATGCAATGGTAACAACAACTTAAACACAATAACCAACTATGCTAGCTAGGTACCACAATTAATCAAAATTGAACTAAACGGTCAAAACGAACAGCTGCATTTAGTTGGGCCTTTTCTGGAATTCCTACAACCTGTTGGGCCTTAACTGTAATTTTCTCGAACTTAGGTCCTTTGGAGATATTTTTCACTTGACTCTTGACTTGAAAATCAAATTAAGCACTTGTAATATCCAAATTAAGCACTTGTAATATCCAATTCAATTTCGTAAATGATGATTAATTAAAATGATGCATAATTTGATAGTTTTGCCTCTACAAAGTGCTTAATAAAAAATCAAAACCACATTTATAAATTACTGCAATTAATATCAAAATATGCATTTTAAACCAATTAATTCTTCTAAAAACATACAATTGGACATGAATTAATATAGTAAAACTTGATCAAATCAACAATAAAACTCCAAGAAACCAAATTGGTTCAAGTATAAGAGGTAGCATTGAATCTATAATTTGATTGTTTTCTTGCTTGCTTAATGTATTTATGTTACTTGCCTTGTGTTGATTGAACTATGTTATAGAAATGGCCAAATTGGTTCAAGTATAAGAGGTAGCATTGATTTTATGATGCTTGATATTATTTGGCCAAATGCATAATGACATGCCAATATGATTATATGCTTGTTTTCTTTCATGGCGCATCACATAATGATTTGAGGATGTCTTGAAGTATTGTAACATAATGCATTATGCAAAGCCTAATTAACATGATAACTATGATTCATTATTACTAAGATTTCTATGAAATCTCATTCTTTATATTCCAATATTCACCAGTTAGGGGTTGGATCAAGCAAGGAGACAAGAAAGGGATTTACTTTGGAAGATGGTTGAGCCTAATACTACTAAAGTTATGCTTTGTAATTTACTATGTATTATTATGTATATTTGTAAACTATGTTGGAATTTGTATTAAGGATTAAGAATGCTTATATGTAAGCAATTGATTAAGGAATCATGTTTAAGTATGTATTATATGATTGGAAAGGTTATGTTAAAGGAAAGAAAAGAAAAGGGCAAGAATTGTAAAAAAAAAAAAAAGGATAAAAGTTAACTTTTTAAGAGTCAAGTTTGACCAATGAAATTTTGTGCAATTGGATGAGTCCTGACCTTAGATTTGATAGGCTTATAGATCATATTTTTAGCTTTAAAACAAGTGATATTTTATCAAATTTGGAGTTTTGCACAAAAATTTATGCCCTTCCAAAGTTGGGCATAAATCCTAGAAAATTGAAAAATGACCAAATGAACAGTACCACTTTGAATGAAATCTGGAATTGATGCATAAGTTCTAGATGCCAATGAGTAATTTTCTTTTAAAGAGAATGTCAAGAGCTTTTCATAGAACTTGGAATCATCTTGTTTCGATTTTTCTAGAATTAGTTATGAATTTTCAAAGTTTAACCTTTATAAGGGTTATAATGAATAGTAACCCGAATTTAAGAAATTTTGTTCAACTTTTTCCAACTTAAGGCCACAACAAATGATCCAAAATGATTCCAATTGAGATAATATGTGGGTATAAAAGTAAGGTGTGACAGCAAACATGTCAACTTTTGCTTTCAAAGGCATGTTAAATCTTATAGTGACTCTTTCTTCCAATATCCTCTACTTGATTCTACCTAATATTCTTCTACAAATGAATTGGTGATATTAAACTAAATTGTACAAAAAATTTATTATTTTGTGTTGTGAAAATACATATTTGCGTTGTAAATTCACAAATTTCAATTGTAAATTTATAGTCTATTTAAGTTTTGATAACTGATTGAAATTGACATCTTAATGATGTGTAGCAAGGGATGAGACATGGCTAACAGTTCTGAAAGCAATTATTTCGCATTTTCCATGTGAGAGGAAACTATGTAAAGACCTTATAGGAGAAAACGACATGTGGGGGATTATAAGTTGAACATTGATAACAAAACAGCTACTTGTTAAATATTCACAAGTTTGGAAGGGACAATTCACAATTGGAATTAGAAAATTTAAAACAGGGATGCATGGATTAATAACAAAAATACGTCTATTTGCAAGTGGACTAATACAAGTAAAAAGTTCAACATGATAATGTACAATTCTGGAGAGACAATCACAACTGAAATTAGAAAAGTTGCAATAGAGATATCAAGAAAAATATATCCATTTGCAAGTTGACTAATATAACAAAAAAATTTGAACATAATAATGTACAAGGCTAGAGAGACAACTCACAACTGAAATTAGGAAATTTGCAACAAGGATACGTGAATTAACAACAAAAATACATCCATTTGTAACTAGACTAATGTAACTTAAAAAGAAGAACATGATAATGTACAAGTCAGGAAAGACAATTCACAACTGAAATTAAGAAATTTACAACAAGGATACGTGAATTAATAACAGAAATATGTCCATTTACAAGTGTAATAATATAACTAAAAAGTTGAACATGATACTGTATAATTTTGGAGAGACAATTCACAACTGGAGTTAGGAAATTTATATTAGGGATATGTGAATTGACAACAAAAATACTTCCATTTGTAAGTGAGCTTCATACATTTACATTATTTCCAGCTAATTTCAATACAGTACTTAGGATAACTTATCATCAAGTACCGTCATGAAATATTCCAACCCACCCCAAAAATCCCAAATGGGTCGTCATAGCTATTTCCTTTACCAATCCAAAAATACATATTAGGGTTTATATATATACAAAAATAGATGTATATTAAACCAAAAAAGACTATTTTTAGCAATAAAGTCACGCATGGTTTAGGTTCTTGCAAGTCTTTCTAGTGTGACCAGTTCCACTGTATCTAGAGCAATGATACACTTTCTTTTACTGGAATTGTGATTCAATTCTCTTAGTTTTAGGCCTTCCAGGACGATGAGTAGTTAATGGTAGTTATAAGAAGATAGTGGACGGGTAATCATCATATCAAAGAGAATTTCGCCTAGGAATGTCATAGTCTCAACTAGGACATAAGTCTGTCATAAATTTTTTCTTAAGCTAAGAATAAAAAGCAATACTCTATATATGCATATACATTACCATAGTTCTTCTTTATTGCATTGTCCAACTGCGACACCTGTGTCAAATCTTTCTCATTTTGCAAACATAAACATACCTGTTGCTATTAGTATAGTCAATTAATTGTCCAACTCCTATACTATCAACAAGGTCCAATAATATTTTGCCGTCAAACCTAACTGTGTGCTTCATCTTATATTGACAACTCCCAGGCCACACATCATTTGTTACCATACTCTGCAATTCTTCATATGTAATCCATTTTCTTATCAATCTTCCACTTATAATCACCCTCCATATATCATTTTTCGTTCTAAGATCTTCACAAATTTGCTTCCCATATGAAAGATGCAAGATAATTGTTTTCCACTATTGCTAGTGATATATAATCTGCTGCTGCACATCATTCAAGTATCATTTTCAATCAATTTTAGAAAAATTCAACATAGTCTATGTTTATAACAGGAACTTGCAAATTTACAATAGAAATATGAGTTTTCACAACACCAGATTACCATTTTCCTATACAACTCAAATTTGCAAATTCACAACACAATTACAGATTTTGACAAGATCAAATTACCATTTCTCTGCACAATTAACTTCCATATCAGCTACTCAAGCACATTTACCCATTTCCTCTCATTCGTGCTTTCCTAAGTTCCTTCAACAACATATGACTGTAAATCTTCATCCATTTTCACCCACTTTTCAAAAATCAGAAATGCCCAATGTTGAACAACTTAAAATAAGAAGAGGATGACAATTTCTTTCTAAAATCAAATGTATTATCAAATTTTCCCTCACTTAATACCTATTTATCCATTCTTTTCAATACTCATTTCTATGTTATTCATCCCTTACAACGCACTAGTACTCACCAACTCAAATGAAAAAAAACAAAAATTTTGAAAATAAAATTTTACCTCACACACCACGCACCAGTGATGATGAGGACACAACACTATAGGACAGAGTTAGGATGGCAATGGACTCAACAGAATGATAGCAGCAATACCAATAGAACACACCTAAAAGCTGGATGATTGAGTGATGTTTTTAGGCAGAAGCTTTAGTGAGCAATCTATTATATTCTTTTATCCAAGTTTCAGACACAATAAGCTTCAGGGGCAACAATGTCTTTTTGCTCTAAAAATTAATTTCATTTTACACTTATGAGACTGTAGTGAAGTTTCATATTTTTTTGGGGGGATTTTGAAATAACTTGGCTACAGTGGTCCTTAATTGAAATTCTCCCAAAACTTGTTTACCCTTAATGAAAGAGTAAACTAAGAATAAAAAAGAAGTTGCCTGCCAAGCCCTGAGCTATAAACCATTCCCCTGTTGCAAGTGCATGTAGGAGAGTTGAATGAAGGAGGAAAATGATGGAAGGAAGAACGAGAATTTATGAAAATGTGTTAATGGAGGCGACTACAAACAATGCACTAGTGTGGAGAGGTAATTTATTGCTACAGGATTATTATTATTTTTTTGCAAATGGGTTTTTGAATGAAGGTATTTGAATGTTACAAGAAATAAGCATCTTCTGTGAAGTGCTCTAGAGAATGCCGTTCTTATTGATATACTTCTTCGTCACATGCGATTAATGGGAATCTTCATGAATGAGTCAAGCTACATTCCTGGTTATTTAGTGTACATTGAAAATAGGATGGAAGGAAGGTTTATAAGATATGGGTTCAAGGGAAGAAGTGACATGCATTATCACATGAAGAAGCTTCATCAAGACTAGGAGATTCTATGCGAAATGTTGTGGAGACTTGTTAGACATAGATTTAGATGAGATATTCACACAAGTTCTGTTAGGGGTGATATTGTTACATGGAATGCATATGTGTTCAAGTAAATAATTTAGTTTAAAGTACATATTTGTTGATGAAAATGAAGTAATGGGTGAAGTAAATTTAACTTGTTCATTTGGTGATTAACAAGTTCATCTAGTAGCTACAGAGTTTAGAAGCAAATCTTTTCCCCACTTTGTGAAACTTTGTGGAGCTTAGAGAGGTTAAGGAAGATGCTAGGGATTGTGTTTGAAAGGTAAAGGATTAGGAAAGGTATACAGAAGTTATAAATTGAAAGGCACAAGGGTAGTATTATATTGAGAAAGAATTGTATACTGGATATGGAATTTACCATACCCTTACTGTATGGTTGATAGGCAATTTTCTAGAAATCTAGGATGACCTCAAGCAAGGAAAACAAGGAGGAAACGTTAAGCGTGGAACCGAGGTAGCGTGAACTTGAAATTATTTTGTTGACCTGCATTTGGTGTTTCTGCTATGTGTGTTTATGTGCCATGAGAATGTTTATGCACAGATGATGTGAACTCCTTGCAATGTATGCCTTGTCTCTTGTATGATTGAGTTTTGACTAAAGTGATTATATGCTCCATAATGATGACATGGATACAGAATGGTTATGGCATGGCATAGAGACTAGCAATATTATTTTACTGCATGTAGCATGACATCTTATGCATGTTAACCTGATGGTTGTATGTTCAATTCTACTAGGATTTCTATGAAATCTCATTCCTCCTATAACATGATATCCTAGGTGCCACTACTTCCAAGGAGAAGGGAAAAGAAGTAATCATGGCTTGAGGAAATTATGATCTATGTATTGTATTATATGGTTTTAAACCTTTCTTTTCCAAGCCATGTAAGCATATTCTGATCATGAACACATAACATGATACCCTTTTTGGATGTATATTAATGGTAGAATAGATTTATATGCGAGTATGGTATGCTTAGTGAAAAACGAAATGGTGCGAGAATTAGTGAAAAAGGGGGATAAAAATAGTTTAAATTTGACCAAACTTTGACCAATTAAGACCCTGGTCAAATAGTTGACTTTTTCCCTGAAATTTGGCATGCAAATAGATCTTATTTTTCCATTTAAAATGAGTGGTAAAGCATCACAATCGGAGCTCTATGACAGAAGTTATGCCTTTCCGAAATTAGGCAAAAATCCTGGAAAATAGAAAAATGACCAAATGAACAGTACTTTTTGAAATTAAAATCGGATGCATTTCTGATTAAAGTGGAACGAACCTGAGGTCATTTTTCCTTGATAGATGATGTTAAGAGCTTCGAGTGAGACTTAGAACGACCCTGTTTCAATTTTTCTAGAATTAGTTATGATTTTCCAAAGTTATGCCAAGTTTAAGGTTGTAGTGAATAGTAATGCGGGAAAAGAAATTTTTAAACTCTGATTTTTCAACCCGGTAACCTGAAATTGCGCTTCCGAATATCTTAATTTGACATAATATAAGGATGCAAATGTAAGGTGTTACACGTAGCCTCTCACTCTCTACCAGAGAATATCCGTCGACAATAAACTCTTGTAGCAGTCTTTTGGAATGTAGTAATATCGAGATCTCATTCTTTCTACTCATTAGTCTGAATGCAAGGTACTCTCTAATGCTTAGCTGTTTTTTTTCCTTAAGAAAAGTAAATCTTATTCAATATTCAAAATTAAAAAAATATAAATATGATCCAAATTCCCAACATCAATGAATAAGAACTACTCATACGCTGAAATATAAAATAAATAGACGTGAAACATTCACTACTCTTAATTTGCCGCAAATAAATATCTACATTCACATTCATTTAACAGCTATTGATCCATTAGCATATTAATGGAATTTTTTAATATTTATTGATTATCGAAGAAACTGTTGACTAAATCGTTAAAATTGTTTGGATGTGATATCTACAAGATTTATCTACTTATTAAAACTTACCTGATTTAATCTGTATTTATTGGAATCATTCAGTTTTATGCATTTTAATTTAATCGCACTGTTTTATGCACATAAATGTCGTTAATTTATTTCTTAGGCTTAAAATGTGTTGAAAAGTGTTTGCAATGACTATTAAACTATCAATCAATAATTAATTAAATAAGAATGAAGAAAAGAAGTTATTATATTTTGATGGAGAATTACTACAGTCTAGGAATTTTCTAGATTTGTATGAAATATGTTGGAATTATCTTATAGACAAGACAAGAGAAGTAAATCCTATTCAATATTCAAAATTAAAAAATTAAAAAATATAAATATGATCCAAATTCCCAACATCAATGAATAAGAACTACTCATACGCTGAAATATAAAATAAATAAACGTAAAACATTCACTACTCTTAATTTGCCGCAAATAAATATCTACATTCACATTTATTTCACAGCTATTAATCCATTAACATATTGATGGAATTTTTTAATATTTATTATGATAAAGACTTTAAACAAATAACTATTTGCAAAAAATAAAAAATAAAATCAGTAAATAAAAATTATTTTAATATAAATTTTAATTAAAAAATATCTTTTTAGAATATTTTTCTTAGAGTTAATGATGTAGACTGAATCCAAAAATAGCAAGCCCAATGTCTACAGAGTATATAAATTACGCGAATGATCTCTTTACTTTGAAAATTAAAAGATACTGCTGACATTCCAATGTAAACCAATCATGCTCAATCCATTTCAATTCAATTCAAATCCTAATAATTCAAGCAAACTGTTAATTCCATGTAAATAATACGTAAAATCTCAAAAATCCAAAAATCCTAACAGTTATTTTATCTGCAAATCTCTGAAATTGCAATAATATTCCTCGTACATATGTTAGAATCAAAATGATCTCTTTAGAGCATATAAAGTTCAAAAATAGTAGCGACAATGTCCGTAGAGCATTTAAAATAAGATAGTTATCTATTTATTATTAAAATTAAAATTAAAAGAGATTGTTCACTAAATCGTAATTGTTTGGCTGTGATATCTTACCTCCGATCTTAATGCGTTAGCAAGAAATAAAAACATGAACTGCGCAGTTTCATTGAATATCCATCAATAGAAAAAAGCTATCATGACAAACATGGGCATAGATGTATATTCCCTGATTCGTCTGATGTAAAAAAAGGGGGTCATAATTCCAATCGAGCAACGATAGCAATCTTGCGTTCCTGGTTTTATTCATATTTTGTGGCTGGCTACTATTACTATTATTAATGCTTAATTTGCTGGGAGGTGATTATATATTTTTAGAATACATGGCATAGTTAAACTAACGTTATAACTAATAACAATACGAGGAACAACATTTTAAACCTAAAAGTGGGTGAGATTGTATTAGTTATAGTGCATGTCCATGACGAGAAAGATGCAAAGAGAACACTAAAACATCCACATTGGCGAAGGAAAAACCCAACTTTAATTTTAAAAAAAAGTTGGTACACCCTAAAATGAGACCCACATCTCCTAATCGACAGGCTGGGCGCAAGCCTCAGGAGCAATTATCTCTAGTCAACGGCCCTTTGATACATTCCTTAAGGATTTAAAATCTAGATGTTCTTAGTTGAAGAGCACACGATTAGCATTTTCATAATTTACCAGGAATTTGATACCTGCGAGAACCATGCCAAACATTATTACGAAGTAACACTAATCAAAACAACACCCACAAAGCGGATATAAAAATTCCTCGCAAGGTATGAATGAAAATATCACCCTCAATTTCGGCCATCTGAACATACTCAATTAACACAACCACAGGAGTGTGATTGTCAAGCATCGGATAGTGATTATATGCATACCATGTTGGTGAATCGCACAAGCAACATTGAATGTAATGATCACTTAAGAAATGACAAGGAAAAGTGATCAGAACAATATTTCCCTCAAATTGGAAGTAAAATACCCGAGAAATGTAAAAAATTAATCACCTAGAATCCCTCAAGCCAAACTGAACCTTCCATCTTTCATTATCACCATCGGCAACCACCACGAGCCTATGCACATCTTCCATAAACCTAGCAATATCTAAAAGGTAGAATAAAAAATATCACCACAAACAATGGTAGTTAAAAGTAAGCTGCAAAATTACAATTTTGAGTTAAAGTTTACGGGGAATGAATCTATGCGGGGCGCCACTAAATAAACTTACATATTAAGTGCCTCCCCACTACAAGCCCAAGACGCATATATCAAAGATTGAATAGCCTAAATTCAGGCCTAGCCACTGAAATAGGAGAAAAGTAAATTCTTGTCAGTGTAACCGGGATTAAGTTCCACGACACAGGCACTGGGAAGAGACCCGCATTAACCCTTGCACCGATAGACTGGAGCACATAAGAATAACCCTCGGATAATAACATCCAAAGGAGATTCATTAAGAACATATTTTCTATGCCACAAGTAAAAACCATAATAGTACCCTACACTAGGAAAAAAGAATAACACATGATGCTACATGAATCATGAACATCAAAAGGAGCAAAAGAGAAGTCATGAATCAATAGATACCTCACAATCGGCAACAATGGCATTCAAAGATTTAACATGCCAGTCAAAATTCTCATCAAACATCCAAAACTTACATAGGACACAGACACAGACATTCCAGTCAAGGGCATCGGAATCCACATGAGCGAGAGGGAAGACCTCTAAATTCTCCATCACCAAACAATAACAGCAACCAAAAGCAATGACTATGCGACTAGCAAACCACGACACATGAATTTATAGCCCCAAATTAATTACAAGCCTCATCCATCATCATTCATTAAACCCACAGAATAAGGAACCGACCAACTCTCGAGGTGACCATCATGAACCCCAGCACCAATCAATCATGCACCGTTCAGCCCGCCAAGTCGAAGAGGAAAAGTCACCACATTGATGCGGGAGTCCCTTGAATTGGATCTGTATAATAACTATTCCAATTTTAATTCCCTTAACATGTTCCTCTTAATATATTTTAATTCCCTTAACATGTTTCTCTTAATATATTTTAATTTCATTGTGCATCAATTCCCGCACCGATTAATGTTCCCCACAAATTCATTCCCCCACTCCCAGCAAAGCATTCATCCCAAAAAGCTGTGATTTTGGGTTTTTAAAAATTAAGAACTCTTTAAATATATATTGTTGTTTTATAATTAAATATTTTAATTGAGATCCCAGCAAATAATCTAGATTTGTTGGCAAAAAGGAAAAAAAATTTAATTGAGAGTGAAATATTAAAATATTTAGATGGATCGCGTTATATTAGTCGGGTCAGGAAAGGTGGAGTCTTTGATAAAGAAATTATCTTTTTCTTTATACCCCAACAATGGGGCCGTCTTCTCCGGAGACCCGACCTTATATTTTAATTCCCTTAACATGTTCCTCTTAATATATTTTAATTTCACTATGCATCAATTCCTGCACCGATTAATGTTCCCCACAAATTCATTCCCCCACTCCCAGAAAAGCATTCATCCCAAGCATTAACCTCCATGAAGAAAACTTAAATCTCTCAACATCTAGTAAACATCCGGGAAAACAAACAATCAGAAGCCATGAGCCTATAGATAGAAGACACGTGGACCAATCACAAAGCACTCACGACATTTATAGTACATATAGATAGATAAGGGGGATAAGTCATCCCCAAATAAACTATAAATAAGTCATCCCTAAATGAACTATGAATAAATATTTGAAGAACATTTGAGTATATACTCAAATAAGGTATTATTTGAGTACCAACTCAGTTAAAAGACTACTTTTCTTTGACGAATCAAAGAGAGTTACTTTAGCAAAAGCCAAAGAAAGTCGCTTGAGTAGATGGCCAAGTAAACCATTCTAACACAAATCGAGCACTTAATCGGGTAACTAAGCAAGATTGAGATTTTCTACTTAGGAAACTTTAAACCTTATTTAGTTTGAAAACTTTTGTCATAATCAAAATATTAATTCCAACACAAACTAGTTAAATTACATGTGTTCTCATCTTCTCTGACTCTTTCGATGAAATCTCCTTAACTTACCACTTATTTAATTGATCTAATTTCAATTCATTTTTAAATTCTTAATAATTACCTAATTCACCCCGTTTTAGGTGAGCTGTCATTCTACCACTAAGTTATAAGTGAGTAAAAAATTAAATGACTGAAAGATAAATTTTCCCAAACTAGTTTTTTTATAAAATGACCCAAAAGACTTATAATTTTAAGAAAAATTCCACATAGATGCATGAACAATAAATATATTTAATTTACATCTCCTTAAGGTGAGCTGTCATTCTAACATTTCATATTAAAGCAGGTCTTTTAGCAAAAAAAACTCAACTGTCTCAAGAGCAGATCAAATAAAACTAGAGTAAATCTGGAGAGTTTATCAGATTTTTTAAATTTTAATTTAAAATTTAAAATAATTATTTTAAAATCTTTATTCTAAATTTAAAATATAAAATAAACACTAAATCCAAACCATTTTTAGGCGAGAATGCGGGAAAGTGGGCACTTGAGTTGATTTGAACCTTTTGGTTTACTTATATATTATATCTGCATGAAGAAGTCGCCTTTTATAACGAGAGTAATAACATATTCCTCCTATCCTTAATATAGGATCTAAGTGGGGAGTTTATATTGATTTTATATATAAGACCTATGTCATATGTTTATTAATTTTTTTCAAATTGGCCCTATTAATATTCCCTCAAAATTAATCAAATAGAAAAAAGAGGGAGGAAATTGATAAAGATGTTTACAATGTTTTGGAAAAAAAATCATATTAACTAATTTAATTAATATTATTAATCTACTCAAATTAGTTAATTAGGTTTCGTATTAAAAAGTGGAGGAGCATTATACATAATGAAACTTTACTGGCAGTTAATAGAATAATTATTTATTATTTATTCAAATGTCAAAATTGAGGAATAACTACTTAGTTATCAAATCGCTTTTATCTTTAAAAAAATATATTGCTCCATTTATCTCAATTTAATTTAAAATTTTATTATATCAATTTTTTATATTCAAAATCTTTGTTCTAAATTTAAAATATGAAATAAATAATAAATCCAAACCATTTACAAATTTAAATGAAAATAAAATATAAAATATATTTATTATCATAATTAATAAGATCATGAGATCCAGTATTTCATTATTTTCAAGATTATATAATAATGTAGGGCGAATATCAGATCAAATATGTAAAAAAAAAATCATATCAAAGATAAAATATATTCACTATTTAAATTATTAGAAAATTAGGTATTTAATGTTGTTAAAATTATGTAATAATAAGAAAAATATCTGGATGAAGCACTAATATATTTAATGTAGTAGTAAATACGACACTACTGAAATATTTAAAAACACAAAAATATTGGATTACTTTAACTAAATTTAACTAATATTTTAGTCAATATTGAAGTATTGGCTTAAAATAGGAAAAGAGACATTTTTTTTAAAACACAGAAAGAAATTCATGGTGAATTTCGAAATTTAAAATTCTTTAATTGAATCAATAAAAAGCGAAAATTCAAATTACAGAAATAGCACTCACTCAAAAACTGAGCTCGTACAATGCTTAAAAAATTAAATTTAAATTATTAGTAAACAATAACATCGGTCAAAACAAAAGGAAATTATAAGAAATATGTAATATTCTCACTATTAAAAATTCCCAATTCAAAGCAACTTAGAAATTTCAAATTACAAAAATAGAACTCACTCAAAAACTGAGCTCATACAATACTAAAAAAATTAAATTTAAATTATTTGTAAAAAATAACATCGGTCAAAACAAAAATTCCCAATTCCCAATTTTTATTTCATAGTCCCCACCATATTCGGAAAAAGTAAACTAAATAAAAATATGGGAAAATCTTGTAAAGGCCCCAGAATTACTAAAATTACGAAGAGGTCACCTGAATAAACAAAATTACCATGAAGGATCCAGTCTCATATTGTAAATATGAAATCTTAGTGAAATGTCTGAAATGCCTCTCAGTCAAATGACAAGTTGACTATAAGAAATGACAAATTCACTTTAACTAATGACAACTTTAGTAGATCAAATCACAATTTGATTGAAGGTTTGACAAATGATAAGGTGACTATAAGAAATAACAAGTTTACTTTAATGAATAACAATTTCAGTAGGCCAAATCACAACTTGGATGGGAGCATTTCAAACATTTCACTAAGATTTCTTTGCAATATAGGATTGGGTCCTTCATGGTAATTTTACCTATTCAGGTGACCTCTGTGTAATTTTGATAATTCGGGAGTCTTTATTTGTTATTTTTCTTAAAAATATTTCAGAATATAATGTGAGATAACCGTTGTGTATGGACAATTAAAAAACTGATTTTATACTATTTATTTCATTATTTAATGGGGGGTGTGCATAATTTAAATTTCAATTAGAAAACTTTGTCCATTCATATCTTGGGAGAACCTAGCCAAACGGGAATACGTGGAGAAACTGAAATAGGTAGTTAATAAATAAATATTATCTGATTTATTAAATTGCAAGAGTGGATACATTATTTGAGAAATGATTTAAAAAATTAAGACATTTATCTTTTTTCTCGTTGTGCCGCTTGACGAACTTTTAATTATTCTTGTGGAGACTCCTTCCTTATAATAGTAACTAGTATAAGTGTTGCGCAATGCGTGGGTGTGAACAGGCGGTTTTTATTACTAGCTCTAAAGAATTAGGTTCTTTAAAGCTGACGCCTTATAAGGCCTGGGAGATGATCTCAAGGCAGCTTCGATATTGCAGAAAAAATAACTTTGAGCTTTCTTTATGTTCAGCTCATAATTGTTTCTACATGCATGTTTAGTTAAATTATCACTATTTGAATTAGATTGGGAGCAAGATTTGCGGATCAGTTTGGTTTTCCTTCTAGGTTTTTAAGGGAAGGACCTAATTGGTTTTGATCCAATCAATATGATTAGGCAATGCTGATGATAACTACAAACACATGTAGATAGCTCTTATTAACAAAGAGACTAAAACTCCTAAGAAAGGTTAAGAAAGAAAATTCAACTCAACTATCTTATGCATTTTGATCCTGCTACTGGAATACAGGGATAAAAACCAATTTCAATTACATCAAACATAAATAAATGTAAAGAGTAACTAACTTTCAAATAGCTACACATAACTTAGCAAATCCATCAACATTAGAGGCGTGACAACACTGATCTATTCTGTCTTGTGTGCATGCCTTGGATAATCCGCTCGTGTAACAGACGAAAAGATTGTAATAAATTCTAGAGGGAAAGACGAATGTGCATCATCAGTTGTGCAATATGAAGGATCAATTCCCAAAGGCATTTGTAATACATCTTCTCCACATTTGCCAACCAACTTTGGAACATTGTCCCCTCCTTTCGATGCTCGTCTCTCGCCTGTCACCATATCCATGGACAACATCAGGGACATTTATCGCACCAAATATTCATAGTTTGTCACAACTCAAAGTTGAAGCAATTTTCTTCTTCAAGTTCAAAGCTTAACCTCATGCGATGGATACACCATAATAGAAGAACAAACATGTCTTGTTTCAAAGCATCTTTCAATAGAATTCATGGTCATTCTTCTAAGGCTCAAGAGAACAACCAAATATTACAGGAAAAAAATAACCATAATTTTCTTGAAGAAAAGTTCATATGACTTGTGCACTACAAAAAAACAAGGAATTAACAATGAAATCTAGTGACGGAATTCTATTCCATCATAAATTCGTCACTACTCAGTGACTAATTCCGTCACAAATATCAGTGATGGAATTGTGAAGGATTTGCTACGGATTTTAGCAACAGAAATTTCCATAGCTAAATTCCGTCACTAAAAAAAAATATTTGTGACAAGTTAGTGACGGAATCTTTTTTTTTGTCACTAATCAGTCGCTAATCTGTCACTAAAGTCTATAGCTAATTTTATTGAAAAGCTGTCACAAATTGTCACAAATTCATCACAATTCCGTCCCTAATTTTGTCACGAGACAAGCTAATCTTTTGATAGAAATTAGGGACGGCTTTGTGACAGAAGTTTGTGATGGAAATTTTTTAGTGGCAAATCTCCATCGCTAATACAACTACTGTCACTAATCCGTAACAAATTTCCGTCGCTAATCCATCACAATTCCATTGCAAATCCATCACAAATCCGTCACTATTTGAAATAGTTGTATAATTTACTATTGTTGTTTATATTATGTAAAAATATATTTTTAATTACGAAAAAAGAAATACTTTTATTTTGGTATAAAAATTGAACTATTTTTACTAGGTCCTCTTCATTATTAATATTATTAATAGAGTTGTTTATATTTGTGTTAAAATCAATTCTTCTTATAACTTAGTGATAATTTTCTTTTTTCCTTGTAACCTAATAACAACTAAATAAGTAAGAGAAGATAAGAATTTCAATTACTTTACTATGTGAATTAATGCACATACCTCCATTTATGAACTCTAACATAACAGGAAGGCTTGAGGCAAGTGAGAGATGATGGTAGTAAACTTGGATAAATGTTTTCATATATAAGTATAAAGTGTTGGTGCTTTTAATGATCTATCTACTTTATTCTTAATATCTTGTAACACCCAATTGAATTAAAATGGCTAATATATTGATTACCTCACTTTTAATAATTATTGATGTATAGTCACTTAATGACATGATTTTCATTACATTTATGGACTTTCACATCATTGTAATGGAGGAATTAGGAATGCTTATTCTTAAGAAGAATTAATTAATTGGGAAACTGATACATTGATTTTTTTAATTGTGAAAACAATTTAACTTGTTAATGTCTTGTAGCACCAATTAAATTAAAAATGGCTAATACTTTTAATAATTATTGATGTATAGTCACTTGATGATATGATTTTCATAACATTTATCGACTTTCACATCATTATAATGAAGGAATTAGGACTATTTATTCTTAATAAAAATTAATTAAGTGGGAAACTAATACATTGATTTTTTTAATTGTGAAAACAATTTAACTTCTTAGTATCTTGTAACACCCAATTGAATTAAAAATGGCTAATATATATAAATATGATCTCACTTTTAATAATTATTGATGTATAGTCACTTAATGATATGATTTTCATTACATTTATGGACTTTCACATCATTATAATGGAGGAATTAGGAATATTTATTCTTAAGAAGAATTAATTAATTGGGAAACTAATAGTTTGATTTTTTAATTGTAAAGACAATTTAACTTCTTAATATCTTGTAATACCCAATTGAATTAAAAATAGCTAATATATATTATCTCACTTTTAATAATTATTGATGTATAGTCACTTAATGATTTGATTTTCATTATATTCATTGACTTTCACATCACTATAACAGAGGAATTAAGAACACTTCTTCTTAAAAAGAATTAATTAATTGGGAAACTAATACATTGATTTTTTAAGGAAAAATTGGGAATAAATCCCTCATTGAAAATTTAATTGGCAAATGGAACCTAAGAATTTTGTGCAACTTAACTTCCTTTGTGTGTAATTTATCTTCTCTTGTGTGCAATAATTTTCCTTTGTGCGATGTGAACTCAATTTCTCTTTGTGCAAATGAAATTCTCTTATGTGCAATTCATCCTCCCTATATGCAAAATAATTTTTTATATCCAAATAATATTCTGTGCAAACTATTTTTTCTTTATACAACTTATCTTCCTTTGTGTGCAACTAATATTTCCTTATGCAATCAATCATCGTAATCCTATTTGCCAATTAAATTTTCAATGAGGGATTTATCCCCAATTTTTCATTTTTTAATTGTGAAAACAATTTAACTTCTTAGTAACTTGTAACACCCAACTGAATTAAAAATGGCTAATATATTTATTATCTCACTTTTAATAATTATTGATGTATAGTCACTTAATGATATGATTTTCATTACATTTATCGAATTTCACATCATTATAATGGAGGAATTAGGAATGTTTATTCTTAAGAAGAATTAATTAATTGGGAAGCTAATAGTTTGATTTTTTTATTGTAAAGACAATTTTCAGATAAATGTATATAATTTAAGTTTCTTATTAAATGTATATAATTTTAAGTTTATTATTAAATAATAAGTGTGATTGTGCTCATCGTTTTGAATACAACTCTGCGGCACCTGATGGAAAAATTACGAATGCCTTCTTCTTTTCCATATCTGTTGACCACTCTTTCTCCATAGCCACAACTCCCTTAGCCCTAGATCTCATGACTTCATCTTTACCACCATCAATGACTTTACCTTTGACTCCATTATTCTTCACCACCATTGCTGACTTCAGCCTTCTCTTTGCCCACTCTGTTTACATACTTTTCCTCTGACAGATCTAAAACAGCAATACCCATTGGCCATACTAGAAACATTTGACGGAATCTCTTCAATTATCTTAATCTGTTAACAACATCGACTTCCTCCTCCAACTTTTATCACCAACGACGCTATCACCAACGTAGTCACCGTTTGCATTCTTTTTGCTCTGCTTTGACTTCTTTGACTCCCACGGCTTGATCTCTAGTCTCTCTTCATCACCAGCCTCAAGGTGAGTTTTTCTTTCTTTGACTCCCACTTGGTTCTTCTTACTATGTGATTGCATGTTTATTTTGAAAAAAATATAAATTTTCAGTTTGCCTTAAATAAATTTCGGTGCTTTGAATGTATTTCTGCTTTGTCTGTGTTTACTTCTAAACTTACTTCTTTTGGTGTGTGGGTTCTTGTGTCTATTCAAAGTTTTTATTTGTATTTTTCCTAAATGATGTTTCTGAGTCTTTTTTTAAACGAATTAGCTATTAGCCTTGAACCTCCAATCAAAGATTGCAATTAAATTAATTCATTTACTCTTATGATATATAATACGAGAGATTGTCTATTAGGATTCGTAAAATATTAAAAAAGCATGTCTTAATAACAGAAATAAATGTGGTCTAAATTAGTTTTAATATATGAGCTAGCAAAGTTAATGAAACTTGAACATTAAGACTATTATTCAGTATGTCTAATAATTAACATGTACAAATAGTTGAGAGTTATTAGGGCCCTGTCTAATTATGAGACTATAACGTCAGTAATGTGACTTCAAAATAGACACAATCAAAATTTTGCTGCTAATGCTTGTCTTTTCCCTCTTTATGTGTCTTTATAAATAGACAAGAACTTTAGTAATGCTAATGCAAGATGGAAGAACTATTGATATTATTTTCAATCCATCAGGGGTACCTTCATGAATGAATCTAGGGTTGGTTGTTGCTATAGCACAAAATTTTACCCAAAAAAATTTCAACACTCAAATTACAAAGATTTGGGGCTACTGAAAAATTGCTACATTTTGATTTCACATTGCTAGAAACATTCATTTATTCAATGGAAGTCCTACCAAAGCAAAGATGGATGTATAATAGACTAGATTCGAGCACTAAATGGTACACACAAGATTTCCAATGAGGTGTTGAGGAGTTTCTTGCCTATGCTCTAAGGGCACCTTATTCTCAAACATCAGGGAAGCTTAGGTGTCTATGTGTCAAGTATAAATGTAGGCCATATCTAACTGTTGATGAGGTGAAGACACACATCTATAAATCTAGATTCATGCAAAGTATTATACATGGAATAGTCATGGTGAAGCAGAAATACAATATTATTCTCCTTTGTCTCCAATACCAAGTGTCATACATGCCTCACATAGGCCAATCGATAACCAACTAAATCAATATGAGACTATAGTGATGGATGCAGTCGAGCCAAGTTTTAGGGATAATTATAATGAAGGTATTGAAGAGATACCAAATCCTAATGCAAGAGCATTTTATGATATGTTACATATTGCATAAGAACCATTGTAGGAAAGCTACGAAGAGTCTAAACTTTTAGCAGCTTATTAATTATTAAGCATTAAGGCAACAACTAACATGTCACAATAAGGATACAATTTAATTTCCCAACTCATGAGGAGGACACAGCCTAAAGATACTTGTGTGCCTGCAGACTTGTACCAAACAAAGAAGTTGGTGTCAAAGCTAGGTCTTGATTATAGAAAGATTGATTGTTGTGTGAATGGGTATATATTGTACTATAAAGCTAATGATAGTGCAACTCAATGTAAGTTTTGTGGTGAGGAGAGATATTTCTCTAGAAGGTGTCATGGAAGGGAAAAGATAGTTGCAAGGAAGCAATTATGGTTCTTACCTTTGATTCCAAGATTGCAGCAGTTGTATGCTTCTAAGAAAACTACAAAGGAAATGACATGGCAATATATGAATCGTAAAGATGCCAATGTCCTTTCTCACCCCTCTAACTGCTAAGCATGGAAAGTTTTTAATAGTACATATCTTGACTTTGCTCATGATCCACAAAATGTGAGGCTTAGGTTATGTGCTGATGGAGTTACACCAATTGGGCAATCAGAGAGACAATATTCTTGTTGGCCTGTAATTATTACTCCATATAATATGTCACCCAAGCTGTGTATGACACGAGAATATATACTTAGAGAAACTTCAGCTGATCTAATATCCACAAATTGGTTACTTTTGACATCAAAGTGTGTCTTTGTGTTGTGGACAATTCATATTGAGTAGCACACCCTCATCCCATGACAATTTTAATTCATCTATCAATGATTAAACAAGAAAATAAAGAACTTAGACAATTGAATGTCACCATCTAGATTGGAAGCACTTGAGCAAAAATTCTCAACTGGGTCGCCTATCAACTCCAACATTCAAAGTGAAGCAAGTCCACATAATGCTAGTTAGTAGTTTGTTTAATATTAGACTTGTTATAACGATTGCTCTTTAATTTGGAGCTTCTCATTTGACATCTTTAGGTTTGTTGCTTGTAATGACAATTGCTATTTTAATTTAGTTTGAATATTTTGCTACATTATAATTATAATTTCAATTTTTTTCTTACAAGAAACGCAGTTTGAAACAAAAAATAAAAAATTTACTAACAAAAAAAGTTAAAAATAAAAAAAATTTCACATATTTGTGACGGAAATTCCATCTCTAAATATATAATCAATAAAAAAGAAAGAAAAGGTGGAACATTAGCGATAGATTTACCAGGGAATTCCATCACTAATTTGTGACGAACAGTTCCATCACAAATCCATAGTAAACGTCTGAAGGAAAATTGTCAAAAATCTCAAAAATGTGTCATAAATTTGTGACAGAATTTCCATTACAACTTTGTGGCAAATTTGTTACGGAAGTTTCATCACAACTTTGTCGCAAAATTTGTGACATATTTTTACCACAAATCTGTTGCTGATTTGGGACGGAAATGCTGTCGTAAATCTGTCATAAGTTTTTTGATGAAATTTCTATCACAAATTAGCAACTTACTATTCCCTTACTAATTCGTCACAAAATTTGTGATGGCATGTCAGTCATAACTCTGTTGCCAAATTAGCGATGAAATTTGTATTTTCATCATAAATGAATTAGTGACAACCTTTTTAGCGACGTAACATATTTCATCGTAAATTCTGTCGCAGAATTTTTTTGGACGAATTAGCGATGAAATTTTCCTCACTAATTAGATTAGCAACGAAAATTTCGTCACTAATCTCCTATTTTTTGTAGTGGTAGGTTGAGACCATAGGAGCAAGGAACAGCTTAGATGCCCCACTACCCTATAAAGAATCTTGAATCATTGGATCTATAAACCCACTTCTCAGCTCATGTCCAAACCTATTGTTAATTTTTAAATTTAGAAGCACCTTTGCTATCTCTAATTTCTTTATTGTTGCTACATATTACTCAAAATGTTGGCAACATCTGCAAAATAATAAACATATGGTTCAAGACGTGTTCAAGGATATTATTCTTAAGAGTTATTCCACCACATAAGGTTAGAATAAAAGGCAGCACTCCTAAAATTAAATGAATCCTTCCCGCATAGAGTAGGGTGACAAAACAACATAAATTTAAAACTCAGAAGAAGAGAGAGAGGAGGAGAGCTTGGGGATATAACTCAATGCTCTCTGACATGCACCACACATCACCTTTTATAAGCTGATAGTACGTAATCGTTAGGACAACCTGATGGTGATTAAAAATTGTTTTAATGACAATTAAAAGGACGGCTTTTAAAAATTTGATTAAGGTGAATTAAAATATTCTAAGGCCATTAAATCTGGTTAATGAAAGAATAAAACCAACTAATTAAAACATATAAATACTGCAATAGTCATCTCTAATGGTCAGTTCTAAAAACACTTCTAGCTCAAGCTCACATCTTAGTAAACACTAAGCTTTTCTCAATCTTGAGTAATATGAGATTTTTTTTGACACACTCACATACTAAAGCTCCAGTAATCTCCACATGTGTCAAAAGGAGTATTATCGTCTGAGTTATAAACATGAGTATAATTGTTTCGAATCTGGTGTCTTTCAAACTATGAACTAGACCTCAACTGATAACATTTAATACACAAAGGTGTTAGTAAAGCCTGCTTCTATCAACCAATAACTTTTGGTTGTGTATTAGAAGTACTTAAAGTCATATTATACCCTCACAATTTTTACTATTAATGGCGGTTTTATGCATTAAAATGGCCATGCGCGTCCCTGATTCTTAACGAATGCTCTAGAGATTTTGTCATGATCTTATGAGAGCAGCCCTATTCTACATTCAAATAGGTGCTTTCATTAAGTGTACCTGCAATGAGCATACCATCCCATAAGATTATTAAATCATTAAGAGCTTTCACTCAGCCTCTTCAAAAAATACATTCTAGCACTTCTTCACATCATAGGAAGTGACTATGAATTTCCGTTAATGCTAGTAGAACTAATAGATGACTTATTTTTCCCATTTGAACCTTTTTCATGGGGTCTCTAATCACAAATGTTGGGTTTCTATTGTTGTTAATTTCATGTTGGTTTGCGTCTCATTCCCCTTGATGTTTCTATAATTTGTTTCTTTCCTAGGGGTTTCATTAACAGATCCACAAGATCTACTTTCAACATCACAAAATTAATTAAGATAACTACACAATTCTTAAGCATGTTGATTGCCCTGTTGTGTAAGCTCTTAAATTAATTAACTAAATTAACCCTATGTAGTATAGAGGTCAACCTAGGTCATCTCTCTATAAGGAGCTTTGTTAAAATTTTGAAAACCTTTTTAATTAAGAAAAATGTGATGTAGAGAAGGAAGTAATAGGAAAGAAAATTGATTGTTTTTTTAGGAAAATAAATTAAGAAATAACAATAATTAAAAGAAAGCAAAAGGAACGAAGACCTTACCAGAATGATGCACTTCCTGAGGATGTTGATGAGTGGCTATCATGGTTCAAAAGAATAAAGAGTTTATAAAAATAATTACTGAGTCAAAAAGAAAAACCCTAGATAACATCTAAGTCATAATTAATTAATTAATAATTATACATAGAGAGTTAGCATATAATCATCTTTCAATTAATCATTTAAAAAACAATTAGTTTGTGAATTCAATTAAACAATTATATCTTGTCCCTTGAGGAGAGTTATCTATCGAAAACCCTAGAGTATGAACTACTTGGGCAAATAAAAAATAGAAATCTATAAAGATAAACACCCATAGAATCATGAAGAAACTGAAAATATATTCAGTAAAAGCTTCAAAATATAATTGTTTAACTGAAACATAAATCAAATATCAGTGCACAAAAGAAATCAAAATTCTAACCTAGGAAATTCATAAAAGCAACATACTCATGGATTGAAATATGACAACTAACAAACTCCCTAAAATAAATAAGAACTCAAGCCACATCATCTTATCCTCAGGAACAAAGAGGACTAGCCATACATATAGTTAGATGACACCATAATGATAAAAAGAAAATAATAAAAAGAAACAGTGAAACAACTAGACACAAGAAGAAGCCAAGTGTATGCTTGTGCTTGTGTAGTTTAGATGGCTTCATTTTTTCCCCGACGCTCCTTTGATCTCCTTTTATGGCTCTTGAATCTGTCCTGGTTGGATGAAGAAACACTTGAGACTTCTTGATTTGGTGTGATTTTCATAGCAACCAAAGGAAAAAAAATTTGAATTTAAATGATATTGGATAAAAGGATAATATTTCAAATTTGAATAAAGATATGGTGATTGAATGAACTAGGATTAGGGTTTAGAAAAAGGATAAAGATGATAATGTGGATATTTGAAAAATTAAATGGATAATGGATATATAAATAAAATATTTATTCGAATTCAAAATACAATAAAAGAATCATCCATAAAAGAAATTAATTATTCAAGCTCTTTGATTTATGGTAGAAGATAAAAGTTATTTTGACTAGATATTTTGAATAATTTTCAATTAGATAATTGGAGAATTCTCTTTTAATGCCAAGTGACTGCCACAAATGTAGTTTCCATGGGGTCCATGTTTTGCTTGATAGAATATTTCCTGGAATTAAAGCAAAGATACCTTTCAAAAGGAAAATTATAAAAATATAATAAAAAATATACTTTTAAGCAATTAATTTATATAATTTTCTTAATTCAAAATATGAGTATCTTTTGTATTTTAAACTCTTTAAACATTATAAAATCCCTCCATTATATATAAAAATATAGTATAAAATAGGGATACATCACATGCATATTCATATAGTATTTCAAGTGATGTCCACTTGCACTATTGTTCTCTCTGCAATGATTGCTATTTAGCAATTACAACTTATTGACATTAAGTGTCAGTTTTATATCAAAACATTTGCTAAGTTTTTAACAACTTAACAACACTTACTCGCATAATATTTTATTTTTACCATTATTAAACGGTGAATAATCATAGTGGATTTTCTCAATTAATAAAATCAATTAACGGGCAAAAGAAATCTGAATAGAATTAAAGCCCAACAAAATAAAATGTTGCACAACCGAAACTGTTTTTTTTTTTTAATTCACATATTTTGAATGGAAGGAAGAAGATCGGTAATTGGAAAAATAATTAGGTAGAACGGTAAATAAGGGGAAGTAAGCATATTGACAGCCCGAACACAATCCGTTAGTACTTGAAGACTTCTAATTCAAACAGCAGAAAGAAATATACATTTTTTCGACAGTTCCAGAAAGGAATATTTAATGAACAAACCCGAGAATACAACATGCTAGTTAGCAAAGCACTAAAAAAAGAACCTAAAATTCAGGATAGAAAGGGTACAAGAAAAGTTGAATAGCAAGATTGTATTTCAAATTTTAGTATGGTAGGAAGAAAAATTACAGCGTTCGTTGGCAAGAGGCTTGAGAACTTCGCCTATGATCTGACCGATACTTTGAGAAGACTTCAAATCATCTTTCCGATTTTTGTGACTACATGGCAAGACTCACGCAACTCTCAACATCATCGTTAATCATTATCAGTGCCAAAGCAAAGCGCAAATTATTGTATTACATTAATAAAACCCCCTTTCAAGCAAACATTCAATTCCTGCAGGGGATTAACAACAAATAGTGAAATTCTTGTATACTGATATAAGTTATTGTATTGCGATTCAAGTAAACAAGCGATATGATAAACAAATTTGCGAAGACATAAATTTCAATGAAAATTCAAGAGGAGATTGAGATCGAAAGATTGGGAGCTGAAGACGCACTATAATGAACCCACGCTAGCACTCCATGCTCACTGTTTCTCTCTAACTCCCAATAATGGTAGCAGTCATGATCGTGGCTGTCTCGGTCAAGTCGGAATTGGAGGCTTTAGTATTTGAGGTGGGGTCAGATGTACGGTTCTTACGGGTGGTTTTCTTTCCCACAATTTTCAATCGGGTGGAAGGCATTAAGAGAACCCTAAGGCTGAGAGCAACGGGTAAAAACCTCTGAGGGCTCCGGGGAAAATTGGGAGGCACCTTTATAAACTACCTCCTACTACTGGCTTTCAAAACTGTGTACCCCACCCACTGGAAAAAACCATAGGCCTTCGTAGTCTTTCACAACAAAAGGATGCTTTTTTTTTTAGTAGAATGGTATCGCTGCCTTAGGATACCAGCACAACCGGCCAGACTAATCCCAAGTGCACTCGCAGGTATCGAACCCATGACATGATAAGGAAGGCGCCTTGCATTCCCGTTTGCTACTAGTCGGACTCGACCCTTGCAGGCATAAAAGGACGCTTTTAATAGGGAGGAAATTAGGGATCATGTGGCACGCTGTGGTGCCTGCTTTTAGCCCTGCTTTTATATATAATAGATGGATAGATAGATTAATACTTCAAAAATTTTCGTAGGTGCAGTTTTTTTTTTTTTGCAATTTATATGTTTTTTAGAAAATATAAAATATACAAAACTGTACTCTTTTATGGATGCAAATTATTATGATATATATTTTTTTATTTTATCCATAAGTTACGCAACGAACTTATTTACAGGAAGATACTAATTAAAAAAATTAATTTACAAATTTATATAGTGTTATTTAACTTTTAATTAGGGACCCTAATAGTCTTTTTATTAGGTCCTTAAGTTTCACATTTGATTGAGCCTTTATAAATTTTTCATCAATAATTTGCAGCTGTAAGAACTTAATTGAAAATAATGTGAAACTGTAAAAATTTAATAAAAAGAAAAATTACAAAAACTGTTGTTTGCAAATGGGCAGGAACTGGACCCCTTGCATGAAATGTACCCAAACTGTGTAAAATCTGGAGATACTCTGACGACATCGCACATAGGAAAACCCCACGACCAGTACAACACAGTGCATATAATTATATTATGCGGCCGAACCCGAGCTCTAGTTGTTTTTCCAGCCGTAGGTACTGTCTTTGAAGGTGCATCTTCTATCTCTATCTTCCGGTCGGAAATCTTTTGATTTCTTGAGTTCCAGTTTCTCAGCTGTTATTGCATTTATTCGCTAAGCTTCGCCAGCAGATTCGTGGCGAATCATGAGCCCGTCTACTCTTCTTTTGATGACCCTCGTTGGATATTATTTTCTATTTGGGTTTGCCTTCAAATCGTGTTTCAAATATCGTCTTGTTGAATAAATGATTATTCATTTGCACTTTTCGCAGTCAAGGTTTGTTTTTTTTTCCTATTTTTTGTCTAAATAATGAGCGTCGGACTCCACTTCTGATAGTGGGATAGAGGGGAAAAATAAGAATTAGGGATTGTTCTTTGCGAAGCTTGGTTTTGATTTTATTCAAGGTTCTGTAAAATGCAAGGAGGGTTAGGTCAAAACTCAAATCTTCCTTCAGGATCCATAGATAAGACAAGGGTTTTAGATGTTAAACCTCTGCGTACTTTGGACCCTGTGTTTCCAAATTCAGCTAGGGCTACTACCTTCGACGGCGCCTGTCCCACTGGGTTTTATTCCTTTTTCCCATTTGGTGCATCTCAAGGACCTCAGGCATCGCCTCCTAAGGTTCCCATGCCTGCTCCACTGCGGTCTTTTAGAAGCTCTGACACTGGAGAAGCAACACCGGCTGAGTTTCCTGTAGCATCCAATGGAGAAAATACTGATAGCCACGATCGCGCGGCACCAAACAAATCTAGATCCTCCAAAAAGAAGCCCAAGATAAGTCAAGATCTGCAAATTGATGTGAGTTCATTATTGGGCATTGGCAAAAATGAGCGTGAAGATGGTAATAGGGAGTTGGTTAATCTTCTGCTCATGACATTTGATGCTCTTAGGAGAAGGATCGGCCAGCTTGAAGATTCCAAAGAATTGACACTAGGGTTGAGCAAGCGAGCGGATATGAGAGCTGGCAACATTTTGATGAGTGCAGGCATTCGAACAAACCTGAGGAAACGAATAGGAGCTGTGCCTGGGGTTGAGATTGGGGACATTTTCTTTTTCCGACTAGAATTATGTATTGTGGGTCTGCATAGTCAGTCTATGGGTGGGATCGACTATACAAATATGGGTGGTAAGAATGAGTCTGATCCTCTGGCTTTAGCTATTGTTTCATCCGGAAAATATAATGACAATGCAGAGGATAGTGATATTTTGATTTATAGTGGTCAGGGTGGTGATAAGGGGGATGATCAGAAGCTAGAAAGGGGTAATCTTGCTTTGGATAGAAGCTTGCGACAGAAGACTGATGTCAGAGTAATACGGGGCATGAAAGATCAAATGAATTCAACTTCAAAGGTCTATATCTATGATGGGCTGTATAAAATCCAGGATTCATGGGTAGAAAAAGGGAAATCTGGTGGTGGTGTATTCAAGTACAAGTTGGTGAGAGTTCCGGGGCAGCCCAGAGCCTTTGCTGCTTGGAAATCTATTGAAAAGTGGAAAGGTGGCATCGCTTCTAGGACTGGGCTTATTCTTGCAGACCTCTCCTCAGGAGCTGAGAAAATTCCTGTGTCGCTTGTTAATGATTTTGATGATGAGAAAGCACCTGGCTATTTCACTTATCTCCATTCTCTTAGATATTCAAAATCCTTCATTGTTTCACATCCTTATGATTTCTGCAACTGTCAAAAAGATTGCATTCCTGGCGATTTGAACTGCTCTTGCATTCGGAGAAATGAAGGTGATTTTCCATATACTGGGAACGGCATTTTAGTGAGTCGGAAGAAATTGGTTTATGAATGTGGCCTTTCATGTCAATGTTCTCCTAACTGCAAAAATCGTGTATCCCAAACTGGTTTGAAGTACCGTATGGAGGTTTTCAAAACAAAGGATAGAGGATGGGGCCTTCGATCATTGGATCCTATCCGTGCAGGTACCTTTATTTGTGAGTATGCTGGAGAAGTTATTGACAGAGCCAGGGTAAGATGGAATGGCAATAATGATGAGTATGTTTTTGACACGACTCGAATATATCAACCATTCAAGTGGAACTATGAACCTAAGTTACTTGAAGAAGCTAGTTCAAATGATTCTAGCGAGGATTATGATATTCCATCTCCTGTAATTATTAGTGCCAAGAATGTTGGAAATGTGGCGAGATTCATGAATCATAGTTGCTCCCCAAATGTCTTTTGGCAGCCAGTTTTATATGAAGAAAACAATCAACCTGTTGTCCATATTTCCTTTTTTGCCCTTAGACACATTCCTCCACTGACAGAATTGACATATGATTATGGGGCTGCCCGATCTGATTCTACTGTGGGTCACATTGCACCCAGATGGAAAAAGAAATGCTTATGTGCATCATCAAAATGCCGGGGTTCTTTTGGCTGATAGATTTTGTTTGAGATGATCAAAGGAAGGCACAGGGCTGCTCAATGTGTTCATGACTGACAAGGTTTGGGGATCTTTCTTGTTTCCTAAGTTTTAGGTGTCAAGATTTGAATTGATCAGTGTAACAAACGCGGTTCTCTTCCTTAATATTTATTTCAAATTAGAGTTTTAGGGCTTTCATAACAAATGAATGGATGCATAATGTTTGAATTCATTTTAGTTTTTATACTCCCCACCCCCTTTCTTGTTATGTTTTCCTTTTCTCTTTTGTCTTTTGCTTTTTAACCATGCAGGCTGTACTTTTGCGTTATAAGAACCATTTTGTTTATATGTATTCTTGGTGCTATGATCATATAATTAGTCTTCCAAATATTTATATTAGCCTGAATCCTTAATATAAGACCTCAATCTACTTTGTTTCTCATCTTTTCCAAAAATATTCTTATTGATTGCAAGGGGTTCCCACCAAGTAGTTCCAATCATCCAATGCACATAATTGAAGATGATAGTTTAGGAAGATTAGAGTACATTTGTAACAAATAACTAACTTAACTAATTTTCTTAATATTCTCAAATTAGCTATCTAGCTCTTATATGGAGGAATATAATCTAACAGGTTTAGTCTTCTTTACTCTCTACTCGGTCTCCCGGATTTAATATATATGGGTGCAAAACTTTATTCTTTTCTAGTTGTATCTTATATGTTTTACATATTTACATAATTTTAATCATTCTAAACCAAAAATAAATTTCTTTTTAATTTCACTGCCTGCATTTATTTCCCTTTCTTCTCTTTTTGTGGTTTTTGTGGTTTCTTGAATCAAGCTAACGAATTATGTTTGTTCCTAACAATTGAAAGAAATTGAAGAGGTGCTTCTCTTTCTTCATTATTTCCTCCTTCCTTGCCTTATTGCCAATATGTTTATATTGTGTCTATGCCAGAAATGATTGTCTGCAAGTGTAAGCCTTTTCTTTCTCCCCCCCCCCCCCCCAAAAAAAAAAAAAACGAAGTTATATGATGCCCAAGCCAAACTAGTTGTCCTGATTAAGGTCCATTAAATTAGTTGGTTGCTCAATGAGAGACATCATTCAGCATCAAGAGTTGTACTTATTGAATTTTATGTGCATGTGCATTTAGATTTGTATGGTTAATTCTGTTTCCCATTTTGGCTTCTCTGTCTATTAAAAAAATAAAAAAATAAAAAATCTTGGCTGATAAATCTTACAAAAATACGCGGTTTAGAAGTATGCCAAGAGTATTTTTTTTATTTTTTTCAATGCTTGATAAAATCATGGTTCTTCAAAATAAGCAAATATTTTTGTCTAACTCATTCTGTGCTTGCAACAGATCAAGGACGGAAGCTTCATTTAGCAGATACATGCTTGGATACGTGTCGCAAGAAATAGAAGCATTCTAAGCATGGAATTTTTCCCCATACCAAGTCTATGACAAATTGAAAAGTTGTACAATAATTCTGTTCTTGGTCAAATTAAAGTTAGTTGTGTTGCATGATATAAGGGAAAGCGCATCTGTTGTGATATTCAGGGCATCCAAACAGGTATATCTTAACTTGTATTTTGTTGTACTGTAATTGATGTGTTCTTGAATTGAATGGCCTTATCGCATTCAAATTTTGTTAGAAGCGTCAATGCCAATGGAAATAAAATTCCAACACTAGTATCAAATATAGCAACGCTTAAAATTGCAAATTAAATAATGCATATTTGAGAGTGCTGCTTGTTCGAGCTTCAAATGTGAAAGTATGGTATGTCTTGTTTTCTTTTGTATTTTTTTTTTCCGGTGAAAAAATTTTAGTCAGGGGATTGGCTCACCGCTCACCCGTAAGTCAAGTCACATACAACTCAGTCGTCTATCGGTCACACCCTCCTTTTTTCAGGTAACATTGTTGTGTACCTAGATCATTGATTGGGCCACAATATTAACCGCGTGGGAATTCTCATAATTAGCTTCAAATTCCATGCTTTACGTGCGTATGGGATGCCACCCACAGCATCTTGAAGTTATTAGAAATCAAGCTCGTTTCCTTTAGTGAGCTTATCCGATGGCTTGTTACCTTTCTTAATTGCACTGTCGTTAAAATAATCTTCTAGGGCCTTGCTAGATTCTACTTTTTGGTTGAGGGTAAACCTTGGCTTGGAGTATTTATCAATCAGATCAATGTTACTTGGAATCTCCTTTTTAAGCCGTAGATTCTGCTTTTACGCCTCTTTCTTTCGTGTGCGTGGTCCGGCTAGTAAAGCAAAGTTTGAATCAACAAAGTTACAGACAATCTGTGAACTTGGAAGAAAAGCACCTGAAGATGAAGCGGATTTCTTCCCCCCCTCACTTTAGGGTTCATTAATGACATGCTAACCATTGGATTGAAGCTTGACAAAATGGCAGTAATCGGTTGTGGTAAAATCCTTGGCCAGAAACAGCCAGGTGGAAAGCATTGATTTTACAAAACAAGTTCGGAAAACAGAAACTTACCTGCGACATGTTTTGATATGAGTCGCTGGATAAATCTTAGTGGCTACTTTGGGATCTTGTAATATCGAGATTATCAAGTACAAGAACTGGCAATACGCTCAATGGAATGGGGTGATTACCAATTTCTGGATCTTAAATACCTTTTTATAATAAAACAACGGATAAATAATACTCCCTCCATCTTTTTTTAAGTAATAACTGTCATTCTTTTTTTTTTTCCTAAATACAAGTAATATTTACAAGTTGTCTTAATTTTGTAACAAATTTGTTATTTTATCCCTATTAATTATTTATTTTAATATTCAATATATTTATTGTCTCTTTTTACAAGCTATTATTTCTCTCCATCACACATTTTCTTTTATAATTCTTTTTATTATAATAATGTTTTTATTCTTTCTTATACTCTCTCTCCCTATAAATAAGGGTATTTTGGAGAAATTTTTTTTTAATTCTGACCTATTTATTGTTTTTAACTAGCTTTTAGATTTACGCAATGGAGTTCTATGTTGTTTATAATAAAGGATGGAGGTTGTAGTTTATACAAATCTATATTCGGAAACTTGTTTTCATGTATATATTTGGGCCTTGCAAAACTGAAAACTCAAGTCAGTACATGTTTGGGCCTTATAAAAGATTTTCTGTCTTTAACACACACTGGTTATGGATGAACAACTGAGTCAAAGTTATTAAACTTATGATTGTGATACAGATGTAAATTCGGATTGTAAGCTTATAAGAGTTTACTAATAAATTGATATTAAAAATATACACTTAAATAATTAAGATATAAAAAATGAGAATTTTATTTAAATATATTTTAAATTCAAATAATTGAAATTAAATCCACTAATGTTCATAATTTACTATATTCAACAAAGAAAATTTTATGAAATTCATGTATAAAGTCATTAAACATAACTAGATTTAAAAATTTGGCATGAGTTTAAGAGTGAGTTGACCTGATTTCATAAGCTAAAAACTTAAAAACAGTAAACTCAATGAGTGAACTCGTAAGTTCAAATGAGTTTGTAGTTCGCATGAGTTTAAAAGCGAATTGACACGCTTTATAAGTTAAAAACATAAAAACATTAAACTCGTAGAATCATTTTGCAAGTATATGGACCTGAATTTTAAGGTATAGGGAGTGGGAATAGAAATGGGAATGAGAGTGGGAATAAGGCTTTGAAATCACATTTGGTATGAAAAAAATACTTGGGAGAATGTTTATATTAATTTTTTTTTATAATTAGCCATAAATTATACAAAAACTTATATACCCTTATAAATTAAAAAAAAAAAGGAGTTCATAAAATATCATAGGGATAATTTGGTATAAATAATGTTCAATCTTATGAATGATTTTATAATACCATGGAGGGTGGTGATATTATGCAATCTTATCTGGGTAGTATTGCACAATCCCAAGTATTATTTAGTATCTCCTACCAAATATGTTAAAATAAGTTATATCAATGTCAATGCCAATCACAACCCTTAATGCTTCATACACAATGAAGCCTAAGTACTTTGTTCAGTAAACACAATTAATTAGGGGTATGCAAGTACATGATGGTTAGGTCTAGTCTAGTCTAGTCCAACGTGAAGTGGTCTGTTCCTGTCCAATCTAGTCCAAATAAACTATATGATAAAGTTAGACTAGATTGAATTAGATTGGTCGGTTGGGTTGGACTAGGTTTTAGATCAAGTGATTAGACCACTTGGACTGGTCTAGTCCAATCCAGGTAAATTTTTTTATTTTTCAATAATTTGTAATTTAGATGTTACTTTTAAATTTTTTTTTAATGTTTTTAGAGATTTTTGTGTATTTATGATGAAGTCCTAATATTTTAGGATGATTTTTATATGATTATAGGTATTTTTATTATCTTAAATTGTATTTATCATGTTGAAATCTTATTTCCCATAAAAAAAAGAAAAAAAAAAGAAAATTGGAAATCTAGTCTAGCGGGTTGGGTTTTGATCTGGTCCAGTCAGTATGTTGTGCAGGCCTACAATTAATCCCATGCATCTTAAAAGGAGACTAATAAAAGACAAAAACTGTACATCAAGGTTGTGAGTTGATTTTGAAGTTAAAATTTTCGTTTCACGATAGACCTGGTCAGATTTGAGAAGACTAAACTAGAGACGAGGCCCAAGATTTCACACGCGCGCGCACACACATATTTATGTATACTCTCTCCGTTGCTTATTACAAAGCATCTTTTAAAAAGATTTTTTTTATTTCATTTATAAGTCCTTTTGCAAAATATTGAGAGTAACCAATATGCTTATCTAGAAAGTATTTCTGATTAATTAAAAAAATTCCTTGACCCTCTTCAATATGGTTCACTCTCCATTAAAAGAGTTAACTGTATTATATGGAGGATATATTTGGAAAAATTGAATTACTTTAGTGACTAATTAACTGGATAATGTCTCCATTTAATTCTCTCTTCACTCTACTATTTTTATTTTTGGATTAACATCCACTGGTTGATATTTAATATATTATAAAAATATTATTATAATATTAATTAAACAACAAATATACATAAACAGTCAGATTTTAATATGCATATATTATTTCTATAGATTTTTATTAAATATTTTATTTTTTTATCCTATGCCGTTTGATTATAATAATATGATAATATTTATTTATATATAGGTTAAAATTATTTTTATACATTTTTTAAATCTTAGCCATTAGATATTAATCCAATGGCAGAGATAATGAATAAAAGATAGTGCAGAGAAAACTAAATAAAGACATTCTTTCCCGATAATCCACGAGTTATGGTAGGTAGAAAAGGAGTAACGTTTTCCCCGCTTATCATACTGATTGCCCCTGTGCAACAAACAAGTCACTGGATCTAATTTTTTAAGACAACTTATTACATATTTTATTATACATATAAATATTCATACTCCTATAAGGTAGAGAAAGAAAAAAATTTTTTGATTCTATTTATAAGGTAGAAATATATTTTTCATTTATTATTGCGTTGGCTTTATTTTCATAGTGTATAATGTATAGTACATTAAGATAAAATCAGAAAGTTGTTAAATTTTAATACGGAGATAATATAGTTTAGCTCACAAAAAAAGTTAATATAATTTAATTTTTTTATTAATTTGTGTGAAATATATTAAAAATAATTTATAAATAGAATTATATCAGTACATTGATTTTTTAAAAAATTTAAAAGAAAATGAGTAATTTGGACCTTGTACTTTAGATTGAGGAGCTTTACGTTCTCACCAAATTGAGCGACCCATAGATCAGTGGGCTGTGGGCTTTTTCACTAGACGTTTAGGTATGCTCTAAAATATGCCCTTAAAGCATTTTAAAAAATATATTTTTATATAAATAGAGACAATTTTTCTTACATACTTATTTCAAATTTCATAAAATCATTTCTAAAATTATAATTTCATTTTCACCTAAACATTTTTTAAATTTTGGAAGTTGTCAACCTCCAAACTTGTGCTAAATTATTTAGGTGTTTTAATTAATTGCAAAGAATCATAGAACATGACGAGAAGTACAAACTTTCAATGACAGGTAGGAGGGAAAAAACAAAAAGAAGATTATCACCGGATAAAAAAAAAAAGAGGAGATTGAAGAATGAAATAATGACAACACCGGTATCAAACCTTTGAACTTCATATTTTAAGTTCCCAGCAAAACTTAAATTTCATGATTAGTCGAACAATAGTACAATAGCATATGACTGTTTCTCTTTCCCTTTTTGACTTTTTATCCTCGTCATTATTAATAATTATTTCCCCTTATAACAAAGCAGAATGCAAGTTACATGTATGATGTATTATTGCTCTATCAATTAGAAGCAGGCAAATCCCAGAAGTGGGCGCCGCCAAAAACGGAATTCCATAGAAATGCTTGAAGCCTTTTTTCTTTCCGCAAAATCTGGTCTTATCAGTATAACTGTTGTGAAGGTTTCTTCTTTTTCTCACCCAGAAATGGTTTGAACATCATAAGCAGTCCAATTGCTTCAACTAAATTCAGCGCAAAAAATACCATATGGGGACCTGCAAATAATTATATATATATATATATATATATATATATGCTCTTCAATCAGCTTCAAGTTTTGATACAATGCTAAGTAAATTAAAAAATAAATTTTAATTATTAACATAAATAAATTTATAAAAATCATAATTTAAAATTTCAATTATGATAATGTAGAGGGGTTTCCTTTAATACTAAATATAAAACCTCAATTCACTGTGTCTCCAAACTTTAAGAGTATTTTCCATCAAGAATGTAGTTTCCAATATAAATGATTAAAAAGAATTTATAGAAAAATCAGCGCATATTTTTTTTTAAAATAATTAACTTAACTAATTTTTTAATATCTGTAAATTAGTTATTTTATTTCTATTAGGACCCGAGAGAGAACTTAATGAATGAAAACAAAAATAATTTAAAGAAGTAAGAAGTTTATCTCCGTCTTTGCCCCATGCCAAGACCAAAAATATTTATTAAATAAAGAAATTCAATTAACACAAACAAATTGATTAAAGATCATACCTGGGAGGAGAGAAGCACCCATTCTCTTCTGTGACCATGTTAATCTGTATTCAATAAGAAAATACATAAATCAGATATTCGATGAAAAATAAAATAATTATACCCATTTTATCTTATTTTTCCCCCCTATAAAAAATAAGTAAATCAAAAGAAACAAAGTCGATACTCACATTGCTCCTCCTCCAGCAGGACCTATTGCTTTAAATATTGACATTCCCGTCATAGAAATGCCATTAGCTGCTCCTCTTTGGTGTTGTTCCTGTTTTTTCATACAATAATAATAATAATAATAATAATAATAATAATAATAATAATCATAATCATAATCATGATAATAATAAACTTGTTGAAACCAAAAATATTACCACGGCTCTGTTTTGCAGAAGGAATAAGCCAGTTGTAATTGTCACCTAAAATCCAACAAGAAATTCCATGAAAGGGCCAAGGCAGGGCCCAAAATGGAGAATGTGGATATGGAATTTGAAAACTTAATTGATAGAAGATCGAAGCTATTTCCACATATTTTGATGGATATATGGAAATGGAATTGTATCAAATTCTATGCTACCAAACATGGTTAAAGCACGGGTTCGAATTTCATTTCTATTTCCACATACTCAATTCCATCTTACCAAACGGGTCCCTATATGAAACAAACGCTTCCCTGCTGAGTTTTTACGTAATACAGCTTATAATGTTATCATGCTGAGTTTTCACAAAAATAATATCATGAATATTTATCACATGGAATAGTAGTTTTACTTTAAATATCATTTTGGACCAACTATTTCACCCATGATGGTTAAATGAAAACAGAGCTACTTACAGATAGAAGATTCTTTGCGATAGAAGCAACATTTAATACTAATAACAGTGTGAAGCCTGACAACATCGCTATGCAGGGGAAGCTTTGTAAGAGTGGTATGGATAAAGCCTGCAATTTCCATGCCAAAATAAAAAACTTTTAGTTAAAATAGGTCATGCACTAAAATGCTAAGAGGTCCAATTTTGACAGAAATATGAAACATGACATGACATATATAATTAATAATATGTAGTGTTTAAATGGAATTTGAAGTGTTGAATCATAGTTGATATATGTGTATCTGTGCTTCGTAAGTTGCAACGTTAATTTTAATGCTAACCGCTGAAATCCGAGCAATACTGAGAGGTCCACAAATTTTCTCCACAGATGGATATAGAGTAAGTTGGTAGATGATAAGTGCAACACCTAAAAATAACCAAGAGAAAACAGAGTAATTAACCAATTAAAAAGCGATTAAGCTCAAAAGAACATATATATATATATAGAGAGAGAGAGGGGGGTGCAATGGAATGAGGAAAAACAAAAAATGAAATTGAGTATCAAACACTGAATATGTAAGAGAAGAAGGCCGAAGCCCCATTTGGGATGATCCTTATAAAAATTCAAAATTGCCCACGCTGAGTTATTTTATGATTTAATTAAGAGGGCCAATTTAGTCCTTTGGCACTAATTATTTACAGTCCTCCTCTTTCCCTTTTACCAAACATCGTCTAAGTAGAATATTTTGTTTCCACTTTCATGCTTACCATAAGTTCAATTTTTATCTCCCTTTTATTAAAAATCTTTCCTTCCCGTCAAACAAGCCTTTATTATTATTACTTTTTTGTGGGCATGTCATACATGCATAAAGGATCGTAAAGTGAAAGTACAGTAATGAAACATTTTGCAGGTGGCAATACCAGATATTGCAAGAACATCACCAACATCATCAGTTGAAAATGTCAATCCTCCCAGCCTTTTAGGACTTACAGCCCATAATGAGAAAACCTGCAAAAAAAAAAAATATTCAAAATTAGTTTCTGAAACAGAACAATATCAATTAGGATAAATACTAGCTCTGATACTTAATATAAGAGCTAGTTAAAAGGTTGGATTTGGTTTTGAATATAAGAGCTATCTATGATTGTAAGGAATTCCCTCTAAGAGATAATTCTAATCATCCAATAAATATGATTAAAGAAGATAGTTTAAAGAGATCAATACATATTTGTGACAAATGACTAACTTAATTAATTTTTTTGGTATCTTAAAATTAATTATCTAACTCTTTTATTAAGAACCAGAGATAGCATAAAACAAATTTGACTTCAGTTAATTAATACCTCTTGATAAGCAATATCATGAAGTGAGAATACACAATAAGCTATGACTGATGACATGAGAGGCCAATTCCTGAGGAGATTCTCCTCCTTTTGAGTTACTTTCTTTTCTGTGTCATTAGACTTAGAACTGCTTCCATTTTCTAAAGCTTCGGTATCATCCTCAGTTGACTCATCACCCACTTTATGGTTGTGCAATGTTTCCTACAGCAAGGCAGATAGCTTTTTCAAAAAAAAAAAAAACAAGAAAAAGGGAAAACAAAAAGAAAATCCAACTCTAAATCATAAGCTAGCTTTTATTCTGAATATGTTTCTCAGAGATTTCATATTTGAAATTTTCAACTGTAATTTTTAGATGATAAAATTATTTTTTGAAAAACTGATTGTCAAGAATTATTTTTATTTTAGATCCTATACCTATTAAAATAATTGTTTAAAAAATGAAAATAATAAACACATGAATTTAGATAATCGAGATTACGAGCTCATCACCGCCGAAACTCAATTCCCCTGACTGGCTGCACAATAGAAAAGACATTTCCTTTCTCTCTGCATGTGTATGTGTGGATGAGGGATGTGTGTGTGTATATGTGTGTGTATGTGTATGTATATGTATATGTATGTAGTATCCACCAGAAAAAGACATTTCCTTTCCATTAAAATCGTAAAGGTTTCGTATTGGAACTTGCTAGGCTATTAAGAACATCATCTTACATGTTATGGTGAGAAAGATATAAATTTGATTAATCATCAGATGATATTTAGCATATTAATGGAGGAGTTTTTTTTTTTAAATTAAAAACAATAAAAAAGTAATTTTAATTAGTTGGGAGAGTAAAGAGGATCTGGGAGAAAAGATCTTGAAATAAGTATCGGGATATGTTGGAAATAATATATTTTTTTGTTTATTTTGGTAAGATAATCCAATTAACTGGTCAGAATAAGCTAAAATAGATAGTTATAATCCCCAAGTTTTTCTCTCAATTCTCCTTACTCTCCCAACTCACATTACATTTTTTTTGTCGGAAAAAAAAGGCAAACAAACTGGCCCTAAGGATTTTGGCCCAAAAAAAACAAACACAACTGCCCCTAAAATACATACTGGAATCCAGATGCAGCCGAACATCACTGCTAGCGCAAAAGCTGAGATAATGAAGCAGGGCAAGAAGTATGGAAACCTGCAAGAAATTTAAATGTTTTGTCAAATAAAAGTCAAGGCCAAAAAATATATAAAGAAATATAAACGAGTAGATGTTGGAGAAAAAAAATAGATATTTATATACATAAAGGAGTAGATAGATTTAGTAAGCTAATAGCAGTAATATTGTTTCATCAGACAAAAAGAGTATAATAAATAATAATTGCACTTACTTATCCCAGAAGGAGTTTTTCGGAAATATATTTGGATATTTCTCTACTGGCTGCAATTCAAAATTCCAAAATAAAAAAAATTAGAGAAACAAGGAATATATATATATTTATATATATATATATGCGCACACATTATTTAAGATCCGTTTGGTAGACTAAGCTTACTTGAAAAAAATTTTCATTTGTTTTATTATTGTAAAAGGAAATGTAAATTTCTACATTTTTTCTCTATATTAAAATATAGAGTTTCAGGTTATCATCCTTCTAATTAATATACCTAAATTTAGTTAAATTTGTGGCAGAAAAATTAGACCAAACCTGAGCCAAATAACCTCCCAATGCAGGGCCAATAATTAAACCTATGCCCCAAGATGCGCTCACCTGAAAATCAGATATATCAAACATTTAAATATTATAATGAACGAATGCTCTGTGTGTGTGTGTGAATTCCATTAAATTACAATAAATATAGGTCAACGAAGCATACAGTTGAGAGTCCAAGAGCTTGGTGTTCTTCCCTAAAAATCTCAGTAGCATAAGCCTGAACATAGAGAAAATTTACACATTAATGTATGCTTAGTATCAGAATAATGTAAAGAAAACCACCTTCAAACCAAACAGATTCGATGTTAGTCCAATACAAAAATTTATTTATTGAAGTTTCAATTTTTTCTTGGTATTATATAGGTATTATACGTTTTTTATCCCGTGAAAAATTTGTGCAAACTTATTATTTATGCTTTTTAATAACAGTCTTTTTTCATTATTAAATGGGTAGCTCCACTTGTGTTTTTTTTTTCCTCCCCTCTCTGGCGGATCAAAAGTTAAATTTAATTATTAGACTCTCCTAGGTCGCCTTTTAAAAGTTTTACTAATTTTACTTTGGGTTCTTAAATTTGAAATTCTTTTAATAGGAACCCAGGAAGGTTTCAAACTTATCAAGGTAATCCCTATCATTAATTCTCCACAAGTATTCCCATAATTTCTAGGTATGCTCAAGGGAGAATTGCAATAAAGTGGAAAAAAAACATAATTACTAAAATTTTTAATGACAACTCAATAGTTTGTAATAGCAAATTTCAGTATAGGAAATGATGTCTCACTTATTATTGAGACTCTTTGATAGTTATTTTCTTTTTTTTGAGATATTATTATAATATTTTGTACATTTAAAATCCAAATAAGCAAAGCTAAAGTATGGATAGAAGTATAATAACAATGATCAAATTACTACTACTACTACTATTATTATTAGTATTATTATTACAGGGACACAGTTGAAGACTTGTAACTAATTAGATCACACATTGAAACTGCTAGTACCTTCATTGGTCCAAGCAAGCCATTTAAGCTTCCCAGAAGAAATCTCATAGTAACAGCCATCCAAAAGCTTGTGCTAAGGCCAAATAATGTGTTGAAAATGACACTGAAATATATACAAGTTCAAAAATCAGTATAATTATGTAGAAGCCACATGAATTATTAGAGCTTGAAACAAAAGATTAATCATAGTAAATGTATACTTACACAGTCAAAACCCCTATGATTATCACGGGTTTTCGACCATATCGGTCCGATATCATTCCCCACACTACAGACGTCAAAGATCTGCCAAGCATGAAAGCAGATCCTGCAACATTTTTGCAATATATAGTCCATAAATCAAAATACTAAAAAACAGTAAAAGCCATGTTGGTAGTACTGCTTTTCATTTGAAACTCATCCAGTTCGGATCCGGAGAGATTATAAGCTACTCACTCTTGTACTAAATATAAAAATTAGTGAGGGGGTTTACTTTTATCCTAGATATAAGCTTTCAATACGCCAAATTTATGAATTATTTTCTAGACTATTCATGTTAATTGTATATATTAAAAGGGTTTTCATTGAAAGATAATTCCAACACGAATTATTGAAGAGAATATTTTAGGAGACCAGAAAAAATAATATTTATTTTCGGAAGTTTTAAAAGTAATCGTACCCACATAACCAGCATAGCCTCCAATATCTTCCTCTCTTTTGGCAACTTTGAAATCCCTTACCTGAAAGTATATTCAGTATCTGTCATATGATCATAAGAGGAAACACAAAACTATATTTTTCTCCTCTAAAGAAAACAAAGATTTCTGATGACTATAAACCTGAAGACAAATAATAAATAGAATTGTTTCTTTGTTAAAAAACAAAATTCATCTGGGACCACCCCAACAAGATTCCTTCATATGCAATGATTTGTTAATTTCGAGGAATATTAACTTCTGAAGGATCAGAATATTCAAGTGAAAAACAGGTAATATGTAAGTAAATATATAATGAAACTCACCATAAAATAGAGGAAAGGAAAGAGAGATGATATAGGCAGAGCTGTGTACAGAACATAGGAAATAAAACATCAGAGAGTCGTTAAAATTAACCAAAGAACAAATATAAAAGAAGAAGAAGCAGATCGAACCAAATCATTGAGTCATGCATAAATTATAGCAGACTTTTCTTTTATTTAAAAAATGACATAAAATTAAAACACAAGAAAATTATCTAAAATTTTCCTATTAAAATCTACTAACAGCATTTTTTGGTACAAAAACTTTAAGACGTAGTATTAGGCTGTTTACGCTACTTCCAAGCAAGACCAAATGCTTGCTAATGAGTAACCATAGTTAAGTTTCAAACCCAAAAATATGTTAGCTCAATCTGGTAAATTCATGATAAATTCACTCCAATCCTAACTATAATTTATATATCTCTAACTAATTCATATGCACTAAAATTTATCATAAAATTAAAATAATTTTTAATATTATCTTTATTAACTATACTAAATTTGAGTATATATATATATGAAAGAAAAATATTAAATAGGGAAAATTCTATAAAAAAAAACCCTGAAATTATCATTTTGCAATTCAGGCACCTAAGAGTTGGAAATGATAGAAAAGAAAGTCATGTCCGATCTAGTATTTTGTAAATTTAGTTAAATGAATAACATGCCCTTGTATCATATTTTGAAAAAAAAAAACCTTATAATTTGTTATTACCAGTACATTTCGTGTCATTGGCTATTCAACATTTTTTATTACCAGTTCACAACTTGTTAATAAATAATTTGTCATTGTTAGTACATTCTTTGTCAGTTGTTATTCAACACTTGTCATTGTCAATTCAAAACTTGCTAATAAATTTTTTTATATAAGGGCATTTTAGTCATTCAACTATATTTACAAAATACCAGAGTAAGTACCACTTCCTTTCTTAGGATTTTGAAGTGTTAGGTGCCTGATTTGGATTATGACATTTTCCATTTTCTTTATTAATAATCCTCGGTAAAGTTATCAAATACTTTATAAAAAAGAATTAAAAATCCCTTCTGGAACATGCTTTGTATATGGGATGGGAGAGGGTATACCATTAATTAAAAAAGAAAACTTTTTAGGGCATAAAGAATATCTGAGTACGTATGAGCTAAGTCAGTACTCAAAACTGACCGATCTTGTTAAAGGAAAACAAAAAAACAAATTAATGAATACAAAGGGTTCATTATTTACTTACTGGTGCATAAAACAACCATCCATATGCTAAATAGATGCCGAATAGGCACACGCCTATTCGTCTCTTTGGCTTTATCCACCTTACAACCAGCACAGTTCTCATGACACTTCTTCAACAATGGCTGCTCTATAACACTGCTCTCTACTTCTGTGTGAGAGCCCATTATTTTCTTCTTTCACGTACCAGAAAACCCAAGAAAGCAACATAGATCAAATAAGTTACGTACATGAAGAGAAAGAAAAAAGATAGTACTTTTGGGTTCGGTTTTTATGGAAATATGAGGATGAAGAACAAGAACATAACACACACACACACACACCTGTTAATAATGGAAGAATATGAAATAAGCCAGATGAGGGACTTGGTGGGGGTATGTGTATGAGGGCTTACCAGAGGCTGCAGTCTTCTTATATATAGAGCTGTATATATACGATAGGATCAACTTGAATGATATTATTACGGTGGAATAATTGTCATTATTAGTTGCCGACGTCACTTTGTTAGAAATAGAGGGACAATGATGAAGAAGGAAAAATCAGTGAAAAGGAAATTAAATTAAATGAAGCAAAATAGATGAATATCCTTAGGAACACGCTTATATGCAAAGACTTGAGTACTTGACATGGTACAATTTCACAATCCAAAATATTCATGTCTAATTTAATTTCAATAACTACATAACTAGCTTCATAGATTATGTCCACTTGATCTTAGTTTATTTTCAAATGTAAACTTTGTAATTGAACATTATATTATGTCGAGAAATATTAACGATGCATATTGAGCCCCCACGGAATATGTGAAAAAGATGAAAAAAAAAATAAGCACAAAAAAAAAGATTGCACAGACGACATGATGTTCTGGGTTTGAACCAGGCCGTGTACATGAAAAAGGCTTTGTTAGGGGAGGTAAAAACCACTTCAGTGATCTCTACCTCTTAAGAGGATCAGTCTCTAGCTATCGGCTAGGGAATACCATCTGGTTTTTACCAAAAAAAAAAAAAAGATTGCACAGGTGACAGAAATTGAAATGCATTATTCATAATTTCAATAAATTTTGTTGACATTGATGATGACAGCAACGGATTTTTATGAGCAGAGCTTTCTTCACGTAGTAGTAGTTCAAGAAGCGAGAAGAGAATAATCAATCAATGAAAAGAGACAATAAGATAGCAACATAAATTCGGGTACATCATTTTTAAATTTAACAAAAACACTGATTTTCTGCTTTAAGGTGTTCCCTAATTTTAAAATAAACAAAAATTTCGTGAAATTTGAACATTAATTTAGAGTGAAGTTATTGTTTAATCCATTATATATATGAATAATTGAATGCAGAGGTTTGGTGAGAATAATTGAAGGAGTAGGTATATAATAATCGCACGTACTGGGCCACTGCAACACGTATCTTTTATATATATTAAAATTTATTTGTGGCCAAAAAATACAAAACAATGTCGTAACAGAAATTTTAGGATAATCTATCGAAGTTTACGATGTAATATCACAAATGCCTTTATGTTATATTTATAATTAGAGTAAAATACATTAATTTTCCCTTTGTTTAGCCTAAATTACAGAGATCTCCTTTTTATTTTGAAAACCTATATAGACTCCCTTAAAATTAAAATATATGTTACACAAACCTCACTTTTGAAATTCAACTTCTATCTATCCAACTGTCATTGACTATTAAATTATAGAGTTGACCTTTTATTTTGACCAAAATGCTTCTCCTTAACACAAATATTACTTAATAATTACCATTTAATCACATCTGATATATTTATTTGAGTTTGAAAACTAATTTTAACATATATTTTTGTTGTTATACCATTAAATCCGTTACCATAATATAACTAATTTTGTAAATAAAATTTTATATTTTACAATAAATGTAAATGTTTAATCTCGTTTATTTATTAAAACTTACTTGTGATGTATTCTTTTTAGATATATATTAGCTGAAAATGTTGTGTATTTTATATATGCATTTTTAGAATACTTTTTAATGGTGTTAATAGTTTTAGAAGGTGATCAGAATATTTTACTTTTATAAATATAGGTTATAGATGTGTGCCTTTTGAGAGTTCAAGCTTTAAACAGTCTGAGTCAAGATCTAAATTCCAAAATAGTTAAACTCTACACTACTACACATTTTTTTGGTGAAAACGAAGGCCCAAGCCCATTAACATAAAGGAAATCTATCCAGGATCATCTCTCTCTTCTGAATCTTGACCAACATGTGCTTTTCGTCCTCGTACTCTGTCCATCTCCCATATCCCTAGTGCTTCCCGTGGAGTTTCACTCCAGATCTGCATCTCACCTTCCATTTCAAAACTCAATCTTGCCAAGGTATTTGCACAAGAGCTCGCCAATCTCCTAATCCATCTCACTCTGACCTCCCATCTTCTATTCATCAACTTAAAGATCTGATTCCAAATGTGAGTTATAAAGGTTCCTTCTTCCACCTTTCCCTTCAATTTCTTTGCTACTTCGGAGGCATCAGTTTCAATCTGAACCTTTCTCAACCCTAGGTTCCAAGCCAATTCCAAGCCTTTACAGACTCCCCAACACTCTACCTTCTTCACCGTACAACTTCCGATTTGAGCAGAGAAGCCAGCAATCCACCCTCTATCTGAATCTCACCACCCCTCCACACCTCGTGTTTCTATGTTCTCCTTTGCAAGCCTCATCTGTGTTTAAGTTAACCCATCCTTCATCAAGCAGCTCCCACCTCCTTCCCTCTCTATTCACATCTTCCTCTTCTACTTCAATAGCCCTGTCCTATCCCTTCACTTTTGCAATCTACCGGTAGAAATTCAGAATCAAGTGGACTTGCTTACCAATTGTCACACCCCAAGTTTTGGGTCTAAGAGTACATGGGTTAGCCTAAGATAGGTAGACTACTAAATCCCTATGAGTAGGAGTCCCAGAAATGTAAAAAGAATGTTGAAGGGTTTCAGGGACTAAACTGTAAATAGAGAAAGTTCTAGGGACTAGAATGTAAAGAAAGTTAGAGGCTCCATTGAAGTCTCAAGGCCCAGAAATGAGAAAAGAGGTTAGTTCAGACCAAAGGTTATGATAGAGGCCATAATAGGGTGATTTATGAGGTTTACTTGACTAGGGACAAAACCGTAATTTTGGAAAGTTTTGGGCCAGGAATGGGTAAAAATGGAAGTAATACCTAAAAATTCTAGAAAATTCTAGAAAATGGAAAAGGACATTTTAAGGCCTGTATATAAGGAGAAATGGCGAAAATGCCCTTGATTTGACTTAAAAGGAATTTATAAGTTTATGGCCTAATTTGAAATGTAGAGGTAGATTTAATTGTTTGAGTCATAAGGAAACCTCAGAAAATTATGGTAAAATGGGGATGTATGATCTAAGAGGCTATAGAATTTATAAAATTAGTCTCAATCCTAGAAGGCCAGTAGAATGGCTTTAATATTTTTTAGGGCCAGAATTGCAGTTTGTGGGCTTGTTATGGGAAATTTAAAAAGAAATACTTATGGTCTGAGTTATGATATGAGAAAATTCAGAGATTTTCTACAGAATTAAACAAATTTTATGGTATAAATAGATGAATTTTTAGAGTTTAGGATTGGATAAAATGCTCCAGTCAAATGTTAAATAATTAATGTCCCTTAATTAGGAGACAAAGTTAGAAAATATCTCAAATATTTTGAGGAAGACAAGTTCAACTTGAATTCTCTTCTTCTTTCCCATGTGCTTCATTTATGAGGGTGATGAGTCATCATATGAGTCACCAGAAGATATTTTATGGGCAGTAGAAAAATAAGAATGCAATATGGGTAAGTGTTAGACAGTTACCTATATACCCGGTAGAGCAAAATTTCTACTATGTAACTCAATAAGGTTGACTAATTGGTCAATAATATTGACTATTTTTTTTTCCTCTACTCCTCTAAGGTGGTGCCATATATGTGCCTTTTGTTGGCCAATATCAATTATTAAAAATACCTAGAGATCTCAGAAAATTATGAAAATTCATTTAGGAATTATGGAGATTTATAAAATTATTTCCAACCCTAAATGATGAGGAGGTTAGCTTTAATTAAATTTAAATCTAAATTAATATCGGTAGATTGTCTGTTTTTACGGAAACGGTAATTTAAAGAGTTATATGGGGAGAAAAATTATGAAATTAATCAAGACAGTTCCCTTTATTGACATATAATTAATGGTGATCTAATATAAGAATTCTGAGATACTAGAATTTTTTAGCTATCAGATAAAATAAACCAATATTATATTACGATTCAGCAGACTGTCAGGATAACCGAGGTGGTAAAATTTCTGACAGAATGTCAAGGACATATGTCACACCCAAATTGACCAAGAAAAAGGAAAAGAAAACACTAAATCAAGTTAGATTAAAATTTAATTAGGGTTAAGTAAGATGATTATGGTTAAGTCATCTTCCGTAGGATCATAAGACGTGGCAAACATGGTTCATTGGATGGCTAGGATTTAACTATCTATCTTTGAAAAGTCAAAAGTTTCTAGAAGGGTAATTAGCCAAGTTAATCAAGGAATTAAGAGAGTTAACGTTGATTAAAGCCTAATTAATCTTAATGGATAAGAAAGATGACATAAGCCCTAATGACTCACCATCCAAGTGTCAACATATTAAGCCACATAGCCTAAGATTTGTACATGTGGAAAGAGGTAAAAATTGGAGGGTTAAGATTAAGTCTTATGCAAGAAGGGCAAATGTGGAATTAATGAAAAAGGAAGTCTATAAATACCCCCTCCCATATGTTCATTTTGTGTGAAGCCTTTCAAGTAGGAAACCTCTTGCAAGTTTTCGTTTAGAGAGAGAAAGAGAAGATTTCTAGTGAGAGAAAGTCATTTGGAAGCAAGGTAAGCTTCTACAACTCTCCTATTTCAAGTATAATAATGATATGTGGGTTTTGTGCTATTTTAATGATGATGGAAAGTCATTTTCCTAAGGGAAAGTGCTGCCCAAATTTTATCAAAATGATAGGGAATGGTTTAGATAAAGTATGGTTAAGATTAAGCATGGTTAAAGGTTAAGGATTAGGTGATTATATGTTAGTTTTGCTGAGAATCCTTTTCCCTATAATTATATATATGGTTCGACCAAATTGAGAAATGTAGGAGGGAATATGTTTCAATTCAATTTGATGCTTCTAATAAGTTTAAACGATGATTTAGTGTAGGTATATACCAAGAAAGGGATGTTGGAAGCATTAAAAATTGAAATGAAAATTTTGAACCTATTTATCCCTATGGTTCGGCCAAGTCAAGTTCAATAGAAAGGGATTGGATTTTCATAAAACTAATATGATAAATGGATTCTACATGAAAAATTATGTTGGAAAGGCCCAAGAAAGTTCAAGAATCAAAGCTAGAAAAATAAACCCTAAAAGTCAAGAAAAAAGGGGTTTAAGGGGTTATGTTAAGTTATGGAGTTGAAGTAATACTTAATGTTATGTCATTGGTTGCCTAATAGGCTATACACAACAAAGAGCCAAAGATTTAGTCAAGAGAAAAGAGTTCAAGAGGAAGGAAAGCCAACAAGGTAGCTTTTCCATTCCATTGCTTGTTAGAGTTACTATACATTGTATGTTCATTGCTAAGTGTTATGATGTTATGCCATGATGCCTCCATGCATGTATACCTTGGTTTATGCAAGGTTGAGATGATATGTTATGTTATGATGTTATCTTTTTCCATGGCAAGTACATAATACTCAAGTATGTATGTATGCATGTAGCTTGAATTACATTGTGATGTGTAACCATAGTAATGTATGCAATGTGCTACTAAGATTCTCTAAGAATCTTACCCCCATACTTAACAAACCCTAGGGCCTTCAACCTCCAAGAGCAAAGGAAAAGAAGTAGCTATAGTGGAGAGTTAAGTTTGCCTCAAGAAGAAGAAGAAGAAGAAGAAGAAGAAGAAGAAGAAGAAGAGAAGAATGAAGAAAAACCTTATGTTGGATGAATGTAATTAAGAGTATGCTTTAAGGTTTTAAGATATGGATATATGCTAGCTTATGTGTTAATATGTGAAAGCATGCTAGTGTTGTCCAATATGCATGATTATATGGTAGGAGAATTAGTATGCAAGTAATTGGTCAAGTAAGACAATTTATTTTTCCAAAGGGGATAAAAGTCAACATTATGGACCTAAACTTTGACTAAAGTCAAATTAAGCAATCAAGTGAGTATAGCCATGAGATTCGGTGAGCAAATATATGGAATTTTTCTCTTTAAGATGAGAGTTGGTTCACCTGAATCTGATAACCATACAAGAAGTTATGCCATTTGAAAGTTGGGCTAAAATAAGTGGAAAATGAAAAATGACCATATGAACAGTAACTTTTCCAAGAAAAACTAGGCTTGAATTTGAAGGCAATCAGTCTGGAAACTATTTTCTCTCCAAATTTTATCCAAAAAGCTTTCCATAGAACTTAGAATCACTTGATTTTGATTTTTCTACGATTAGTTATGAATTTTCGAAGTTTGCTATATTTTTGGGTTACAATGAATAGTAATCCGTAAAAGAAAATTTTCAAACTTGATTTTTAATAACTTGTAGTCTTCAAAAGTGATTCCAAATGCTTCTGCAAGGCAAGTTAATTGGTAGAAACATAAGGTGTTACACCAACCAGATCGTGACTTCCCTGCAGATTGAAGATCTTCACATTTCTCATCTTCTACAAGGACTAATATGTTACCCTAAAGAGGATATTCCAAGGTAACTATTTATCTCTTCTCTTCTTTTTAAATTTTCTTACAGCCAGACTAAAATGGATTGGCTATTTTGTGGATTTGATTATCTCCTACGATCTCTTCCATACCCTTTTGGCTTCTTCACAGTCCCTAAGCACATACAAGGTGCTTTTCCATTTCCCACAAAACTGGAAATTTCTGGTCGTTCCCCACCCAATGTTTCTTTGAGCATTGGTTAGGAGCTTATCATTTGCCACAATCCAAAGAAAGCGTGAGTGGCAACTTCACCCAAGAAGGGGGTGAATTGGGTGTGTATAAAATTTTTACGTAATGAAACAGTGATGTGAATAAAGGAGAGAAGGTTGAGTTAGAAGGATTTTATCACCGAGAAAGACACAAGATTTATACTGGTTTGGTCTCAACCACTTGATCTACGTCTAGTCCTCAGAATACCTCTGAGATTCCACTATGATCCTAAGATTAACCGGGCTCTAGGCACCTCAGTACAGTAATGATTTTTCCAATCACTCCCCCTTACTACCTGTAAGGTTACAATCCCTCTCAAGAGTCCACACTCTTGGGTTACCTCAGAAAATGAGTAAAAAAATATGTCAAACCTCTCTTACAGAGTAAATGAATAATATACACTGATGCTCGATGAAGAGCTTCTAGCTGTTGGAAAATCAGTTGCATGTGTTTGGTAGTTACAATGTCAGTTTGCCATTAATGTTTCTAACACAGTAGGTTACAGGCTACTAAATAACTGCTGAGCTTGCTTCGTAATTTGCAACAATACTTGAAACAAGTAAGTTCTCTTTCAAAAGGAAACTTGTAAACTAAACAAATAATAATCATTGATATTCATATATCAATTAGAAAAGCAATGATCAATCATCAGGTACTTTGAATATGAATTGAACATACTTGATTGATGTCTTGATTGATAAGTAGTTGATCGATCAAGTTATCGATTAATTACAAAGAAAACTTTAGTCACACATATATACATTTATCGATAAGCTTATGGATCAACAGATAATCAAATAAGTGATCAATAAAAGATGAGAAATGAATACAGTGACTTCAGAGGAAAGTTAGCAAGAATAAAACTTTTAAATTTCTATGCCTTTGAATCCTTTCAATAGAGAGAACTATGTGTAAAAGGAAGGCTATGAAAAGCTTAAAGATAAAAAAGATAAAAGATTTTGAGATCATCATGAAAAGTTTGTTATGAAATGAATTGATACAATGATCGAACATGTGATCGAAAACTGTATGATTGATCATATTATCGATAAAGCTAAGTATGAGAGAAATAGTTTTTAGAAGACCATTGATAAGATACTTTACCGATAAATGCATGATTGGAAAACTGATCGATAAAAGGTTTAAAAATAGATTTTCTCAGATAAGTTAAGAATATTCGATGATCGAGTAAATGATCAATTAAAGATTAATTGATTAAGTGATCGATAAAAGATTGTTGAAGAACTTAGTTCAAATAGGTTAGGAAAAAGCTTGATCGATCACGTTATGTGAAAACAGAAGTTTCAAAAGTTTGGATGATCGATCATTTTATTGATAACTTAATGATCGATCAGGTGATCTAAAAATGACTTAAAACAATTTAGTGAAGTGAGATGGTGATCGATCATTCAATCGATAAAGCACAGATCAATCAATTGATCGATTAAGGAACCCAATAACATACAGAACAAAAATATTGATAAACCAGTAATTTATCAAGCAATGTCAGAACAGGTTATCGATTAATTACTAATCGATAAAGTGATCAATAAAAGATAAGTTAAACAGAATAGAGGATTTTACCATTTATCTGTGTTTTCATCGATAACTCCTTGATCGATCAGTGATCGATAAAAGCTTACCAGAATTGTATGAATTTTTCTATCAGTTGATCGATAATTAAATTATCGATTAATTGATCGATAATTTCCTGCAAGCTTGTAGACTAAACAGTGTTAACCTTGATCGATAAATTGATTGATCAACTTATAAATTTTGATTTATCTAGCAAGTTATCGATCAATCTTACTGCTAGGTTACTTTTATACAAAGACATTTATCTATCACCATATCAATTAACCTTTGATCGATCAGGTGATCGATCAACTTACTAAACCAGATCTTACTTAAATTGTTATCATCAAAAACTCAAATCTAACATTCTCCCTCTTTTTGATGATGACAAAACATAGGTGTAAGATTAATCAAATTTCATTAGATAAAGACTTAAATTAGATCCAGAATTGAGCAAAACACATGACAGATAGTAATATTTATCAGTAACTATCAAACTGTTAGAGTTTAGCAAAAATATAAACTGATAACATTTAAGTACTATCACAATACAAACATAACATAAAGCATAAGTAAAAAAAATGTCAAAATTTAAATTACAGGAAAACATAATATAAAAACATAATAGAAGGCACAATTAAAATATAGAAGAACTAAGCAGACTTCTTCTCTCCCTTTTTGGCAGCATCAGAAGATAGGGAAGGAGAAGAGATAGTAGGCAAGGTAATGGGAATAGGGAGAGGGGGAAGTTGAGAGAGAAGTAGAGACAGGGCCTAAGAAATAGGTGGAAGAGGAAGAGAGGGAGCAGGTTGAGGAATTGTGAATAATGGCTAAGGTAGTAGGAGGAGGAGTAGGAGATAATATGGAAGGTACAGAAGGTGAAGTAGGAAGTGGGAGAGTAGAGATAGGTGAAGAAGGTGGTTTAGGATCAAGGTGAGGAGGAGAGGGTGGATGACATAGAAGATCCTCAAAGCTGAAGGAGGTGCTAGGTGCCAAAAAAATGTTGCAGAGAGAGGCTACCATTCCTTTCAACTCTCTAATATCTTTTTCAACATAATCAAATCTCTAGGAAACCTCTTTTCCAAGACTGCCATGGCTTGACGATGGAGATCTAGGATTGTATAAAGACCCTCAAACTTCTTGTTAGAAATCTGCCTATAGTCCTTGGCTGTAGCATAAATTCTCCTCTCAAAATCTTAGAGTTCTATTTGGAACATTTCCTTGATTGATCTCTCCATGAAAGATGGTCCAAAGGTGTGAGAGGGATCTGTAGTGGATTCTGCCTCATCCTGGGGTCTGGAGGTGCTAGTCACTGGTTGTTTCCCTTTTCCTTGTGAGCTAGCTTCTGTGAAGGTCTAAAGGGCACAAAAATCTTCATCTTGTTCAGTTGGTTGATGCCAAAAGTAGGAACTTCCACCTTAACTTCTCCAGGCTCAAGTGGTGTAATGTTATGCACTTGCAGCAGATAGGTGGCCAGCTGAGGATACGGGATAGGAGTAGACTTGGACTTGTTAAGTACAAAGTCCTTCATCTCATTGTAGATTAGGACTCCTATGTTGATTTTTTCTCCACTAATTACTCTGGCCAACAACAGATAGTCATCTTGGTTGAGGTGGGAGAAACTGCCAGACTTGTTGATCATGCTTCTTGAGTAGATGTAGTGAATTATTCTGTAATAGTCACACATCTGCTTGGGAGGAAAGCTCAACTTACTAAGATAATTATCACTCTGCATGAGGATCTTATAAGCTTTAATACCATTCATTTCTCCTCCCCTCACATGGTTTCGAGTCCCCAGTAATTCATTCAGCTTGACAGGAGTGAGAATAAGTGATCTACCTCTGAGTTGGTTCTGAGGTACTCATTTGTTAAATTATCCTGATCATTAAATTCTTCAATTGATTCCATATTACAGTAAAACCTTTTAACTACCTTAGGATAGTATTCTCTTCCAATGCTTAACCAGTTCGAGTAATATTCTAGAGGGTTACTTAAATCCAACCTAATCTTCTCGTTGGTTTTCAGACTATCCAAATTCATAGAAACCATTAGACAGAATTTTCTGGTGGCAAAATCAACTTTAAATTTTCCTTCGTTGTCATCTTTATCCAAGTTTCCCACTAAGAATTTAGATTCAGAAGTAATACCTTGAGTGGGTTGAGACACCCCTTCAGTGGTTCTTTGTTGTTCTTGTGTCTCGGATGCCATGGAACGGCATATTTAGGGCTCTATCCACAGCTTTCTGAACTGAGACCTCTTTATCAGACTCGGTCTTTGATCCTTTAGTCACAATTAGCAGCTTCGACTTGGACCGTGGTGACCTCCTTTGTGGTTCAACATTCTCTGCCCGACTTTCTCTAATCTTGAGTACTCCTTTTTTTGAGGATTTATCTCAAATTTTGGGTCTGTATCATTTCTTTGAAGTTGTCTGACCTTTTTCTTTGGATTGTTTGGCCTCTTGGTGCTTTCTTCTATGTCACTTCCAGCTTTCTTAGCTCTCACCATTTTTTGTTGTTCGGAAGAAAAATTTCAGGGATTGTTTTGTGGTTTGTGAGTTTGAGAGGTTTGGAAGGGATCAAAAGAGCTTAGGGAGTGATTTGATGAGTGAAGTGAAGTGAGAAATTTAATGAAACAGTAGATTTTTTATTGTTCCGAGAAAACAAGGGGAGCGTTTATTGAGTTAGGGTTCTAAAAACTGACAGGGTTTTTCAAATTTTGAACGTTATAAGTACAAAATTGATTGATCAAGTTATCGATGCATGATCGATCACGTGTTCGATAAATAAGAAGAACATTCAAAAACACTGAAGGCAATTATCGATCAAGTTATCAAACAATGAATATGTTAGTGGTAGTCTCACCCAAGAGGGGGAGAATTGGGTGAGTTATAAAAATTTTGTGAATTAAAACTAGTAAGCTAAGCAGAAAACAGAGAGCGTAGGTTAGAGGGATTTCCCCGTAAAGAGTAGACATAGAATTTATACTGGTTCGGTCTCAACCACTTGACCCACGTCCAGTCCTCAGAACACCTTTGAGTATTTCACTAAGTTTCAAGATTAATCGGGCTCTTGATACCGTAGTACAGTAATTGATTCACTTAATCACTCTCCCTTACTACCCGTAAGGTTACAAAACCATTCAAGAGTCGACACTCTTGAGTTTCACTCAGCAGGTGATTACAGATGATATGTAAAACTCTCTCACAGAGTAAATGGATGAGAAAAATTGAAGCCCAGTACAAATAAGAATAGAGTATTGAATGCAACAGTAAGTTATTTGCAGAAGGTAGCTTGCGTATTCAATTCCCTGCATTCAATGCTTCTTCGCACCTTTTATAGTTGAGAAAGTTTAATAACCATTAGATGGAAGATCTTCTAGCCATTAAGAGTTCGGTTACGTGTTTTCCCAGTTGCAATGGTATTCGCCGTTTAATGCTTCTGACATGGTAGGCTACAGGGTACTGAATAACTGTTAGATAACCATTGAACTTTTTTCTTGTAATTTGTAAAAATATGTCAATCTAATAAGTTTATGTTCCAAGATTGATCGGGCTCTTGGTGCCTCGATACAGTAATTGATACTCTTAATCACTCCCCCTACTACCCATAAGGTTACAGACCCACTCAAGAGTCCACACTCTTGAGTTTCACACAAGACGTGATTAATGATGAGAAATATAAACTCTCTTATAGAGTGAATAAATGATAATCACTGAAGCTCAGTGTATGGAGGAACAGAGTATTGAATGTAACAATAAAATAATCAATAGAGGGTAGCTCGCGTATTCAATGTCTTCATTTAATGCTTCTTCGCACCTTTTATAGTTGAGGTAGTTTAGTAACCATTAGATAGAAGAGCTTCTAGCTATTGAGAGTCTGGTTGCGTGTTTTCCCAGTTGCAATGGTTTTCGCCATTAATGCTTCTGACAAGATAGGTTACAGGCTAGTTAGAAAACCATTGGAGAGCTGTTGGGTTTTTCTTCATAATCTGTAATAATACATTGATTCAATAAGTTTTTCTTTGCAGAGTAAGATAAAAAACAGAACCAAACAAATGATAAAATGAACATTTATAGTTTACAAGTAGAATCAATCAGTTGTTAAATGTGCTGAGCATAATTGATCGTGCTTGATCGAAGTAGTGGTCGATTGCTGGGTTGATCGATCAGGTTATTGATTATTCAGAGTAAGAGCTTTTGAAACAAATAACTAAGTTTATCGATCAAATGATGGATTAATGATTTATCGATCAAGTGATCAATAAAAGGAAATAGTGACATCATTCTGGTAAGCAGAGAAAAAGAAGATCAAGGTCACTTTTGATTTTGAATCTTTTTAAATAGAGAATTAAGACAATCATGAAAGTTGAGAAAAGCTCGAATGAAATAGATGATAAGTTTTGAGAAACATCGTGATTGGTTGAAGTTTAAACTGAAATCACTCCATGATCGAACAAGTGATCGAACACTTGTTGATCGATCCGGTTATCGATAAACACGATGTTATAGAAATAGATTTTGAAACAATAATTTCGAACACATTATCGATACATAGATGATGGATAATCTTATCGATAAACAATAAGCAAAATTATATTCAGTGAAAAAACAGGCTATGTAAGTTGATGGAATAGGTGATCGATTAATAAATGATCGATCAAGTGATCGATAAAGAGATTTATTCTTGTAAAATCAAGGAACTGATTTATCGATCACGTTATGTGAAAAACAGGGCAAACATGAAGTGCTCTGATCGATCATATTATTGATAATGTGATTATTGATCCCGTGATCGAAGAATCATGATTTAAAAACGATGTGTTGACATGATCGATAATTTGCTGATCGATTAGGTGATCGATAAGCTACTGAAATAATTACCTACACGCAGAGTTATGGAGCAATGTTCAATCATATTATCGATAAATGACTGATCGATAAAGTGATTGATAAATAGTGACTAAAGCAAAACATAGAATGAGTAGAACGTATTACCATTTATCTGTCTTCTCATTGATAATCTGTTTATCGATCATGTTATCGGTAAATGCCTATCAGATTTGTGTCCTTTATCTAACTAATGTTTGATCATCTTGATTATCGATCAAGTGATCGATAATTTACTCCAGATTTTTATACACAACTAAGTTAACAATGATCGATCAATTGATCAATCAAACATTAGCTAACAAGTTATTGATCAAAGTTTTGCTAAGTTACTTGATTGTACAAAGATATTATCTATCAACTTATCGATAAGTCCTTGATCGATCATCTGATCGATCAACATACTGAAACACAAATTTCTTACTTTGTTATCATCAAAACCTTAGTCCTAACAATAATATCATCTACGTAAATTTGAACAATTAAAATTCCTTCTTATTTCTTTTGATGAAAACTATAGCGTCTACTTTGCCTCTTTCAAAACCTTTTTCTATCAGGAAATTGCTAAGTTGTTGTACCAAGCTCTAGGAGCTGTTTAAACTATATAAAGCCCTTTTAGTTTGTAAACATAATTAGGGTAATTGGAATCTTCAAAACTAGGAGGCCGTTTGATAAAACTTCTTCCAAAATATAACCGTTCAAAAATGCACTTTTAACATCCATTTGATATACTTTAAAATCCTTGATGCAAGCAAAGGCTAAGAGTACCTGTATGGCTTCCAACCTAGCTACTGGAGCATATGTTTCCCTATAATCAATTCCTTCTTCCTGATTATAGCCTTTAGCTACTAGTCTGGCTTTGCTGATGATTTGTGCAGACTCATCTAGCTTATTTTGAATACCCATTTGGTGCCTATGGATGGCATTTGGTTTGGGTACTAATTCCCAAACTTGATTTCTTTCAAATTGATTCAGCTCTTCCTGCATTGCAACTATCCAGAATTCATTAGATAGAGCCTCGTCAACATTGGTTGGTTCAATATGTGAAATGAATGCAGAGAAATGCACTTCATTGAACACTTGTCTTCGGGTTTTGATCCCGTCATTGACTTCACAATAACTTGTTCTAAAGGGTGATTCCTATTATGTCTGCAATTAGCTTTAGGCTGTTCTGAATTTTCTTGTGAAAGAGGTTCATTTGAATCAACTAGTTTTCTAACAATTCTTCTAACATACTTTGTTTGAAGATTTGTTCAAATTCAGATTTTTCAAAAGTTTGAACGAT